>NC_056744.1:765667450-765982450 GCF_019279795.1 Protopterus annectens
AATTAAGCAAAAAGGAGGGAAAAAAAGTTTCTATCAATTATTTTATAATTGGTTGATAGAATAATGAGTTTAATGTGTTTGTATTTAAGGAGATGGGTTTCATTTGATGTATTGTTCCACTGAAGGCGAATTGCCGAGGTACCAGGACATGTGAATAAAGTGTTGTGGCTTTCCATCTCTGTAGTTGGCGTTTACTTTCTGCTACGGGTTGGAGTTTTTTGAGATTTTTTTGCTTTGGTGTTTCGTTATGATTCTTCCTTATCCACCAGAGTAAACCCTTCTCTTCCTTCCTGTCCTACACCAATCTTCTTTCCTGTCCTACACCAAATGCTGTCTCACAGAGTAATAAAAACTGTTCCTTCTTCCCAGTTGGGAAAAGGATCTTATTTAAGGTTCTTGGGGCCAGAGAAGGACAATGCCTGGAGATCGTTTTTTGAACTTTCTTTCCTGAATCAGTTTGTGATGGTGCTAAAGTTCAAAATGCTTTCACTTCACAACATGTTACACCTCCTTTCTCATTTTAGTTTTTCAGTAACCTTAGATTTAAAAGATGCATATCATCACAGTCCTATTCATCCAGATTTCATGCTTTTTAAGCTTTTGTGTGTTTGGATCACAGTATCTGTTCTATGCCTTTTCCTTTGGGCTAGCCACTGCTCCAAGAGTGTTCCAAATGTGTTTAGCTCATGCCGTATCACATTTCAGGCTACAGAGTATCCACATTTCTTTGCAGAGTATTTCTTTCAAAGTGTCAGGAATGAGATTTCCTAGACAGACAGGGATTCCAAGAGAACTTTTGCAAGACTTCACATAAGAAAGATACAGTGGTCTTTGAAGTCTCTTTTGTCCCAGCACCACCATCTGTTACTTTTTCAAATTCCAGTTCTGGGATTTATAATAAGAAAAGTCATGTGAGTAGAGACATCAGATAGCTCTGAATCCAGGTCTTTCCTCCTGCTGTAAAGTAGTTAATCACAACAGTTGCCCAGAACTTTGCCGGGAGAGCAGTATTAAGGAAGATAAAAGTGCAAGGTCTCTGGGATAAGAAAGACAGACCAAAATACAGAAATACAAAAGACTTGCTAGCTGTAGTTTTTTTAAAGGCTGTCAATACTCTGAAACATCTGTGGTCTCCAAGACCTCTTAAAGTTGTTACAGACAATACCACAGTGATGTGGTGCATAAGGAAGAGGAAATTAGATCTTACTCCTTACACAAACTGTCCATGTTGCATGGGATATAGTTTTACAGCACAGTCTCCCTGTATTGGCATCCTACATTACATCAGAGCAAAACTGTGTCAGACAAGCTAAGCAGGTCAAAAGCAGATCCTCACGCTTGAAAACTAGATCAGGGGGATCTTCCAAGATTTGATCCATCTGTGGGAAATTCCTCAGGTAGACTATTTTGCCTCCTGTCTGAACAATCAACTGGCAACATTCTGTTCCAGGACTACATGCAAGAAGCCCAGAAAGACAGATGCCTTGTCTTTTCCCTGGATGTAATGTTCTTTTATGTTTTTCCTTAGATATCCAGTGTACATCTCAAGATTCAGAAGGAAACCCCCATTATCATTTTATTGACTTCCTTTTGGCCCAGGCAACAGTAGTGTTCTCTCCTTTGGGAAATCACCAGTGGCAGTTACCACAAGCTTCCTCATAGACTGGATTTCCTCACACAAGAACAGGGTGTTTGATTCATCCTGACCCCAAACAACTACAACTGACTGCCTGGATGATAGAGTTTTAATACCCTTTAGGCACCTGCTTATGGAGGATGTACAGCAGGTACTCATGGAGGCAAGGATGCCTGCCTACTAGGAAATCATATATAAACAAATGGAAAATATTTTCATGTTGGTGTCTACAAATTAACCAGCACCCGTTCCAGGCTGGTGTTTCTCCACTTTTACAGTGTGTGTGAGGTGCTATCATTTGACCTGTTTTACACCTCTATCAAGGTTCTTTTGACCATTTCAGCATGTCTGCCTCTGGATCCCCACTTTCAATACATTTTCATGTGAAAATGTTTTTGAAAGGAGTGCTGAATAAGAAGTCTCCAAGAAAACTGGTTGTTCCTCCTTGGGATCTTAATTTGTTATTTGAGAAACCAAAACTTGTATAATTTGAACCGGCTTTTCTGGGGGACTTGAGGTTCTTAACATGGAAAACAGTTACTGACTGCTTTGACCTCTGCAAGAAGGGTATCTGAGTTGCACGTGCTTATGGTGGATCATCCTCATCTCACTTTTCACAGAGACAGGGTTTCTTTGAGAATTAGGTTCATAGGTTGGTACTGGGCTATCTGCTCGAAGGCATATATTAGCCCAGCCACGTTGTGCGGTATTCACCGCCCCTTTAGTAGTTCCCTAGACCCTTGTACTAGCAGCTAGTACCCTTGGCCCCTATCTAGTAGTGCTGTTGGTGTGATCCCCGGTGTGAACTTTCTGTTACCCATCCTCTCATCAAGGTTCCTCTTGAAGAGTGATAGTGAGGGGCTCTGTCTTATGTAGATCGGGACCCTGTTCAATAGTAAGGGAAGTCTCTGTGAAGGGAATCTATCCCTCCAGCATGTTCTAATCATTGTTGTGTTGAGGTTTATATCCCTAGAGCGTGTAGCTCGAGTAGATTTGGTTTTGCTAAGATGGAGCATCCTTTTATACCTAAACTGGTATCTTAGTTTACATTAAGCCAAATTATCCGTCTCCCTGTGTTCTTTCCTGAACCTTAGAATGAGGGGAAAAAGGATACTTCATGCCTTGGATGACCACAGACGACTCAAGTACTATCTTGATAGAGCTAAAGCTTTTACACATTTCAGTCAGTTGTTCCTTTCTTGTGAAAGTAGGTAGAAGGGATAACGTGCCCAAGCAGACTATTTCCAAATGGGTTGTCTCAGGCTTTTACCTTTTGTTGTTCCTACAACAACAAAACAATTCCAGGCAGAGTCAAGGCACACTCTGCCTGGGCCTAGACTTCATCTACAACTTTTTTTTTAAATGATTGGACTCAAAGTTTTCTAGAAGCAGCAACTTGGTCCTCCATGCATATTGTACAAAGCACTAAAAACAAACTAGGACAAGCATTGTTAGGACCATTCTCTCTCTAGTGGAGCTTGGACCCTTCACCTTCTATCCCCTAGCTGTTCAAAGCTATGGTAATCTACCCATATAGCATAGGCTACTGCAACAGAGATCAATATAAGGAGTACTGTTGTGTAAGTAAACTTACCATAATAGTAGATGCTCGAGTGGTCTTTGTTTGCAATAGCTGCTCCCACACTCTATCCCTCTTGGTTTTTGTTGTGTTCTTTATGCCAGGATGCAGTCATGTGATTTTTCTTTTCCTGGCAATGTCCTCTCTGGCTTAGCCTCCATCTCTCTGTTGTTAAGTGAAAGATTTGGTTCCCAAACCGGTCTTTTTAGTCACTTCCCCTTGAGCTGACTCACTCTTTAAGTGCCTTGAAGTTTTGGAAGCTTGGCCAGCAGTTGTATCCTATGCAAGATATAACCCATATAGTTTAGGTTACTGCAGCAGTGATCATTTAAACATCTATTGATATGGTGAGTTTATTTCTGTGTAATGTATAGTATTTTGAGTAAAATGTTTAGAGTAAAATGAATTTATCTTGCAATAGAAAAGAATAATTTGTATAATATTGTTTGAACTCTTTGTATATTTTATTGCTATTTCTTTATAATTGCATGCAAAAGTGTCTCTTAAATATTTTCTCTCTTTACTGTCTCATTTAAATTCACTATTAGTTTTCATCAATTAATTTAACTTTAATAACATGTTTAGTCTTATTTTTATTGAAGTTTAGGTCAGAACATAAGTTCAAAATATTTAATCTTTTATTTTAGCGAAAAAGTGGTATTACTTAATGTATTGTTGGAAAAAAATGATTTTGGATGTATATTAATGAAGTACAGTCCTTAATTTTTGCAGTACTTGAGTGATTTGTTTTATTCAGGACTGGCCTTTGCTTTAGTAACAGTACTGTCTTTTAGCCATTTCAGCCTGCTGTCATGAATGCAGCTAGTCAAACTTTTTTCAGTGGGAGATTTTGCATTTGAGACCATCCAGAAAGTAAATAGCTCTACTCTGGGACTTGAATTATACCCTTGAAAATTTGACACAGTTGCCATTTGAGCCTGCAGCTAGAACCCCCTTTGTCAGGTTTCTAACTTGGAGAATTCCTTTGCTGGTGGTCATCACATTTGCCAGGAGAATATCAGAACGTCAAACCCTAATTTACAGAGAACTGTTTATTTTCTTCCTGAAGAATGCTATCAGTTTAAGAACCAATCCATCCTCAATGCCAACTGTAGTCACAGTACTTATATCATTCTAGCTATTCAGTTGTCTTTCTTATTCCACATATTTCAAAATAAGGGAGAAAGGTTCCTACACTCCATAGGTGTATACAGGTGGCTAAAGTATTACTTCCATGGAACCGGATATATCAGACATTCATCTCAGCTGTTTGTGCACTTTAACAGGCAATAGGGAACATCTCTCTCCAGTAATAGCTAGCCAACTGCATTGTTTCTATTCCTCCCGGGTTAAGAAGTTTAAAGGGAGATGTTAGAGCTCACAGTAAGAGAGACACTTGCCACTGTGGCCTTTCTCAGGGAAATGATTAGTCTGTCCACACCTTCTGTACGAAGCTTTTTAGACTGGTTATCTCTTCCAGTGCAAAAGTCTGGTTCACTGCATCCTTTTTACTGGGCATTTTGCAAGGCTTCTTGGAGGCAAGCCCTTCCTTTTCAGCAGACTCCCTATCTGTATGAACTTTGCAAATTACCTTAGTGATTTAGGCCTACTGTAATAGTGAGCTAAATGAAGAACACAGTGTACTTGTCTAAGCACTCAACCTAATAGATGTTTAAGAAGTTTGAGCATATCACTGTTGATGTACTGTTTCCCTTTCGTCATCACCTCTTTCTGCGTTTGGCCATCATGTGCTGGGGTGAGTACTCTGTCTTTATGCAGCCCAAATGCTTCCCCTTCTCCTCTTATGTGGCCACAGGTCTGAATTGATTTGGGGATATCTGTTTCTGTCACTTGTATGTGCCCATTTGGCCAGTGTGAGCCTGCAGTAAACCCAGCAATGCTGGGTCAGTAAGCTACTGGCTATCTGGCATCCAGTTGGCCAGGTTGGGTTACCTGTGATAGCTCTGTTGAACAAAAGATGGATGGTAAAACCAATCAACCTGCCAAAACTGAAGACCTGTGACACTTGGGTATGAGTGATGAAGGCAGGAGAGTGGCATTGAATAGAGAGAGATGGCAATGGGTGATATGGCACTCCAACCCCATGTAGAAAGTATGGAAAAAGGAGATTGATAATGATTTCTTTCACTCTCCCTCCTCAGTATAGAATTAAAGTGGCTGTCAGTCTGGCAGGAATTTTATGTCCTTGTCTATTCTGTTAGCTTTTAGGATAGATATCTATGACTTCCTGGGCAAGAGAGCTGTAAAACTGGTTTGGCTTATATCAGTTTTATACAGGGAATGTCTTGACATTCCTCGTGGTTGGACTTCTGTCACTGTTGGAGGAGGAAGGGTGCTGTGCAGTGGAAGTTGGGCAAGGTGTTTGGCCTTCAGTGGTTGAAATCTTAAAAAGACGATTGTGACACTTGAAATATTTTAACATCTACTAATATGGTATGTTCTTATGCATTTGCACTGTGTGCATTCTACAGGAGCAGTTGCCATTTTAAAGATGTTTCAGTTCAGTGGATGTCCTTTATTTATTTTATTACTTTAATTTTGTAAGACTATAAGCTAGATCTGATCTCCAGATCAAGGTCATCCCTTGGGGCCTCATTTATTCGGGGCATTCTTTCATGAGGAGCCACTCAGTGCATCAAGCTTGGGACTCTTAGAGGTGATGGAAGTGAAGTGTTCAACATCGGATATGAAAGTTACATTCCTGCCATAACAAGAGCTCTGTGTTGCCAGTTTCATGTCCTTGACTATACCTGGGCTCCTTCCCCTTGCCACAGAATTGTAGGTCACTATCATTTTGCAGGGGACTTAGAGTTAACATTAGAATTCTTTATTATGTTGCGCCTTTTGTTGGCAAGCAGAGATCCCAAGATGAGTCGTTATGTGTTCAGCATTGTGGTTAAATGGGAGGTGCTAAGTCTGCCTGGAAAAGGCTTAGGTGCTGGGCTAACTAATTCCTGTCCGCCTTAAACCCAGCGGTGACTGCGATGAATCTTCGAATGCAGATCTCTCAGTACTTTAAGTAAGCAACTTTAATTTCTTCTTAGTAAAAATTATGCCTGATAAAAAATTGTGTTAAGATAGAAACTGTTAAAACACAATACCAAATAACTACAGATTTTCTGTAATATCGTAAGATCAAGAACAAAATTTCTTGCACATAAAGTCATTGTATCACACAAGTCAATAGTTTCCTTATTGAAAACCAGATGCACCTTAATCATGAGAATGTACCAACATAGGCCACCTGAGGTTCCTATATCCTTATTCAGATAAATGTACATAGGTTTATAGGTAGTTATTAGTCATGCAATCCAGAAAACCATTGATGAGTCTTGCCTAATCTCTCAACTTCCCCAGGCCACTGTCTGTTTAATTGTCTTGCTCAGAGTCGCACAGCAGGCAAATGGAGGCTGAGGGAGTCAAACCCTGGATAATGGGAAGCAACTTGTTTAACCGGTCGTAGTCGTAATCCTCTGTCTAAATGTCAGATAGTTTGCCTCATCTGCCTTGTGGTAAGGCCAATGCTGGTCCTTGCAGTTTGCATTCTTTTTTTGTATCTTAAAATATTAGAACAAATCTTGAGTTATACTCTGGCATATTCTAAGAAAGTTATAAATGTCCTTTGAAATAAACATGTACAGACTTCATTTTAAGGTGTCACTGGCATTGTCTCAGTTATTAAAATCTCATTAGATTCTAGATTATAACATATTTGTTTAAAGGTGTCATTTTGTACTGTTTCTGAATGTGCAAGATGTATGCAAACAAAACCTATGCATCTAACTGCAAAAAGTCCTTTGTTTCATAAATGCTTCTAACACTACATGAAGTGCAAATTTGGCCTCTAGAAACGCTGTTTCTTAAAAACTGTTTCTAGTATTCTGATCAAAATTAAGATGTTTGAAATTTCTTTTTGCCCTTTGTATTGTATTAAGACAACATGTCACCGAGGTGGATGCATCATTTTCTTTCTGTGTATAACCTTTCACTTCATAAGCAAGGCTGTTTACAGTTGTATTTTTTGTGCCATGCTAGCAGCTTTGCAATGTGTAAGTAGTAGTTGGGTCCTTTTAGCAACTACAACATTCATTACTGAAATTGTACTGAATTTGAGCTTCTCCACTGAGATGCTAGATGGGCAATATTTCCACAACTCATTGTTATAATTTTACTGGATTACCTTAGTTTAATCACGTTTGTACTAGATTACCACCTTAGTTGAGTGAAGGTGTTTGCTGCAGTATTTTGTATTCACTGTATCCCCTCAATACTACGATAGTGTGTGCCATTAGCTAGTTTATCGAGTGCTATACATTGTTTTATTCTATGTTCTGTTATGTAAAGATGCATAAATTAACATTATTTATACGAAAAGTTACTTCTATGCTAAGCATTGTGATTACAGCATTCCCCTGTTCTGACCCTTGCTTTCACCTTGTGATTACAGCATTCCCCTGTTCTGACTATTGCTTTCACCTTGTGATTACAGCATTCCCCTGTTCTGACCCTTGCTTTCACCTTGTGATTACAGCATTCCCCTGTTCTGACCCTTGCTTTCACCTTGTGATTACAGCATTCCCCTGTTCTGACCCTTGCTTTCACCTTGTGATTACAGCATTCCCCTGTTCTGACCCTTGCTTTCACCTTGTGATTACAGCATTCCCGTTTCTGACCCTTGCTTTCACCATTTTTCTTCTATAGATGTATCTACTACATGCTGTGTAACAAACCAGACTAATGTTTGACCAAGAAGAATTTTTTTATCCTGATGTCCATTCCTGTTACCAAAGGACATTCATAATCACACTTTGCTTCAAACGGCTACAGTAGGCATGGAGACGACTTTTATACTGTAAGGCCTCTCACCCATGTATCGCCCACTGTGGAGGTCATCTTCCCAGCCCAGCTGTTTAGATGTTCTTCATATTGATCGCTGCTGCAGTAGTCTTAGCTGTATGGGTTATATCTTGCCAAGGCTAAAACAGCTGGCCAGCTTCCAAAACGTAAGGGTGCTTTCCACACTCCCAAACTGTCAAGCAGCTCGAGCTGAGCTGACTAAAATACAAGTCTGGTCATGAAGCCCTTTAGAGCTTTACTACCACTGAAGAGTACACTCCTCTGAGGTTTTTCCTTAGCTGGGCGGATAAGTTCCATTGGGGAAAAAAAGTTTCATTTTATTATTTTTTCTGATGTTTTATTACTTTCCTCTTCAGGAAAGTTATTCTAAAGCTAGGAGTGTTGTGTTTTAATGGATTATTCAAGACTTTAACATACTTTTGAATGGCGCACTCGTTTGTCAGTTTAATCGCTGTGTTTTTTAACTATTTTCTGTGGATAAATTATGTTTATTTTAAGGTTGTGGGCTGCCAGCATGTTTGAAATGCTTTTTATGGTGTTTTTTTCTGTTAAAAAAAGTAACTTTTGTGGACTGGTAGTTTTACTAGCGTTGTTGTTTTCCCAAGGTTAGAGGTACCATTTTTTACTTGACCATGGAACAGATTGTCACTCCCATGGTCTGTCCTTCTTTCAGCCTCAAAAAGAAAAAGTTTAGAAAACCACCTTTGCCACCATAGCAGTTTGCTTCACCTGCAGGTGGGTGACTCTGCTGTGGCTATTTGTTATACCTTAAACCACTCATCTTTTCTTTACCTCAAATCCCTGTGGTATAGCACCTACAGCCTCTATGGACTGGGGGTTAGCCACGTCCTCTGTGCCTTTGGAGTCCCCTCAGTGGGCAAGGGAGAGTCACTCTCTTGTTGGCCCCGAGAGAAGGAACAGGGAATGTTTCTGTGTTATGTCAGAATACTGGGGCATCCCTGCGAAAGCAGTGGCTGCCATTAGTAATATTGTTAGCCCCTTTTTTCCTGTCTAAAAGAAACGGAAAACCAAGCATATATCTACTGCTCCTATTTTTTTAGATAGAAGTTTACTAGGATTGGCTTAGGATTTGATTCAGGCTACTAATCCTTCTTGTAGAGTAGTGTCCAGCAAAAGAAAGAGCGGGGATGGATTAGGGTTTTGTGCTCAGATTTCTGATTCAGAGTCAGAGGAGAGCTCTCTTTCCCTGTGGGGGTTTCTCTTTCTTTGAAAGTATTGCTAGAATGTCCCATTTTTTTTAGTGGGAGAACACTGAGGTTTCTCAGACCTCGAAAATACTGAGTTGTTACAGAAGTTTTTTTCAGAACTTGCACCCATTCCTCCTGTTCTGTCTGCTTTAAAGGATGTGTGTCTTACTGCCTGCAGTTTTCCTGATAGTCAGCCAGCTGTCCCGAAAAAGGTGTATGGGATGTGTAAAGTTCCTCACTGTTTTATATTCTTATGCATTGTTTCCAAACCCTAACCAGCAGATATAGCCTTAGTTGACACCACTGCTGCTAAGCACTTAATTCCAATTTTACTTTTTCTAATAAGGATGGGAAATTATTGATAGGTATGTGACAAAAGTATGTACTTCTGCAACTTTGAATTTTAAATTTGCAGGCTCATCTGTTAAAGTTTATTCTGACACATTCTGAAAGTATGAGGAATGTTTTATTTAGTTTATTCTTGTGAAAAAAAATCTGCTGTAAATAACTTAGTTTCTTCTATTACACAAGTCACTACTCATTGTTTGCAGTGCGTGTATGACACTGTTGATACTTCTTCCAGGGCTGTGGCCACTGGTACTGTTTTAAGGAGGCTTCCTTGGCTGCGTTCTCAGAACCTTATAGATGATGATAACAAGATTTAAAATTCTCTTTTGGTAGAGACTTACCCCGGGATTCATGAAGCTCGGCGCAAGGACGGCGTTAGCCTTGCGCAGACCATGCGGCGTAGAGATATACATATTAATGAAGGTGTGCTGCCGTAGCGGCCACTTGCATCGTAAACGTGTACGAGGGCAGGGGGTGTGTCCAAGCGCTGCACGGAGGCGTGAACATGTCGGCTGCATACGCGCAACCTAAAATGCTGACTAGTACAGCCTGCCTCTAATAATAATCACTCCTGTCAGTGTCCGTGGATAGTGAAATGTATGCAAAGCATACAAGACATTTTTGCGAACATCACAATAAGAAGTAAACACAAAGGCATGTAGCTGAATATTGAGTCCCCATCCCTCGAACAAATAATATTTAAAACCCTGTGCCCGTATTCCATTGTAGTGTCGCTAGTTATACTAAGTGAAAGTGAAGCGCATCATGTTAGCGCGCATCCAATTGCTAAGCCAAGCCCAATGGTTAGGGTTACCACCTGTCCTACATTGTGAGGGACAGTCCCCCTCTAGGCAGGTGTTTCCATACCAAAACCATTATAAATGTGAAATGTCCTGTGATAATAGGACATAATTATGTCCCATATTTTATGTAAAATACCTAAATGTTACAAGAAACAGAATAAGCAAGTAAACGAAACAGAATAAGCAACTACACCGCTATAACAATAAAAGCTTATATGTAGGCATAAAACTAAAGTACTATCCTTTGTAATGACCGTGGGTATGTGTTGGCCTATAAACTCTGATGTGTGTCCCGAAAATGTCCCATCCAGGTCATATGAAAAGGTGGCAACCCTACCAATGGTCAGAGCATTTACCCAATGTCTGCCCATTCGCGGTCCAAGTTGTCCTTGTCAGGATGGCCCATAGATGAACGGGTATTACCCGGGTCTACCTGCCATGTCATGAAAGATAAGTATTTGCGTGTACCTCTGTGCGTGAAGTACAGCATGTGGATGATCAGAAATGCTAGGGTAGTCCTCACAACCATATTGGTCCCAGAGATATGTAGTGTACGCAATGTGTTCTGTTGACTATGCCATGGGCCATCAACTAGAGAAGGGATGAATGGTGTCTGTGGAATATGGGGGTGGGGGGTGATGGGTAATGTAATAATTCGCCAAGGGGAGACTGGGTTGGATGCACAATAGGTGAACTGGAGGTCTACGAGGGAGCAGTGGGTGAATCAGGAAGATAACCAAAGAACAAATATACACATCCGCAATACAATCCCACAAACATGTGAACATTAAAAAGTGCACTACACATGTACAGAAACGTTACCAGCACATACCCACATCATGGTCTGGTCTGAACTGAGCCATCCAACCCCAACACACCTGGATACATATTTGAATACCCATTATCCCCTTCACAGCACCCCCCCCCTTCCTGAACGTCCACCAAAACCACCCATAGTCAGGCTGCTAGATAGGCGCAACCATATCTGCACATAGTGACCCCTACCCATATCTAGTAGGCAGTCTCACCCTAGGCAGTCTCAGGATTGCAAATTATGTATCCCTTGCATGTATAACCCTACCTTATAGCCGTAAAGCAAAGAAGGTCATCGGTCCCCACAATTTTTGGATATCCCCCATGGGATAAGTATCTGTTCTAAACATTAGACTTGGTGTCACGACACGATGTCCAATCCTGTATACATCTGGACACAAGTTATATGAGCAGTAGTTGTCCAGAAGACTGCTCAGCCTCCAGCTGGTCCTGCAGAACCTACGACCCGGGATTAAACACCTGACCGTGATGCATCGGGAATATATACCTTACACATTCGCTTAGTGGCAGTCGGATATAAGGTGCTTAAGGCACTTTAAAGCAGACGTAAGTAGGGTTACCACCTGCCCCACCTTATGAGAGACGTTCCCTTTTTGGGCCGTTGTGTCCAGACCAAATATAATACAATGGCAAATGTCCTGTGATTGTAGGAAATACTTATGTCCCATATGTCATGTAACAGTTGCATAAAACAGTTAATGTGAGAGTGTTCAATCTCGCCTTTGTTCTTACACATGGGTTCGGAGCCGATCCTCGGCTCCGTGCCGGCCGACTGCAAGCTCTGCATCGAGAAGAAGCTCGAGGACATCCAATACCCACAATCCCCCTCTGCCTTTACCTCAGATCTAGTTTGCCGCTGCTGCATACGCATCGCTGGGGACTAGCTCGAGGCTTTTACAGATAAGAATTTATCTTTCCGTTTAAATTTTTCAAAAATTTTTTTTTTTTCTTCAATATAGTCTATGAATAGTTAGAGTAGGTGTGTGAGTGGACTTGATATCTCGGTTCCTTAGATTAGTTACTTAGTTTAACTAAAGGGTACAGAGTTTTTTTTTCGGGGCCTACCTCCCCTACTTAAATAACTTGGACTAAATATTGTGTAGTGCTTATTACAGGATTTGACACATATACCGGATTTGACTGTGTTTTTCTCATTGGAAGTGACTTTTAATTACTGGACTGTCATTTTTTCTTGTTGTCATGTCAGAAAAATTAAAATCTGGCTTCAAGCGTTGTCAGTGTGGCCAAAAAATGTCGGTCACAGACAACCACAGTTCCTGTGTCTACTGTCTTGGCCCTCTCCACTTACAAGAGGACTGCTCTATTTGTCACTCTTTTAGTGGGAGGGTCATGACAGATAGGCGCAGGAAACTGATGGATAGAGGATTGCTGAAACCCTCTTTCCAGGAGGCCTTGGATGCTTCAGACCAGGCATCCAAGTCTTCGAAGGGGTCGAAGGCGTCGGAGCCAAAGACATCGGCTCCGAGCTCTTCGAGTTTAGTTGGATCACCGGTTCCACAGACTTGGGGCCGAGTATTCAACTGTTGGCAGTTTCGAGCCTCGAGTCTTGGAACCGGTGACGGAGCCCTCCACCGACTCTATTGAGGTCGGCTCCGTCTTCGATCCCTTCGACTCGTTCTTCGAGAGCCCTTTCCGACACCGACGTGGACCGTGTGGTGGAGAAACTTATGGAGCATACGGCCCTGTCCAAGCTTATTTCGTCTCCTCTCAGTTGATGTCGAGACTTGAAGGCCTGCCACTATCTCCATCTGTTCCTCCTTCGAGACCTGTTCAGTCTTCGGAGCCGGAAGAGGCTGACCTGATGATTGTGGAGCCCTCGGTGCCAGAACCGTTTTTCTCGGTCGGCACCGTTTACCTCGACTCCATCCGATCCGTACCGGAGTCTCGGGCCGAAGATCTGTCCTGGGTTCCGGGACCGAGTCGGACCGATGTTTCGTTCCGACTCTCCTCGGGCCTCGCACGGATCGATTCGGTTCCGCTCGGGTCGGTGCCTTCGCTCCTGTTTCGGGATTCTTCCCATTTCTTCGAACCGAGATACCTCGACTGGGACCCGGGGCCTTCGACCTCATGAGGAAGGTGTTGTCTACTCAGACAACCACATCAGCGGGTACAGCTTCTCCTCCCCGCAAAGGACCGTTATCCTCTTCTGCACCCACGGCCACGTCCAAGCGTCGGGCACCAGTGTCTCAGCCACCCCTGAGGGTGCCTCTTCCTCGGAGGCTTCTTCGGATGTTCCCCACGAAGAAGTTCCTAGGAAAAGACTGTGTAAGAGGAGACACTTGGATTCTCCACAAGAATCCTTGACATCTGATACTGACTTAGATGAGTCAGAAGGGTCCCCTAAGTCACCTTCAGAGGATGTCTCTTTTGCTGACATCTTGAGATCCTTAAACAGAGAGGTGACTGGCAAGCCCTCCCCGCTTCTGAGGATGAGTCAGTTTTGCTGAAGGCATTTGGTGCCCGTCCTTCCTCCTCCTGGGTCACTCCGCCCTTTGATGAGTTAATCGAATTGATTGCTCGGGCGTGGGAGACTCCTGACACGGGGGAACCTGTCCCTAGGAAGCCAAATAAGTACATCACGGCACCACAGGACAAAGCTTACCTTACCAAAGGAGTTGCGGTAGATGCCATGGTGGTGGCAGCGCCAAAAAAGGAGATGTCGGAGTCTTCCTCATCTGTCCATCCGCCTAACAAAGATTCTAGGACCATGGACAGATACGGGAAGCGCATTTTCAGTTCAGCGGCTTTCTCTATGCTCCCTGAACTATTTGACCCATTTTACACGTTTACAGAGGGATCTAGTCAAAGAGTTGGGAGATACCCTCCAGGGTACTACAGATGCCGCTGTCTCAGAGAAAGTTACAGCATCTCAACACCCTTACGTCCATTGTGAACTTCGTCCATGAGGCTGATATCCTATGCAGCGAAGGATCGAGTAGGGCAGCGGCTTCAGCGATTGCTCTTCGTAGGCAATCCTGGATGCGCTTATGTTCGCTTATGGAAGCCTTCAAGTCTTCCTTTACTAACGCCCCATTTGATGGAGCCACACTTTTGGCCCTAAAGTAAAGGAGACCCTTACCGGTGTGAACAGGAGGGAAAGACTCTGTCTGCTGTCGGAGTCCGCTTTTTCCACCCTTCCAGACCGTACCCCAAAGGGCAACGTGGTGGGAAAATGTGGTTTCAAAACCCCAAAGATCTTTCCAGACACACAGGGTGATGCCCCTCTAGAGGCAGAGGGGGGCAGAGGTGGAAGACGCCCTGGCGGCAGAGGGGGTCCGCAAAACCAAGGTGACAGGGATAACCTCCCTGGCAAACCTTTTCAGCACTCCTGAGAGGAGGCCCGACTGTCCTGCTCTGGAGGCAGTCGGGGGTCGCTTAGCTTTATACCCTCAGGCCTGGCAAAACCTTTCTTCAGACAATTGGGTAAAAAGCATTGTTACCAGAGGTTACAAAATCCCATTTCTATCCACCCCCATTCCAAAGAAGAAACTCCCAGATGTACCACCCCATCTGCGAGACCCAGCAGCTACAGAAATTTCAAAGCTGCTAAGAAAAAGAGTCATCCAACCAGTCCCAGCGGACCAAATAGGATTCGGAACTTACTCAAGGTTCTTTTTAGTTCCAAAGAAAACAGGGGACTGGAGGCCAATTCTGGACCTAAGTCATCTCAACACATTTGTCAAGAAGGAAAAGTTCGAATGGTCACGCTTCAATCGATCCTTCCATTCTTACAGAAGGGCGACTGGATGTGCTCAATAGATCTGAAGGACGATACTACCACATCAAAATGGCCAGGGCGCCCAGAGATCACTTGCGCTTCCGGCTGGGAGCCAGTCACTATCAGTTTCGAGCCCTGCCCTTTGGTCTGACCACAGCCCCAGGGTCTTCACCAAATGCATGGCAGTGGTAGCGCCTCATCTGAGGCCTAGGATTCCAGGTGTTTCCGTATCTGGACGACTGGCTCCTGTCTGCCACCACCAGGCGTCAACTGATACATGCCAGGGATTACTCCCTACAACTCTGCACACATCTTGGCATTTCAGTAAATTTCGAGAAATCCTTGCTACAGCCATCACAGCATATCTTATTCATAGGAGCGGAGTTAGATACTCGTCAGTTAGTTCTAAAACTTCCAACAGAAAGAATAGTTGCACTTCAATCCAACATTTCCCTTCTGTCAGTCCAGGAAATCCCCAGCAAAATTGTTCTGAAAGTTCTGGGTCTCATGGCAGCTTCTCTCATAGCAATACCATTGGGAAGACTGCACATGAGAGTGCTACAATGGCTTCTATTTGCACAATGGTCATTCCAACAACTTCCACTAACTCACGAAATATTGATAGCAACGTGCAAATCACACCTAATGTGGTGGTTACAGACTTGCAACCTATCCAGCGGAAGACCATTTGTGCTACCCACACCGTCAGCAATGATAACCACGGACGCTTCCCTGATAGGGTGGGTGGGCCTCTTTCAGGGACAGACAGTCCAAGGCGAATGGACCAATCTGGAGTACAATCTGCACATCAATGTTCTGGAGTTGAGGGCAGTGTTTTTGGCGTTGCAACACTTTGCTCCCCTTCTTCCTCCAGGGACCATTGCAGTTCAGACAGACAACATGTCCGTAGTCTGGTACATAAACAAGCAAGGGGAACCAGGTCCTACCAACTATGCAGAGAGGCCATGAGAATTTGGCAATGGGCAGAGTCCACGTCGCTTTCTGATCGCAACGCACATCCAGGCGAGATACAACGACATAGCCGACAGGCTAAGCAGGGCAATACTATTGCCTCACGAGTGGTCCTCAAACAGTCAGTTGCGGAAAAGGTTTTTCGCAAATGGGGCCAGCCTACCTGCGATCTGTTTGCGTCTCCAATGAACGCCAAATGCAGGAGCTACTTTGCCCTATTACCCTCCAGGGAAGTCCCAAGGGACGCTGGTGCACGATTGGCCCCGGGTCTCCTTTATGCTTTTCCTCCATTTCCCCTGATTGCAAAGTTTCTGCAGAAAGCAAACAACCTTCAGAGGACTATAATTCTCATTGCTCCGTTCTGGCCTCGTCAAATTTGGTTCCCCTTTCTCTTGCGTCACCATTCGGGACCTTGGATGCTGGACCCAGAGCCAGATCTACTGACTCACTCGTCAGGAGTTCCTCACCCATCCCTGGAATCTCTCCATCTAGCAGCTTGGCTGCTCCGCTTCCCTTTAGCCAGGTCAATCCCCTTACATCGGGTTCAAGATATTTTGGTAGCTTCTCATAAAGTTTCCACTGTAAAACTTATACTAGTAAATGGAAACGTTTTGTCATCTGGGCTGAGTCACATCAGTTGGACCCTGTTACAGCTCCGTTGAATAAGGTCTTAGAATTTCTAACCGATTTATTTCAGGAAGGAGCTTCTCGCTACCTTAAGAGTACAGTTGGCTGCCATTTCTAGCTATCATATAGAAGAAAGTGGTGCACCTATTATGGCTCACAGACTCTGTAAAGCCTTTTAAAAGGTTCTTTCATATCAGACCACCAGTCAGAAGTCCGACATCACCATGGAATTTAAATTTATTGCTCTCTAAATTGATGTTACCACCCTTTGAACCAGCTTCAAGTTGCACCTTGAAATTTTTGTCATGGAAAACATTATTTCTGGTGGCTATTACATCGGCTAGACGGGTGTCTGAGCTACAGGCCCTTTCAGTCAAACATCCCTATTTAATTTTTCATTCTGACAGAGTATCCCTACGCACTAATCCATCCTTTCTTCCCAAAGTTTGTTCTACTAGTAATATTAACCAGTCCATTGAATTACCCACCTTCTTTAAAGACCACTCTAATAAATTAGAGTATATGTTGCACAAACTGGACGTCCATAGACAACTCAGATTTTATTTGGATAGAACAAAAGATCACAGGAAATCTGATCAGCTATTTATAGCTTTTGCTGACAGCAGAAAGGGTCTTGCAGTTACGAACGAACTCTTTCGAAGTGGCTAACTGATTGTATCATTTATGTTTATGAGAATTCTGATCAAACATTATCAGCAAAACCCAGAGGACATTCTACCAGATCAATTTCTACATCTTTGGCTCATGCAGCTCGTTTACCTTTAGACATCATTTGTGCGGCTGCTACTTGGGCTAAACCACATACATTTATTTCTCATTACAAAGTGGACAGGGTTTCTAGGGATAGGGCAACCTTTGGTTCCACTGTGCTCAAGAACGTTCTCCCTTGAGTTCCTCAGGATCATGGAGCTAGGGGCGCTACCCATGTGTAGAACAAAGGCGAGATTGAACACTCTCACATAAAGAAGTTATGTCCTTACCATAACGTTCCATGTGGAGTGTTCATCTCGCCTTGGTTATTACACTCCCACCCTTCCCACCCTTAGGAAGAACGTTCGATTTGGTGCCTGGTCTGGAGTATTCTCCTTCTGCTGTTGCAGTATTGCTGTTACTATCATACTCTTGGTATGTTTGTATATATGTACTTTTATGTATATAGTTGGCAGGTGTGCGTGCTGTATGTCTGGTTTGCTTGCAAACTAGATCTGAGGTAAAGGCAGAGGGGGATTGTGGGTATTAGATGTCCTCGAGCTTCTTCTCGATGCAGAGCTTGCAGTCGGCCGGCACGGAGCCGAGGATCGGCTCCGAACCCATGTGTAATAACCAAGGCGAGATGAACACTCCACATGGAACGTTATGGTAAGGACATAACTTCTTTTTTCTGTATGTAAAATACTTAAAGTTACAAGAAACAGATTGAGCAACTAAACTGCTACAAGAATAAGCTTTCATTTAGGCAAATAAGTAAAGTTCTAACCTTTGTACTGACCATGGGTATGTGTCGGCCTGTAAAATCTGATGTGTGTCCCGAAAATGCTCCACTTTGTTCATATGAAAAGGTGGCAACCCTAGACGTAAGCGGGTATGCAAGCGTGTATGCGCGACGGTAAGTGGCGGTGATTCAACGGTATGGGAAATGTAAATGAACATGTAGGTGTATTTGCATGTGTATGTACAGACCGATACACACACACAGACACACACACACACACACACACACACATATATATATATATATATATATATATATATATATATATATATATAATATAGATATGAAGAATGAACATGGTCACAATATAGCAGTCATAACGAATGTGAAAGGAAACAGCAGCGGAAATCCCCGTAATAGTGCTGTTATATATCAGGATGGCCATAGGTGAGCACACCTCTGCATCTCCAACCACAGGTAGGATGCTAAAAGTGGAACGAACGGTCTCCCTGTGCTGAGTCTGACTTTGAACTAGGTACAGGGCAGTCCCGGTCCCCAGTCAGACAAGCCTAAACCCGGATGACCATATGAACACCCTGACAATCGAACACACCTATGTGCCAGGACTAGAGGCTTTGGAGGTCTGAATATCCTCAGAGTGAGTCAACATGCGGCACGGGTGCAGAGCAGTAGGGAATGGCACATGTGTAGTAGTGCGGTTTTCCCAACAGGAAAATGGATGCCTGCTGTGTAAGTGAAGTGATGAGGCGTGTGTTCGGGTAACTATGAACCATGGGTATACATATAAATGAAGCAGAACACCAATAATGTAGTGGTTAGAGCATCCGCCTAACGAAAAGGCGTTCACGGTTCAAAGTCGACAATAGCACATATTTTCCTTGTGGAATGGATGTTGCTCTGCTGTAAAGCCGACATATAAACATGTAAAGGTGAACATGTATATTGCATGGCACCATTAACCAGATCCTTTCAATCAAAGTGGTATTGTCATAATGAATAAGGCACAAATAAGTAGCAGTAAACATATGTAATGCACAGTAATCATAGGAGAGTGCACCTGCACGGGTGTAAGCAGCTCCCAGCATAGGAAATGTATGTTTGTATGTACAGATGTAATATCTGTGCACACGCGCACACACACGCATATAATATATATATATATATATATATATATATATATATATATATATATATATATATATATATATACACACACACACGCACACACACATACACACACACATATATGTGTATAGATATATATCTACACACATGAAAAAAATATATATATATATAATATATGAATGGACGTTGTAACAATAAAGCATACACAAGGGATGTGAAGGGAATCAAGACCAATGTTGGTGTTATATAGTGCTTTCAGCATACGTCATAAAAAGCTGTCCAGGAGTGAGCAGAGCACCGCTACTCACACCGCAGGCAGGGCTTTACCAGTGGGAGTAGCATCGTTGAAATGCTACATCTGCTTTACACACAGACTGAATGTAGTCCCATGCTGGGACCTCCACAAATTGGGAAGCGCAAATGGCCAGAGTCCATAATCCCATAAAACGCATGTATGTGTAAGTATACATGGTGGGAGACCCTGTGGATACACGAGGCGGGACAAAATGTGTGTAGGGCCCCAAAAGCTCTGGAGAGGGCAGTGTGTAAAGGTGTGTCATGGCTGCGATAACAAGTGGATAATGGATGTTACGCATGTAAATTTAACACTGGTGGGGTGGAGGAACTATGGGTATGCAGTTATGGATCCAGGCGTGCCAGGGTTGGATGGGCCGGTTCTAATGGACCGCCCTGTGGAGGTCAGCTAGGTTGTAATAGGTATATATGCATACTCACACGCAGACAACAATATATTTTAAAGTAGAAGTTCTGTAACACATGTATTCCATTGGTTGACATAAATCATAGGAATGTGCCCATACAAACATCAACAGTAGATGGAATAATAGGCTATGCAGAAGAGGGACGGGTCGAATCACACTATCACATTCCAATTACCATTGGTAATCCATACATGAACATATAGTGACATCTGTCCACTGTATAATGTGCTACATACCAATTACAAGATGACTGGAGTGAAGTGTCGGTGTTATAATGAATAAGGCACTAGTATGCTGGTGAAGCATATAAACACCATTACACATGTGTAAGTGCGTATGAGCGGGGAATGTATTGTCACAGTGATGTACATATATATATATATATATATATATATATATACACACACACACACACAAATATACACACACACACACAAATATAAATATATTATATATATATATAAAACAGCAAGATATGACTATACATGTATGAATACATAGGAAGATATATCTGTATATATTAATGTAAATATATATGTTATAGTAAATATACACATGTATATACCTAGGTTATGTTACAGCAGTTAAGGGTAATATATGTTTAGACCAGGCATATGTTGGGACATTTGTTGGTGGGAGGTCCAATCAACCGTCTACCTCCCACCCCTCCAGCTAGGCCGGTGAGACATACAGACACGCAATAAAGGTAAATACAACACTGCTTCCCAGACTACTGGCAGGAAACTACCAGTGGGAGAGATCTACAAGGTCTACACTTTAAACTTGGACAGCGACGTCCCTTGTGGGACACCAAAAATTTGTACTTTCCAACCAATGGGGTAACTATAACGACCAGGATGTAGCTGTACACGGAACAGTAGGTTGTGCAAGCCTGATAACACATGGGTTGACACAACGTACGACATGTGTCCCGACACGGGGAGAGTGGGCAGTGTGTAGGGGTGTGTTCATATCCCACCTGCGCCCACAGTAAGGATGAGTGCTGTAGAGTAGTGGCAGGTGGGAGAACTATGGGTGTGCGATTATGGGGCTAGGCGTGCAGGTGTTGGCTGGCAGACACGTATTAGGACTGCCCCGTGGGTGTAAGTAATATTCCAATGTGGGTATAGCAGATTATCAGGGACGTCCATGATTACGAATCAGAATCTAACACAGTCCCAACTAAACCCTCCTAGAACTAGTGATATTAGGAGGAAAGGTGGCGGAATGCACGTAATGAATAATGACAACATGCAAGAGTCATAAACAGCATGTACCTCAGACAATGTGTATAAATACATATGTGCTCTGTGTCCGTCAATGTGTCAGGTTAATAGCACCAACCTTCTAAGTGTGTCCCTGAGGTCGTTATGCAGTGTCCCTGATACAGTGTTCATTCTTCCCCATTCGTATGAGAGGTCTGATAGTGAGAGAAAGTGCATGTTCTGCCAACTAACTTAGAAAGATGATAGAATAATAGGGTTAGGGTTACCACCTGTCCACCTTTGCGGGGGACACTCCCCTTTGGGCAGTTGTGTCTTGCATAATAACTGTAATTATGGCAAATGTCTGTGATTTAGGCCAAAGATTATCTATATTGTCTGTAGTAGTTGCATAAAACAATTATGTTCACTTGAAACACCTAAATGTTATAGGTAACAGTATAAGCAACTATAATGCTACAAGAGTAACCTTTTATTTAGGAAAAACAGTGAAGTACTCCCCTTTCTACTGGCTGTGTTGCCCTACAATGTGTGATGTCTCTGCATACAGGTCCTATAGGATTGCCACCTTTCCAAATGGCCAGAGTGGGACATGTTCTGTAGAAATGTCAGACATTCCAGGACAAAACATACCTACAGCCATGCATAGTACAGGATTATACTTATTTCCACAAATAAAAGCTTAATCTAGTTGCATTTGAATTGCTTATGCTACTTCACATAACGTATAGAAGTGTCATATATAAAATAACTGTTTTATGCAGTTATTAATGAAACGTAGAATATAATAATGTCCTGTAATAGGGACATTTGCTATGTCTTGATTATTTTCGCAGTGTCCCTCGCAAAGTGGGACAGGTGGTAACCCTAAAGTCCCACCTTGGCCAGTTGAAAAGGTGGCAAACCTATAATAGGTATGTGGTAGCATGACTCGTCCGACGGATGTGGCTCTCACAACCCAACTACATGTCTGTATTGCAGAGTCTCAGTTCCCATGTATCAGCCAGACGGGAGCAAAGTTTATGCGGAACACACAAATATGATTAATTCACTGGACAGGCCTCTGATTCCATACAGTCGAATGCCGTGCTGTCGCCTAATGGGCAGCCATTCCCGATACTGTATTCAGGAGTGGCCTTAGGTCAACTGGTGCCCTAGGCAGAAGGCACAATGGCACCCCCCATCACACCACCCAGTGCCCCCATCCTGGTCTACCTACACCAAATAAATACTGGTAAAGTGCCCCCACTAAAGTGGCGCCCTAGGCAGCCGCTTAGTTGGCCTATGCCTAAGGCTGGCTATGACTGTAGTCATGTAGTCCGATGTGATAGGCATCACAAGGTGGGAGCAGATTGTAAGAGGAACACACAAATATGAATGATTCACCGGACAGGCCGCTGATTCCATACAGTCGAAAGCCATGCCGTCGCCTAATATGCAGCCATTCCCGATACTGTATTCATGTATTCCGATGTAATAGGCATCACACAAATATGATTGTGTCACTGGACAGGCCATTGATTCCGTACAGTCGAATGCGATGCCATCGCCTAATGGGCAGCCAGTCCCAATACTGTAGCCATGTAGTCCGATGTAATAGGCATCACAAGGTAATATTGTGGTCCTCGCTCACACCCAGGGGTGTGAGTGACAGATGCAAGCACCAATGTCGGTGCATTAGCAAGTGCGGGTGCGAGCGAGTGTAAGCGTGTTTGGCTACCAGTATGCGAATATTGCACTGGTTAAGCAATGTAGAGGCTAACCAAGTGTATGAGGCTGTAACCAGAGGTCAGCAGTGCTTAACACTGCGCAAACCCACGCACACCCGCTCCCAACTTTAATGTGCTTACTCCCTCCGTATCCAGTGGGCTTATTCTGCCCCACAACCAACTAAACGTCCTTCGCAAGGGTCGGAACCAGGACCCTCCGCACACAGATAATGTGTATTACCAATACGCCATGGCAGATGTACAGACAACGGACAGTACCACAAACAAATCATACAGCGCAGGCATTCAACAGTATAGGAATGTATCCCATCATGTAGATGTACTTGTGAGTGTTTATGTCCAGCATATAGGTGCATGCATATATAGAGATGTATCAGGAACATACCATGTGGCAACAAAGCATTACAAACAAATGAAACGGGAAACACCAGTGACGCCTGTATTATGTAGTGGTTGTTGCTCTGTGTGATCACAAGACTCCCTCAGACAGACATGTGTCAGTCATACACGCATTTAGTTGTACATTGGCCGTATACATCACTCTGTGCATGTAATGTACATTAACACAACAGTACCTGTCCAATCATTATGTATGAACAGTACTCTTGCAAGGTGCTTTGTGCAACATCATCATCATCATAAAGGTAAATGGGGTAACCAAAGAGGGACCGGTAGTGTTTTGTGTACAATGGGGTTGTCCTCCTCACGTGTACCTGGACCATGTAGGAGTGATGTGCATACCAGGATCGTGCACCTGAGGGACAGGGGTGAGGATAACAGTAGTATGTTATGATGCATATTACAAGAGTTTCATGTGTCCAGTAGGCACGTGTGTGTAATGGACATCTATGTATAGGGCAGATCGTGTCCTAGGAGCCGAATGGCCTTATGTGTCCATAGGTGAGGTTCAGATGTTAGGGAAGGAGTGTAGGTATGGCCGTGGAGGATAGGTAGGAGCACAGAAAAGACAGCATATAGAGTTGTATATGACACATGTGGGGGGGATACACCCTGGACGGCGATGGGTCTTCGGCATTCAAAATTCCATGGGAACAGTGGGACGGAGGTCCCCAGCCATAGGCAACTGCCACTGCACCTACACAGCTCCAAAGGAGGCAGTGCTGGGGGCTGTCCAGGAGGGGCAGCATCACCCTGTAAATGTAACACTCCGCCCTTGAACTGGTGTATCTGGCTTCGTATCCCCTTAGGGAGCCACCAACGCAACACATCCGGAACCGCACGACAGCAGATATGTACCTGTCTGGTCCCGATGTTCATCGTGCATACAGCTGCAGTCATTACAGTTGGGTTATCCTGCCGTCAGGCGGGTCCTCGGTCGGCCGAATTCCAAAGTCTAGGTCCGGCGTCTGTTGTCGTCACTTCTTCCCTGACGTCAGTGCGGCAGGGGTATAAAAGAGGCAGCCAACGCCATTTTCTTCAGTCTTTCTTGCCGCGCGGTGCCTGTAGCAGAAGCAGTTCGCAAGTGCCGGTCGGCCAGCTCCTGAGATTTACAAACAGTATTTCAGCCGAAGACTTCTTTAAAGCTAAGTACCCCGTTGGGGAAACTTTTCTTGTCTCAGACCGATGTCAGACAAAGTTAATAATTGCATTTCTTGTGGGAAGCAAATACCACATAAGGATTTTCACTCTTTCTGTATACCTTGCTTAGGGCCAGACCACTACATCTCGGCCTGCCGTTTTTGTGCTAGGTTCAACAAGCGCACTATTAAGCGCCGGGCGGAGTTCGCCCTTCATTATTTTGCCAAAAAATTTAATTATATCATGTCGTCGGATACACCAATGCCAGTTTTAGGAAAAAAGACGCAAAGAACCGACATCCGAGGTCTGCACCGAGTACTGAGACCATGCTTAGGCCGACTACCGGTTCTCCAGGTTCCCAGCGAGGCACCTACGCAGCCCCTGACTACCGATGAAACTATTTACCGGTGACTTAAGTACCCGAGGTCGCAGGCTCCTCTGTCTCCATTCCCACTGCAGATACCGATGCCACTCTTGGCGGGGAATCCAAAAATTTAGTGAGGCCTGCCATTTCTGAAGGCGTCTTCAGGCCTACCACCTTCTCTATTAAATCCTTCACTAAATCTAAAGCTGCCATGAAAACTAAAAAACAGGGTCCTCAGACCTCCTCTCAAGGCCCCATGCCTAAAAACAGATGCTTAAAATGGCTGAGGATTTGATAACTCTCATCAGGGGTTCTCAACCCCCCTCTGACAAAAGACCCAGATTGGAGGAAGACTACCCTTCCTCAGACCAGGCTTCTATTACCTCAGACCATTCTGAGGACCAGGATTACTCCTATTCCACATTTGAAGACTCTGATGCTGAGGAGTCTATTCCCTCAGTCTCCCCCCCTGAGGACTACTCTTTTGGGGAAACCCTGCATACATTGAGGGAGCACTTCCACTGGGAAGGCCAAGATTACTCAGATTCCAAGAAAAGGCTCAGGGAATTTCTACTGCTCCCCCAGCATAGGCCCCTGGCTATCCCTCCTGTTTTAGATATTTTGGATGATGTGTATGCAGAAGCCAGTCTTAATCCAGATTCTTTACCTCCAGCCCTGTTAAACCAGACAGGTATTACCGGGTTCCTGATTCTCACCAGTTCCTTTATAAAAGCCATACTGCTGACCCAGAAACAATTTTACAGGGTACCAAGGGGATAAAGGCCTCTACTGCTAAAAACCCTTTACCTTCAGAGAGAGATTCCAGAGCATTAGAAAGGTGGGGGGAAAAGGTGTATACATCAGCCACTTTAACCATGAGGGCATTAAACTGTCAATTTCATATGTTAAAGTACCAACAGTTTTTGTTATCTCAGCTGAAAAGCAAAATGACACAAACAGAACAACCAGATTTGAAAGAATTGCAGGATTTGTTGCATGGAGCAGAGCAAGTGGGTAAACATACCTTGCAGTGTGGTTTTGATGCTTTAGAGGCCTCATGTAGAGCTGCTGTCACGGGGTCTGTCATACGTAGACATGCTTGGCTTAAAGAGCAAACCTTACCAGATCATGTCAAAGCAAAGTTATTAGATGCACCACTTCAAAAAGATGTATTGTTCGGTGTTAAAGCTGAGGAGGTACTAAAGAAAATGGAGGAAAAAGCGAAATCTATGCAAACAGTTAAAGATTTCTTGCAGGTGCAACCTCCACGCTTCAGCAGAAACTGGCCTTCAAAAAATTGGTCCTTTCCAGCCACGGACAGACCTCAAAGGGGCAGATACAGATGCCCAAGGGGTAGAGGACAACCTCAAGGATCTTACAGAGCTAGACAGTGGCAAGCACCAACCCCAAGAGATGGAGAAGATAGACCACAGTCATTTAGAAAACAGACACAATGACTTCCCCCTATGCCTGCCAAACAAAGCTATAATGGCAGCACCTTTGGGCGGAAAACTGGCATTATTTTAAAAAAACTGGCACATTGTTACAAAAGACAAATGGATTCTGGACATTAAAGACAGAGGCTACAGGTTCCACTTTCACACCCTTCCAAAAATGAGAGGCTTGCCAAACCTGCCACAAAATCAATGGGCAGAGGCACAAAGACAAATTTCCGCTCTCATGGATATGAAAGCAATTCAAGAGGTACCTGCAAAAGAACAAGGTCAAGGTTTTTATTCCAGACTATTTCTGGTACCAAGGAAGGACAAAGATTGGAGACCCATCTGAGACCTATCCATCCTAAACACATATCTACAGGTACCAAAATTCAAGATGCTCACATTACAGCAGCTTCTTCCCATGCTGGGCAAGGAGTCTTGGCTGGTAACGTTGGACCTCAAGGAGGCATACCTGCATGTCCCTATCAGACAAGATTGCAGAAGATACCTCCGATTTCTTGCAGGTTCAACCCATTACCAATTCTCTGCATTGCCCTTTGGCTTATCTACTGCGCCCAGAGTGTTTACGAAATGCCTGGCATAAGTAATTGCCTTCTGCAGACAACAAGGAATACAAATCTACCCATATCTGGACGACTGCCTGATCCAAGTGGACAGCAAGGACAATTCTATTGCAGCATCTGGCGTTTGTAATAAAACTGTTAAACTACCTGGGATACACAGTGAACAAAAAGAAATCAAAACTAATACCTTCTCAACAGATACTTTTCCTAGGTGCCAGCTTAAATACAACTACCCAGATGGCCTACCTCACGCCAGACAAACAAGGGCAACTGTCTCAATACTTCAACAAAATGGCAACTTTAACCAGACTAACTGCAAGGAAAGTCCTGCAGGCTCTGGGATTCATGGCATCTTGCATCCTATTAATACCATGTGCAAAGCTGCATATGAGGAAACTACAATGGTACCTAAAAAACTTATGGTCTCAACACAGCCACAGCTTGGAAACTATTATACCACTCATTCCATGCCTTCAAAAGGAATTTTTGTGGTAGGCTCAAGCATGCCAAAGAAGCACAGGTCTCCCTTTCTGTTTACCTCAAGCAACTCAAATCATCACAACGGACGCCTCAGACTACGCCTGGGGAGCACACATGGCAGATCAGTGCATTCAGGGAAAATGGTCCCAAAAAGAGAAGCACCTACACATCAACCAAAAGGAGATGCTAGCCGTGCAAAATGCTCTTATGACCTTCAAAGACCTACTGCATCCAGGCCAGCTATTGATAAGGACAGACAACACCACAGTCATGTGGTACATAAACAAACAGGGGGGAACTCATTCATACCCCCCTGTGCAGGCAAGCCATAACCCTGTGGAACACAGCACTGGAATTACAAATTCAACTACAGGCACAATTCCTGCCAGGGAAGGAAAACACACTGGCAGACAACTTAAGCAGAAATATGACAGACCCACGAATGGAAGTTGCATCCTCAAGTCTTCTCAAAGATAACTCAGGCATGGGGACAGCCAGACATAGATCTATTTGCTACCCACAGAAATTACCAGTTGGAAAACTTCTGTTCAAGGACCTATCATCCACAGGCCTGGAAAGTGGACGCACTCTCTTTCAATTGGACAACATTGACAGTCTATGTCTTCCCGCCTCTTCCTCTACTGACCAAAGTTCTATTAAAAGCCAGAGCAGAGAGGCCACAAATGATTCTCATTGCTCCAGACTGGCCACGACAGCACTGGTATCCTCTCCTAAAGAGCCTGTCACACTCACCACCATGGATCCTACCTCTAGTTCCTCTTCTGTTGTCCCAGCACAACTACAAAACCCTTCACAGCCAGCTCAAAACCTTAAATCTAGCTGCATGGAGAATACCTTAATTTCCCAACAGACTCTCCTCTCCAAGGAGGTGCAGGATGTCATCTTGGAGGCCAGAAGACCCTCTACTAGAAAAACCTACTCCGCCAAATGGAAACTATTTTGTTCCTGGAATCAAGAAAAGGGCCAGAATCCTTGGGTAATAAATATACCTCAAATTTTACAGTACCTAGCTGAGATGTTAAACAGTGGCCTTTCCTTCTCCTCCATCAAGATCCACGCTTCAGCCACTTCTGCACAATACAATACAGATCCTCCTTTATTCTCACATCCTCTATTAAGGCAGTTCCTCAGAAGGGCAAAAAATATAAAACCCCCACGGAAACCACCAGTCCCAGCTTGGGACATCAACTTCGTATTGGAAAAGCTGACCCTGCCTCCCTTTGAGCCGGCTTCTTCAACAGAGCTACAATACTTGTCATGGAAAACTGCCTTCCTTCTGGCTATTACCTCAGCACGCAGGGTTTTGGAGCTACAGGCCCTCATGGCTGTGCAACCATTCATAATTTTCCATCAGGACAGAGTTTCCTTACGAACCAACCCTACCTTCATGCCAAAGGTAGTATCCAGTGTAGCTTTGAATCAGACTCTACCTTTTATCCAAATCCACAGAACAAAGGAGAGAGACTACTACATTCCTTGGACATTCACAGACAACTTAGTTATTACTTGGACAGAACAAAGTCATTCAGGAAATCTGAGCAGCTCTTTGTGTCCTATGCTACAGGTGCTCAAGGAAAGGCTATTTCCAAACAGACAGTTTCAAAATGGGTAGCCCACTGCATACACTTTTGTTATTCATTTCATGGAAAATCTGTGCCTGTATACATCAGATCCCACTCCACCAGGGCTACAGCTACCTCTGCAGCTTTCCTCAGGGGGGTCCCTACCAAGGACATTTTGGAAGCAGCTACTTGGAGTTCAGTGCACACTTTCTCCAAGCACTACCACCTTCCACTATACTCAAAATCTAGAGCGGGCTTTGCCACAGCAGTCCTGCAGGGCATCCTAGCCCCTCCTAGTTCCGCTTAGTACCTACCACCCTTACTTAGCTTTGGGATTCTACCCAACTGTAATGACTGCAGCTGTATGCACGATGAACATAGTACAGTTTTGTACCTACCATAAATGTAGATGTTCGAGTGCTCATACAGCTGCAGTCCAGGTTACCCTCCCTCCATCCCCTCTTGGGACAGGCCTTATGACAAACACCTTTATCATACAACCTATTTGGGGTATTCTTTTATGGTGTATTGGCTTGCAACTACTGTTTTTGATTTATCTACATTGCATGTTTGCATAATATTATGTTTTGCCTTCCTTCTGGGGGCACCTGACATCTGGGGCAAGAAAAACTGAAGAAAATGGCGTTGGCTGCCTCTTTTATACCCCTGCCGCACTGACGTCAAGGAAGAAGCGACGACAATCGACGCCGAACCTAGACTTTGGAATTCGGCCGACCGAGGACCCGCCTGACGGCAGGATAACCCAACTGTAATGACTGCAGCTGTATGAGCGCTCGAACATCTACATTTATGGTAGGTACAAAACTGTACTTTCCCAAGGGGGACATGCTCCATCTTCAATGGTGGTACCACCAGAAGGTGGTGCAGAGCCAACAGAGGTTGATGTCTATGGCAGGGCCCCAGATGTGGTAGTGCCTGGTGCCATGGTCAGCTGAAGTGGGACAGGAGGTTCTGCCAGGAACTCCCAACCCATTCAGCCTATGGTGTTGCGTTTTAAACCCACATATGGCTTAGTGATAGATAACAGCATACAGGATTGCCTACGACAGTATGCATAGATATCACCAGCAACCCAACACAACAGATGGTATACATTTGCAGTGGGAGCACAACACATGCATATATGCCGCATGCCAACTGTACAATGTGTAGTAGACATGTGATCGCAGCTGTGAACAGTTGCCCATCATTGGCTTGTCACTGGGAATCCCACACAGTGTCAGTCATACCACTGTCTCATGTGACACATGTCCAGTCAAGGATGCGATGGTAGTAACACATCCCTATCATCATGTATTGTCTGCAATCCTCACACCATGCTTCTGCTGTGCACAGAAGTGTGTTCAGTGTGTATCACAGATGGCACTACAGATGGGGGTCCCTCATGAACAGAGTACTCTCATGTCTGTATTATAACATGCAGAATAGCCATTACCACACACATGTTAAACAAGCAGTAGTCTCAATGCAGCATAGCTACACTTACATGCTGTAGTTGTGTGGCACATCACCCTCCTGTCTTTAGGCTATTTCCCACTGTGGAAAATGATTGAGGTACATCCAGATATAATCTGTGATGCCGTGTCAGAACACCACATCCAGGTACCACTCACAGTGACTGTCATGGCCAGATAATAACATGTTTCCGTAGATAGTGTACTGTGTTTATCATGCGGATGGTTATGGGAACACCATCACAGCTGTACCACATGCAGTCAGCTAGAGGAGGACTGCAATAGGTGCAGTGGCCATCACCTGACCATTTCCATCTGTTACAATACACATGCTGCTGTGCAGGTGTACACAGAGAGTGTGTGTGCGGGACAGGCAATGTACATACACCAGGGAAGGGCTTGGAGACTTAACCATAAGCATCATCTGCCACATGCCGAATAGTACAGTGGCAACTCATTACTATTACATGTGCATGTCGTTAATACATGTGCCACAAAGGTGACATGTTGCTGTGCTGTAAGAACATGTGTGTAGGTGAGTGAGTGCCACCTGCAACAGATATAGTAGACATACATTAGGTGTGGCACACATGCCAGTCCACGTGAATGGATGCCATTGTCACCACAACCACACTCTCTAATGGACACGCATTCACACCTTTTCCAGGGACACAAATACACAACGTAACTACTTAGTTTGCTACACTGCAGTAATGCACAGGACCACATGCACCACAGGGGATATCTGGGGGTTCTATGGGCTAGGGTATGTGAAAGTGCTTGACAGCTGTCAGTATGCCAAGGAGGTTTATACTGGGAGTGACTGTGGTTGGGAGCATCACAACCCACACACAGACACAGGGTTGCCAGTACTGGCATTCAGGTATGCATTGCTCCATGGGTGTGTAGTGTTTGGCTGTGCATGATGGCTGTACAAGGCTGAGTGAGGGGTGATCCTTGCCATTGTGTCACCCGACAGTGGTGTGCAGTGCAGGGGTGTAGTGTCTGCAGTGTCCCACACAGATGGGTACTGCATTATCTGGCCTGACATCCTGGTTACCAGTGTGTAGGGCCATAGCTTTGCATTGCATGCCATGTCTGTGTTTGATAGTCCTTCACATGGACATTGCCTGGGATGTGCATGTCACACAATACTGTACAGTGACATGTACAGGTGTACCTGGTTTGGCAGACACATGTAGTGTACACAGCCTGTTATACCCCGATATGCCAATACTGGCTTGGTGTGGCGAACCTTGCTTATAGTGAGCAGGTCGGCCCTGCACCTGCATGGATAGTATGATACAGGTATTCCGTGGTGTCAGTGGCATGGGTCCATATAGGGCACTTGTACAGCATTGTCTGGCCTTAGTGGATCACATTTGATGGCACCACATATGTTGCAGGCATTCAGTGTGGAACATAATGAAGGCTCATTGTCCACATATATGTGCCTATTGTACTGCTGTACAGGGTGCCATGTCCTCTGCAGGCCAGTGCATTCACACCATGCCTACTATCTGTCCTCAATGTGCATGTTACTAGCAACATAGTGGGATATCCTAGGCAAGGTGGTATGTGCATGGCACATGGGTGCGGGACATATACCAGGTACTAGTAGGGCTGCATACTTGGGTCACCAGGCCTTTTGCCAGATGTATGGGTATGGCTTGCCAACACAGTGCTGTGGCTGACTGGCAGCTGTACTCCTCGTGAGGTGGCCAGTGTGTCATAAGATGGATACCGTATAGGAAAACTAAAAAACCCGCTCCCAAACATGTCCATTGGTAAGACTATCACGGCCACCTCTACACAAGCTCTGACAGACAAACACACAGTTGCCATGTCCTGTATACAAACCTCTACCATATCACACTGCAGCAACATGCTTTTAGGGCACGTGCTGTGGCGAATACTATAAAGCACTGTACTTGTCTCACGCAGGCAGACACACACACACACTTGGCATGTCTGGGATTAAAACACCGACCTAACTACTTTATTACACTACAGCAGTACGCAGTTACAAAATGCGCTACCGAGATTACTGGGACACAGCACTCCCAGAGGTGTATTTGTAGATGGGTGACATCATCGGCCTTGCTAACGCTGTGTATAAGAAATGTATGGAGTGTGAGCAGTGCAAAAGCATTACTCAGTTCTCAGTTAAACAGGGACGCGCACACAGACACACACACACACACACACACACACACACACACACACACACACACACACACACAGAGCAAGTGTGGGACTAGAACACCGACCTAACTACTTTATTATACTACAGCATTACGCAGTTACAGAACACGCTACTGAGATTACTGGGACACAGCACTCCCAGAGGTGTATTTGTAGATGGGTGACATCATTGGCCTTCCTAATGGTGGGTATAAGAAATGTATGGAGTGTGAGCAGTATAAAAGCATTACTCAGTTCTCAGGCAAATGGACACACACACACACACACACACACACAGCAAGTGTGGGACTAGAACACAGACCTAACTACTTTATTACACTACAGCATTACGCAGTTACAGAACGCGCTACCAAGATTACTGGGACACAACACTCCCAGAGGTGTATTTGTAGATGGGTGACATCATCGGCCTTCCTAACGGTGGGTATAAGAAATGTATGGAGTGTGAGCAGTATAAAAGCATTACTCAGTTCTCAGGCAAATGGACACACACACACACACACACACACACACACACACACACACACACACACACACACACACACACACGGCAAGTGTGGGACTAGAACATCGACCTAACTACTTTATTACACTACAGCATTACGCAGTTACAGAACACGTTACCGAGATTACTGTGACACAACACTCCCAGAGGTTTATTTGTAGATGAGTGACATCATCGGCCTTGCTAACGGTGGGTATAAGAAATGTATGGAGTGTGGGCAGTCTAAAAGCAATTTCCAGTCCTCTGGCAAACTGGGACAAACATACACACACATGCCAGTGGCGGGAACGGAACACCTGCCTATTTACAGATTACTATTACAATACTACATACTTACGAATCACGCCACACAGACTATACATTTCAGGGCTGCCATTATGACCTTCTGGGAATGCGGACATCAACAGGGATGCTGGCAGTTAAGATGTACATACCTGTGAACCTGTGTGTTTAAAGTAGGAATCCATCCTGACCTGGAGTATGCCCATCTGTGGAATGGACTACTACCACTATACAGGGTTATAATGGGCATGCCCATACACAGAGGCACTTAACTGACACAAGGTGTCACTGGGCATGCTCACACACTTAGCACAGGGCTGTTCGGAATGCACTATGTGTCCATCTACACAAGGATATACTGGGCATGCTCATACACTTAGTAGTACAGGGGTCATGCTCACACAGTAGCACAGGGCTGGTCGGAATGCACTACTATGTGTCCATCTACACAAGGATATACTGGGCATGCTCATACTCCTAGTAGCACAGGGCTGACTGGGATGCACTCTGATGCTAAACACGGAAGGCCACAGTGACCATGCTATTACAGGTAGATGTAAAGAACACATTGTAATGGGCTCTGGTGTTAGTAGTTGTCATTGTTAACAAGAATGCTGCCCTACATATATTTGACACTGGTATTTTACACAACATCTGCTGTCATTCTCGGATGGCATGGCTGACAGTAGGCAGGCCTTTCACATATCACATGCATCCATGATTTAAGGGAGTGGGGATATTACCCAAGTCGCATCCACCCACACAGTGCCATTCCAAGGCAAATGTCCTAAACACAGGTTAACTCCCGTACACCTACAGGACAACTGCATTGTTTTCTTATGCTAACCAGTGCTAGATCTATAGCGTCCATATTCACAGCTGGTCACTGTAGATCCAACAATGGGGAGTACTGACATCTGTGCAGTGAGGAACACCTGGCTGATGGCTCTGTAGTGCACAGTAGCACTACCACCATATACCTCAGAACCTAGCACTACCACCGTATACCTCAGAACCAGACATGTGGGCCATAACACAGGTACGGACAGCTCCAGGTGGTGTACCCACATACATAAAGGCCTCTCACATGTACTGACCGCTCCCCCCACAAAAGGCATCACAGATGAGTCATGTGCGGGTCACAGTGTCACATGCTGTATTCTAGGATGTAAACCTCAGACACCACCATGCCCTCAGACCACCAACACGCATCCATACATGTATGACATAGAAGAGTACACCACCATGTGACCCTTGACCTGTGTACTGTACTAAGCTCTACATCAACTGTAGAGAGTACACGTACTGACACAGTTGCATCATGTGTTATGCAATGCAATGATACCACTATCTGTGACCAGGTCAGCTGTGCACATACCAGGGGCCCTCGGTACTTTCCACCATTAGCAGATGACTGTTGCTGTACACTAGTACACACCCTCATTTATGGGTATGACATACATGTACCTGCACTGGGTATGTACATGCCACACACACTCACACAACATACATGTAAATAGCATAGCTGTTGTTGTCCTTTGTGCAGACAGGTGGCTACAGCCATTACACACATGCACATTGAATGTAGGTCCATGGCTGCTGAATGCTAACAATACATAAAGTGTGATATCAGTGTTGACAGAAGTAACATTCCCTTTGTGCTGGTCACCCATTGCACCCATCATATCATACAACAGTCCATGTGTCATGTATGTCATTACACATGTCTACCAATTGCAATGCCTACAAACATGCCCAAATGTCAGGATTGAAGGACCTACACACCTGTACACGTAGTGTTGTGCGTTCAGATAACATGCGTGTGCAGTTGCTGATGTATGCAGGTGACGTGTATCCTAGTACATCATGCAGTTGCAATGCAGCCTCAACATTGCCAACTGTATATGGTGATATGCTGAATGTACAGAAAGATGTACCTTAGGTATGGACAGATGTGTGGAAATAACTAAGTGGTGGGGCATCTTTGTAGATGGATGTTTGCTGTGGACAGCTCACAGGTGTGTCACAAGCGGTCTTGCAATACCCTGTGTAACCGGTAAGCAATGGTTTCGTTAATTGAAGGACATAACACACAACTTAGCGGTCAGGGTGAAAACGAAGGTAAATCACTTGACACCTGTTAGTAGTTAAGACGTCCCATGTGCATATATCAGCACTGTTGCCACAGGAAGCATCAGTACAGTTTGTAACGCGTGCAATACTGCTGTACATCTGACATACATAACATGAGCTAGGCAGGTCTGCGATTCATAGTACTGGCATATGTGGTTGCGTGTATGTCCATATATGTCACATATTGTGGGGAATACATCTTAATTGTTACTCACTCTCCTGTACACTAGTGTACACATCTGAACAGACTGCAATGTAGAAAGGACATAGGGGTGTGTATCTCACACATGTGAGGTATCTGTATGTGCATGACATAGGTGTATTAAATACTGAATGCCACAGTGTGTGTATGTAGGGCTGACTGGTCCCTGGGGTGAGAATGCATGTTACCATACTGAACTGACAAGACCCCTCCCACCATCCAGGTGATGCATTCTACTATCCGTGTTGATGTCCCCGATCTTAGGCTGTACTGACTACCTGTACACGTGTATTCCCAGTGGCACGTCATGTAGGTGCACAGTACTGTAATGATGATTTGCACATAGGCAGGGGTCCTCACCTCACCAGTAGCAACTGTGTGCAAGTGTGTGTTACTGTGTCGGTGAATCCGTGAGTGTGTGGGTGTGTTACTGTGTCACTGAATATATGTGTGTCAATACCGGAGTGTGTGGGTGCAGTTGTGTGTCGGCATCCTGACATGGGAACGTGTATTACTGATTCCCAATGAGGCATCACACTTCCCACTGGCCTCTACCCTTGTAATCACCTAGACCACTCTCTTACCTCACCACTCCATGTAACTGCACCTGTGATGTCACCCTTTATAGATGTCACGCCTGTGGCCACAGTAGCTTAATACACAGCTATCATGCTCTTGGATTGGTAGACGTGTTTGTAATGTGGGACATTCTCACTGGTATGAGGCAGCTACACGGTGCATGCTGGTATATTCATACATACCTGTGAATAGTCCACATTGACATATGGGACACTAACTGCAAACACTGACATCCACTGGCACGTGTAATTAGACCTGAAGGAGGACAGCAGAACATCATGACCAACATGCAGTCACTGTTGTTACACAAGGTGCATACTGTTAACAGTATTGTACACCTGTACTACATGGTATATCTGCTGCCTGTCAGCAGTCCTTAACAATTGTAAACTACACTTATCTTCCTAGTCTGTTCACCCTGTGCGTCAGACCATATGAGCATGTCCCTGCACCAATGGTGTGGATGTCGGGGATGCGGCACAGGCATCATCATATGCACAGGGTGTTAATGTTTGCCAGAGGCCTAGGCTGCACCATTGGATGACATTATGTGTGATGGGTTTGGGCCTTTGATCTAATTGGGCGTGTGTGGATGTTATTCATGTGTGTGTTGCTGTGCCCTACATATGTTTCCAGTGTGTGCGTGTATGTATGCATACAGTTCTGCCATGTGTCTGGCCTACACAGGGTATTATTGACAGCTGCAGACTGTACAGGCAAGGTTTTACAGTTCACGGTGTCCGGCCACTGACATTTGACCTGTGCCTGCCAGGGGTTGCACGGGCACTACCAGGCAGAGGTGCAGATTTGGTACTGTCTGATGTCACTTGTCCACTGGAACCGTGTCCCTGTTGGGACCGTCCCGGGCCACGTGCACATGGCCTGCTGTGTCGTGGTGTGGACAGCACAGCACCAGATGCACTGCTGCTGCTACCGCCACTATGGGAGCAGACGTGAGCTAGCTCGTACACATAGACCTGGCACAGGTGATGTAGCAGGCCTACGTCCACGTGCCCGACTCCTCACTCCTACCAGATGTTCCAACACAGACAGCTCACGTTCGCGGATTGTCATGCCACGGTCAAGGACTCCAACCATGTCACCCAACTGTCTATCCAAAGCTTCAGCAATCTGCTGTTGAGCATTTACCATTGCCTGGATGTTGTTTAAAGAACAGACAGCAGCCCTCTGTAGCCTCTGATCTTCTCTGTTGCGCCGTTCAGCACATGCCTGTGCCTCCATTACAGCCTGAAACATGCGTCTGGCGACACCAGCTGCTGCACTTTGTTTTGCAGGAGCATGTTGGCCAGAGGTCCTCCTACGAGCAGCAATGGCCACGTGCCTGTGTGGGGCAGCACCAGTTGTCTGGCTGACACCATGGTGTGCAGGCACACCTTCCATAGCCGCCAAACTTTCCTGTTCCAAGCTACCACACGCCAACTGTCCTTCCTCTATGGCCACTGGTGATGGGGTATGTGCAGGTATGGGATCTGTATGCGGGGATGAGGGGGATATAGATGACATGGCAACCAATGGCACAGTTTCAGCCCCTGACAACTCTGCCTGTGACTCAATCATATGTTCATCATCACTGCTAGAGTCTGTGGAGACACTAACATCAGATGTACCGCAGGAGGGCAATGCACCTACATCACCTGTGAGGGCAGACAAGAACTGTTCATTACAATCTATACAATAGACACACACACAGACACACACGCATGTGATATGACAGAAGGCATGCAACATGCATGTAATACAGCAGACGGCATGCAGCACAGACAATAATAGTGGTAGTTATCATACATCCCTGGGTTGCACACAACAGTATGCATGTGTCATAGCAGACTGCATGCAAATTATGCAATCATAGTAGTAGTTAGCATGCATCCCTGTGTTACACCATGTAGACCAGCACAGGTTAACAGTACACCTGCCTGATGTGTGGCATATGACCTTGACAGTCACATGTAGTATGACATGTGATCTGCTGACGTGTGCAATGACATGCATACATGTTTAACGCAATGGTGTCCTGTCAAATATACAGTGGGGCAGTTGTGTCCTAATGCAGTGTTGTCTGTCCGTCCTACATATATACTGCACATTTAGCTGATGTGCATGGCCATTGCAGGGAATCATGAGGCGTCTCTAGTGCTATACAGTGTGAGTTACAGACAGGGTTCATAGCCATGACTGTGTTCAGATACAATCCATATATACTGTGGAATGTGACCCACGTCACTAAGGTGTATACACAATGAACCATGATGTGGAAGTTGTGACACAGGTCACTGATGGGTATAAGGATGACACCCCTGCACATCTGCAACCATATTGCTGCTGCCCGGCAACTATGGCCAGACATGGCGAACACGTCGGTACACCATGTCCCACATGACATCTGTGTTACACACACACACACACACACACACACACAAGGAGCAAGTATGACATTGATGTCCAACTCCAGCCAGGGGAATGTACTGTATCTGTGGGCTGATGTGGATACTGTACAGGTGACTGTTGTCATGTTGCGACACCCTCAAGATGTTCAACACATCTTATGTGGTGGATTGATGTTACGCCTACACAAGATGTGCACAGGCGTGTACGATGTCTATGTTCCACTTCTACAATATGACCATTATACAAAGGCCATAGTTGGACCATGTGTAGCCATTGTACGACAGGGTGTACACACAAGCACAGCACGTCTACTGTGTGTTGCTCCATGTCTCTGGCCATCCTCCATGGCCATGTGTGTACATGTGCTGTCCAAATTATTGTGACGGGCATCTATTTCACATGTCTGTGTTGTCCCATATGGCATATATGCTCCACTGACTCAGTGGTTGAGAGACCCCCACCTCCACAATATCATCTAAGGCTTGTGGATGTGGTTCTGCAGGTGTCCCCAGGTTGGCCAGTAGCTCCTCAGTACATGTTAGTGGGGGCTGAATTAGTGGTCCACCACCTGTTGCACCTTGTTCCCTGGTGATTGCATTTGCACGCTGTTTCAACCATCTAATGAGGTCTGTACAGTGTCTGTGCACCTGCTGGTATGTGCAGTTGTGGCCACCAACATCATTAACCCTCCTGCGAAGTTCCATCCACAGGGCATCCCGCTGCTGTGCATCCTGTGGCACATGACTGAACAGGATATCGTGATTGACGAGTAGGTATGGGATGAGGGCCTCATCCTCCAAGTGGGTAAAAGGGAGTAGCCTTGCACGCGGCATACCTGGAAGACATAATGATGGAAGACAGGTCACAGTAACTCACAAGAGACATACAGAGCTACAGCTGAACATACATGTGTATCACATTTATTACGTTTAAATAGTTGTATTAACAAACCTTCATGACACGTGTTTGTGTCACACACATGTCTGTTTTCCTGTACTGGTGTTCCTATCAGCACATGGCTGGATGTGTCCACATTAATGCAGTCAACCTTGATGCTGTGTATATGTCAAATATAAGGACTTACACTGCCTTAACAGACATGACCTGTGACCCTGCAGACTTGCTCACATAAGGTTTTACATGTATGTGTTCTGCGATGTACATCTACACTGCACTGTACAGCAATTCAGCATCCTGCCATGTATCACCTGTGATACACATGGGACACTGGCTAACCAGACGGTATTTGCAGGGATGAATATCAGCTGTAGCATGTACAGTCAAAGTCGACTAGTGGGCTGTATGCCATGGGCCATGTATGAATGTAGGATGAAAGGTTACCTGGCAGTAGCCGACAGGCGGGTCTGTGGGGTCAGGTGGAGCAGTGCCACATTGCTGATCCACAGGGTTAATGATACATTTACCATGCATTACCATGCGGTCATCACACCATGTCTGAGAGGGGAATGATGTGCAGCTTTGATGGACAGGAATGCATAGTATGGCAGGACTATGTAAAGTGTGTTGGACAAGGATCTGTCCAGCATGTGGAAGGTGGATGTCCATGAAGTATGTTTTCGAGATCAGGATGAGTACGTGTAGCATGTCCAATATCACTGGGTTGGACATGGATTTATTCAGGGTATGCGTCATGCTACATAGTGGAGATGGGGAATGGGAAGGCTGGTGTAGGCCATCTGCACATGGCCAAATACCCCTTATAGGAAATATGTGATCTGATATGGGTCACTTGAGAGTTGTGTATGGCTGGACAATGATCTCTAAATTCATGGATGGCACCCTGTCATTATTAGGGTTGCCACATATGACTACCTGACAGGTGTGGTGAAGTAGCTATCACAGGAAAGACAGCTGCCCAGCTACATCCCTTACACATGTGTCCATTATGTTGACCGCTGCCTAGGAGGTAGTTCATGGGTACAGGGTTATTAACATAGGGGTGACAATGCAATATGTAGCTGTCAGATTGTGGCCACATGTCACACACACCTCACCCACACCTCGCCCACAAAGCCCCTTCTGTATGTTGTCCACAACACTCCTGAGTCAGCTATTGCTCCTAGGTCATAGTCATTCGCATACTTCAATAGGCAGATGCCTTCAGTTTGTCTGTGAGGTATGGACTACAATGAGGGAAATAAAATTCATTAACCCTGACATATTGTAGCTGCCACTGGTTTGATGAGCATGTATTATTCAGACATCTTCTGTAGTGTTGGTTCTGCCAGCAGTCCTGTTGCAAAACACTCCTGTGACATAGGAATGTACAGCTAGTATACCGAGTGTAGGTGGTACACAGTATGTGTGATGATGTCCTATGACCTGGCAAGGTTATGATATGCAGTGTGACATCAGCCATGCTGTTATCTACGTCTGTACTGCTGACATCAATTAATTGATCAAGGTTCATGGTCTTCCAGACCAGACTCAGCAGAGTAGTAGTCCAATACTTCCCATTATAGGTGGTGTCTCCCCCTTTGTGGGTTGTGATACCTGTTGGTGTGCACCATTCAGTATTAACACAACCTGACATGGAGCTATGTTTTACATTGATGTGTACGTGGAGAGCATCTTATTTTGCCATTTTTGTATGATACAACCTGTGATGTGGGCAGGTCCCATGCAGCCTGAGTCCAGCTTGTACCTGCATAGTTGTGGGTACAGGGGCCCTGTGGTGTACATGGATATATGCTTATGTATCTGTTGGGAGGAGGGGGCCGTGTGCTTGTTATCCAAGACCTATCTGGATTGCTTCTTCATGCTCAGCACTTGTTCAGAACTTGTAAGCACTACGTAAGCTAATAATTACTATAACACTCGATCTTCCTCATTACCTAGAGGTAAGGGTAAACAGGTTTTGTACATACTTTTCTCATTTGCTTAGAGTAAATTAGCTCTTGTACTCACTTTCCTCACTTATCTAGGTGAAAGTAGTTCTATATTCAGGCATGTCCAAGATTCAACTGCCAGTGTTCTCACCTGTCTATCTGATGAGTCTGGACATCATGAGGCAATGTACACATTGCCTCATGTACACAGACAAGCCTCTCCGCCTACCACCCAACACTACAACCTGTGAGAGATGCACTTATTTAGCCAAACTGGAGGTAAAGGTCTCTCCAACCAAGCCTGGCCCTAACAGTCATGTGAAGAAGGTAAACATTCGCACCACACCACACTCATCACATAGTCTCACTGAGTCTACCCCACCATTAACTGGGTAAACTAATTGTGTACCAACACATTAGCTCAATGCTTTCTGGAATTCATAAACACCAATGCCCTGAATCAACATATCCACACACCTACCAGGGGCAACAATAGCCTAGACCTAGGCATTACCAGCATGAGTGACTGGTGCTCCACACGTGAAGTCAACTCCTCGTTGGTCCGATCCGACCATGAGCTGAACACCGTTGATATCAACATCCCGCCCCCACCCCCCATTAAGGGAACCACAGTATAATATGTCTACAAAGCCAACTACATGCTTCTTAAGACAAACGTGGTGAATGTCATGACACCCATGCAGATGGACAATACTGTTATAGCTGCTAAATCCTACATAAATGCACTCTATAAGCACTTACACGAATGCATGGCTTGTGCTATCCCAAACAGAACCAGGACGCTTTATTCCTAATTAAGGAAACCGATCTGGTGGTCCCCTGCAGTAAAGAAACTGTACTACAGGAGGAAGACACTGTTGCAAACAAGAGTACAAGCCCATGTGTGGAGGAGCTCCCTGGCCAGCCTCCGTAAGAAGGTGAGATCCCTTATAAGATCCTCCAAAGCTAGCTACGAAAACTAAAACGCCACTAATTCCAACAACAACCACAAAGCATTCTATAGCTATTTCACATATCTCGATGTCAACAACCAGATCTGCTCTGAGTTACAGCACAAAGGCACGAACATTACAGAAACAACTGATATTGGCAACATCCTGGCAGATAGGTTCAGTGCTACCTTTCCCCCTCCCTCTCAAAGCTGCACACTCTAAAGCCAATATCACCGCATCCATGGGACCGGACAACATCCCAGGCTGCGTTTTACATGAACTTCAGAATGTACGGTCTCCCCACCTACGCACCAATAATAGCCTCACATCGGGCATAGTGCCCCCTGAATTGCGCACAGCAACAATTATCCCACTCCACAAAGGTGGCACAACAACGGACCACGGGACCTATTTCCCCTATAGGCCTGACTAGCCTGGTCTGCAAGGCTGTGATGCATATCATGGATCTCAGGCACAGAGAGATTGGGTACCTCCAAACCTTTGACCCCTCCCAGTTTGGCATTGTCAAGGGCAGACCATGCCTCCTAAACCTGGTGGACTTTTTAGAGACAATTACCAAGGCATTAGATGAGGGTAAGGAGGTCCACACAGCCTACCTAGATCTCTCATAGGCTTTCAGCACCATTCCTCCTCCTGGTATTATCAACATACCCATCCGCCTGAACATTAACCCCTACGTCATGTGATGGTTTGCAAAGTGACTCACGGACAGAACCCACACAGTAGGAGTTGGATACCCTAGGTCCGACTGTATACCAGTTACAAGTGGCGTCCCCCAGGGCTCAGTCCTAGGACCCCTCATGTTCGGTATATTCTTCTCTGACGTACAGACAAGCACAGGAGGGCTTTGGCTGAAAAGGTTTGCAGACGACTGCAAACTAGGGGACATAATTGTTTCCCCAGCTGTTACAGACACCCTCTGGAAGGGTCGCACTGAGATGGATACCTGTTGTTAATATCATGGCGTCAAGCTGAATGCCTAAAAGTGCATAGTCATCCCCTTTGGATATAACTAATTACCCACGGACTACCACATAGATGATAGTCCCCTACATACAGAAAAGGTAATAAGGGATCCGGGAACCCCAGTAGATAGCAATCTCTCCTTCGATGCCCATAATGACAAGGTGGTTAGAATATCCTTCTACCCCCTAATCTCTAATGGGTTCGCATCCAGATCAAAGGAGGCCATTGTGACTCTACTCATGACATATTAGACCCATTAAAGGATAACAACACCCCATTTGGGATATACCTTACCAGACACCACACCAAGAGGATTACTGACCTCAAACAGATGACCTGTGCAGCCCAACGATGACCTGTGCAGCCCAACGTAAGAAACTCCAGCTGTACTCCGTTGCATGCCGCATACTCACAGGTGATCTCTGCTTGACATACAAGGCCCATGTCCAACCCTGTATTGCTGGATGTGCTCCACCTAAACAGAGGCCACTGAGAGCTACATGCTCTAGGGATATACACCTAACCATAAAGATGAGTAGGACGTGCTGGACAGATAGATTCCTGACCCGGACACTCCCCATGCTTTGGAACATGATTCCAATGTACATCAGGCAGGGCCCCTCACTAGCACTCTTCAAGGGAAACTTTGACGTGTGGATGGGAGACAGACATTTACCCCGGGGATCACTGCAGTGGCTGTGCTGGACAGAGGCACAGGGAACTAATGGCTCTGCCATTCAGAGGCACAAGGAACCAACCTATGGGGGTGGCGAAAGCCAACACACACTAGCTAGGCTTACAAATACCCTTGATAAGACAGCCTAGTACCTACCTTTGCTCATATTACATGTCTTATGTGCATGGATAGTTAGCTAGCTCTTCCATTTTACTTTGCTATCATGCTGGTAAACTGTCGGGTGACTAAAAGACATATGTATCCTGTTATTGTGTATTGTAAATGCCAGTAGACATAACTAATGTTTGCCTAACATTACAGTAATGCTATGTAGCTTGTAATACATATCTGCCTACAATACTGTACAATACACAGTTATTGGCACAATATCCCACAGTGCAAATCATCATTGCACAGTGGCCCAACCCTCCACATGTTATTCTCAGTAATACATCCATACATATGGCTACAGTTACAATATATCAACATATACTATCCCATGTTATAGCACATACTTGTTGGACCAGCCCTGCCACTGACATCGGCTGGTGAGGAATATTTTTGTTCAAAGCCCTTATATAGCATCCCTTGTGGTGTATGCGGTGTTTGCCTTGTGACCTACAGCAGTACACACAAATAATACAAGCATTACTATGCTCAACAAACATCACTACAAGGTTAACTGTTTCCACTGTATGGATTGCTTGCACTTTAAATACTGCAGAAAGGTACTACATACACAGACATAATGACTGTTCTACATACATTATTAGTAACCCGAGGTATTGTTAACGGTTCAGTCAATCCTTTTCAGTTTGTGTTTCAATGTACTTTGTAACATTCCGCTGGCATATACGGATGGTTTGAATGTGTGATAACTTATCCTTTTTTAGTTGCATATTGGTAACATGTGGTATCCTGACCACCAATTGCTGTTCCAAAGTAGTTAATTAGATGCACATCAGCTGTGCAGCTACTCCATTAGCCGATAACATGGCAACAGTGGTGTATAACTGAGTACTCCTTTTGGGTGTTGTCCGTTTGCCTTACTTTCAAGGAAGACTGCCTGGATGTGTTGTTTGTGATATATTTCAACAGCTATATGGAGACACACAGTGATATATTAGCTTCATGACTCCCGTGGACTGTGTGTAATGGCTAGACGATTTTGTTCTACATGTGAGTACAGCTGTTATATTCCAGAACATTGCTACCTAAGCAGGGTTTGTTTGTACCTGATACTTCTGCAGATGTTTAAGTCTGGCAAGGATGTTTGGCCAGCTCAAGGCTGTATGGCTGTGCATGAACTGTTATGTGGTTTACAGTGTGCTCACCAGACATCCTTGATTTGATGTACAAGTGTAGCATACTGTGCTGTTACTCAGTAATTGCTAACACATACCGGTGTACACACAACCCTCAGAAATGGGATTAGTGCAAACAAACCCTGTAACATCAGCAGCTGTTCCATTGTATAACAGCGGCTGTTTCACATAGGGCCATGTTAGTGTGTCTCTGACAAGGTATGTTAAGGGTTCTGTAGATGTACAGTGAGTGAATGATTTGTGATGTTATTACAGTTTGTATTGTAATATGTTTGGGTGTGGGGGTTGTGCATAGCAGATGCAGGTGTGTAGGAACTGCTTTTATACATAATCGATATGTGCGTGAGGGTTCCTTCTCTATTTGAACACCTATCCTTTAGTGGACTAATACAATGGTAATTGCAGGCTGATTCATTAAGGCACTGTTATGGGGTTCCTGTGTAGCATGCAGGTGATGTTGTCCTTGAATCCCTTTGGTAATACATCTGAATGTAATAAAGTGCTGCTATATGAAAGCTGTGTATTTCTGTCATAGTTATTTGCAGTCATCGTAGCTGTGTTGGTGACTGACCCTCTTTGGCTAGGGTTGCCACCTTTTCATATGGCCATAGTGGGACATTTTTGGGACACACATCAGAATTTACAGGCCGACACAAACCCACGGTCAGTACAAGGGATAGAACTTTCCTTTCCTGCCTAAATATAAGCTTATTCTTGTAGCAGTTTAGTTGCTTATCCTGTTTCTTGTAACGTGTAGGTATTTTAGATACAGAAATAACTATTGTATGCAACTATTACAGTACATATGGGACATAATTATGTCCTACAATCCCAGGACATTTGCCACGTTTAATATATTTGGTTAGGGACACAACCGCCCAAAGAGGGAGTGTCCCTCGCAAAGTGGGACAGGTGGTAACACTGTCATTGGCTCATGTCCATAGCACATATTTGTAATAGTGTATAGGCATATACTCTCCATATCCTTTGTTCATAAAGGTTGGTAGTGGCGGAATGTGTGATTGCTATGGTCCATGTTATACACATATATGAACACTTCAACCGCTGTATACGGGATACCTACGGAATCCCGAAACCACAAGAGTTCCGACACGCACAGTACCGGGACCACACTCCCATACCCCACATTACCGACAGTGACAGTAACTCGCGAAAGTAACACGAACATGGAACACACACACTGCTACCCAACACATCCAAACAAACCATCCTACACTACGTATGAGCAGGTGGCCAAGCCCCCCTACACCCCCCATGTTGGTGTCTGCGCCCACCACACCACCCTCTACTTTAATATTCTACCTCCTAGGTTGCGCAAACAGACACACAAAGCTAACCCACACATTACAGTCGCCCAAGAACACACACCACACACACAACACACACTTACATACACTACAGCTCTAAGAAACACACTTGCACACAGTAACCTACCTGAACCGCAACACCAGAAGCACTGACTAACTGTCCCTTAACATTGCGATTTTACACCTTGCGCATCTGGTGTTTCGGTACTGTGTTCTTTTGGACCTTAAGCCTCGGGATTACGTGCGTCGGTATGTAAAGCAGCCTGTATGTGGTAGGTATCCCATTTATATGTACCTCCATGGTTATGTAGATGTTGTTAACCTAGCTATATATCTACATATATATGTATATCCCCATATATCGACATATCTCTCTCTCTCTCTATATATATATAAAACATACACCTTTTTTTGGGTACATGCCGGTTTGTCCTATTTGAACACATTCCTACCTTTTGTGTTTTATCCTGTCAGTATACACGACTGCCATTGGTACATCTCAGGCAGCTTATTGGTATGTTATTGTGATGAATGTGTACATGGTTTGAGGTATACTATGTAACATGTAAACATCTGTGAAGATTTCTGTCAGGGATACTCCACATTATTTGGAACTACATCCCTGATTACATTATACAAAACCCCTCACTAACACGCCAGGGAATCCTTGCAGAGTGGGTGGTGAACAGTGGCTAAACCCCAGGGATCCCGCAATTGGCTGTGCTCCACAGAGGGACAGTTAGTTAATCGATGGGGTGGTGACAGCAGACATGTTTTGCCTATGCTTATGAGTGGCCTCGGCAGTTGGGCATGTACTTACCTATGTATCTATGAACCTGTACATACAGTATGGACACATGCTGATAGCTTAATTTACTGTTCAGGTATTGACTTACCTTGTGCCAATGGCGGTTGTGTGTCCAGTAGTTGAGGGCTACCTATGTAGGATGCACACAGTAGACCACTTATACATGACAATTTACAGGTGGTCGTGTGTGTGTGCCATCCATGTTTGCTGCGTGTGCAGGTGGAGAAGGGTGTCGGTCCATGAGTGCCTACACTATCAGTGTGTGCGCCATACGTTCCCTCTTTGCCAAGGCATGTGCATACTGGGCACGCCTCAGTCTGCCTACTGGGGCTAGCACAGGGTGTTTGTGGTCGGAGTCCCTCTGTGCCTGTGGGTCCCTTGGCAATGGTGGTGGGCTGTGAAGGCCTTCACCATTCTATCCCTGCTGCAGCTGTTTCCGCAGGATCATATCGTGTAGCATGGCACATACTATGAAGATGTGGGCACACTTTCCTGGAGAGTACTGCAAGGCTCCACCAGATATGTCCAAGCAACAGAACCGTGATTTCAGCATCCCAAGCACACGCTCTATGATGATTCTGGTTTCTGCATGTGCCTCATTATGGCGTTCTTGCATGGCTGTGTGTGCATTTCTGATGGGGAGTCATCATCCACGGTTCCAGTGCATAGCCAGCATCCCCCACCAGGTGGCCATATGGGATGTCCCCCCTGGCAAATACCTGATACAGCTGTGAGGCATGCCAGATGTGGGAGTCGTGATAGCTTCCAGGGCTGCCAGCACACACATCCATGATAATGCCCTGGGCATTGCACATGACCTGGCAGTTGATAGAGGGGAATCCCTTGCGGTTTTCTAGTGCCTACCCTGCTCACCGGGTGGTGATTTGATGTGTATGTGCGTGCAGTCTATTGCACCCAGTACCTCTGGATAGTCTGCCACACGGTGGAAGAGACGCATATTGCTGGCCAACTCCTCCTGTGTTCGGGGGGAGTATATGTGCTCATTGGCATGTGGTAACATGGCATCCAGGAGGTACCTGTGGCTAGTATTCTCAAGCTTACACATACCTTCGTGTCCACTGGGATGGGTTCCCCTCTGTTACTTCTGGCTCTGAGGCGTGGCTGGCACAGCTCAACAAGTTGCTGTATGATGTCCCTGTCCACCCTGTAACCAAGGGAGCCCGCAGGATTTTTTGCAGGGGGGTGCAAACCCAAGCCCTGCCCACACTGCCCCACCCCCTATGCTGCCCCACCCACTCATCCCCTCACCCCACCCACGCAGCCATTCCAGTGTCCCATTACTTGGCTATTTCTCCCCATTTTATAGAAATTGTTGAAATCTGTGTGCATACTTGTTTTATGCTTTACTTCTACAATGACTGCAGATATCTGGATTTCATTTACAACTTTTATTTCAAATTTTATAGCACAAACACTGACAGACATTTACTAAACCTAAACAAAGCAATAGTCTTACAATGAAAACAGACTTAGCATTAAAACTTCTCTACCTTTGAAACCCACATTCAATGAAACAGCATCGAAACCCACATTTCATGAACATGCATCTGGCCGGTGGCAGGGTAAGTTTACCTTTGGCCTGTTTCCAAATCATAGGCTCCTTGCACACATTTTTAGAAACATGCAAGAGTTCTTCGATTCACCTTCCTGACTATTATACTACATAATAATTGAATTATATCCCTTGTATAACACAGCACTTGTTAGAGCGTGTTTTAAATTTATAGTTCTGAGCATCTTTCCTTTAAGTAGTAAAACAAATCATATGAACCAATAATGACAGCCTGCCCAATTCAGAACATTTCAACCATAAAGGAACACTCAAACTTCTGTCATAAAATCCACCAATATCAATCAGTATGCAGAATCTCTGCAGAAGTAAAAGTCATCTGAATAATCCCACATTAAAGAGATCTTAAACCAATGAAGAGGTTGTTGCTAGAAAAAAACTTTATATTTCCGTGTTTCATTTACAAATTCAGTGCCTGTTGCCCTTGAAGAATAAATTGCATGTGCTACATTAAAATAAATGGTAAGTTGATATATTGCAATAGGGAATGGGTGGCAGGCTGAAAAGCAGGTTCATAGTTATTAGGAGTCTCATCCAAAGGAGGACATACTAAGAACTGCAGTATCATACCCCCTTAAAATACAAATGTACATGCTGTATGAATAGAACCTACAGCCCTTTGCATCAAGATGCATGTATGCTACCTGCTGTGCTAACACTGCTTTAAAATTCTATACCACAATAATGATACCATTTGCTAAACAAAACAGTTGCACAAATTCCACCTGTTAGAGCTAACTAGGGCATTTCTCTCTGTCACACACACACCTCAACTTTAGTGCAAGAAATACATAAACAGATAGATTTTTTCAAAGTTACAACAACTGTAAACTCTGTGAACATGGTGTGCATTTGCTTTTGACAGAAAGGTATAAGGGAACTCATGGCTATGTATATAGTTGAATCTCTCTGTACTGAAGTACTCCCTACCATGATGCTGCTTAACTAGTGTGTTTGCATTCAGAAACTTACAGTTTTTATACTGAATTTTTATAGCTACATGAATTAGAAAATAACCAATTTCCTTTTCAGAGCCCAAGCTAAAAAGTACACTCCTTACAAGCACCGCTTCCCCTGGTAAACATATATATATATATATATATATATATATATATATATATATATATATATATATATATATATATATATGCATCAGAGACCTAGTTTAAGACAGATGACAGCACTACTTTAATGCATGATTTTAATACCTGCCACAAGTTCAGGCCTATCACCCGAGATGAAAAGGTGATGGGGTCTACATATTCTTAAACAACATTTCATCTCCAGACTTGCTATGTGAGATAATGACGTGGAATTCCTCTGCATCCAGCTTAGCATTAACAAAACTCCCTACTGTGTCATACCTAACTATAGGTCCCCTCTATGTACCCCATCAGTCCATATCTCCTACCTAACTAATATGGTGTCCCTATGCATTAAGCCAACACCATTATTCTAGGAGACTTCAATCACATTTTCTTCCAAAATTGCCATTTTGAGGAAGGATTATTAGGGGAGAGCAACATTTTGAGCCAAAATTGGGGACAATGGAGAGGTTTGGATATTCCTAATTCTACAAAGCGATTTGCACATACCTCTCAACCTCTTAATGCAGGAAATCTGGACAAGGCTAAATATATTGGGGGAACATACAAACACTACTAAAAATTGCTCTTGTATAAACTTGACAGTTGATAGAATAACAGGTCTTGCATTAGCATGCATTTTTCTGAAGGTTATGACGTCTGAAACTCAAATGTCTGTCATTTAGTGACTTCATTGTATGAGGAACAAACCAAAAATAAGAAGCAAATATCTATTCATTCTGCAAAGATATGGACAACTGAGAGGTATAGTTCAACCAGGACTGTCTGAGTTTCTCCAGTGTCACATAGTCCCAACACATCAGTGAACCAAACACATAAATACACAAAAACATACTCTGAGGCTCTAAATAAAAATCTACCTAAGCAACAGACACCTCCAAAGCAGACATCCAAGCAAATGCTACCTCAAAACAAAACATGCACAACACATAGCCCACAAAGTCAGTGTGCCAAGCAGCCATAGCCCATAAGGCTGAATAACACACCTGATACTCTTGTAATAGGTGACTATTGTCAGACACACTGACATCCCGCTCAACAGGCTGAATAAAGAGAAGGTCACAGTGAGCTGCCTGTCGGGTGCTAGGATCCACCACATAACGCAAGCACTCAGGTCACTCCAAAGCAAATACAAATATGACTCAGTCATTGTACATGCTGGTGTGAATGACCTGAGGCGTACCTCCCTGGACTACATGAAAAGAGACAGAGGAGCTCTGTGATCATGTAGCCCAGGCTGGTATGACCCTGACCTTGAGCAGCATCTTACCCTCACCTAGAATGATGCCACAGTGCAAAGACAAAATGATCGATTTTAACAATTGGCTAAAATTTTGGTGTCATTCAAAGGGGATCCAGTGTCAGTCAGCCTGGGATGACATGCTCGACAAGCCAACGTTGCTTTGCTAGGGACGGCTTGCACCTGTCACCACTGGGCTTTCGGATATTGGCAAAGGTTCTTGCCACCCCCATAGTGCCTTTTTTAGGCAAGGCTCAAAAGTCAAACCCACCCCCATAGACAGCACAAGGAACAAGAAACTAAGGGTAATGCTGCTAAATGCCAGAAGTCTTAACCTCAAGATGCACGCACTCGAAGCTCTCCTCAGTATGGAGAACATCGATATCTGTGCAGTGACAGAAACCTGGTTCAAGGCTCCAGAGAGCACCCCAGCACTACCAGGCTATACCTCATATCATGCTTTTCGGCCCCAAAACCCGGACCGAACCACAAAAGGAGGGGGAGTTTCCATATTTATCAAGGATATCCACACCTCCAAGTTAGTGGCATTGCAGGAAGTATCGGAGACCATCCATGTGCAACTAACAGTGGGCAAGACTACTTTTCAGTTTATAGCATCCTACAGACCACCCTCTCAGTCAGGCATCCCACTCGGCTTTCCTGAAAACATTGGAGAACATGAAGATCTCTCCGAACACCATTATATTGGGCGACTTTAACTACCCAAACATTGACTGGGAGCACTACTCAAGCCCCAGCACCTTAGCCCAAAGGTTCCTGGAAATTATAAACTCAAATGCTATGGAACAACTAGTCACCACTCCCACAAGAGGGAACAACATACTAGACCTGATCATTACCAACATGGGGAATCTATGCTCCACACCAGAAGTATATCCCTCATTGGTAAGATCAGACCATAAATTAATTTCACTGGATGACCACATCCCAAACCCACCCCCAGCCCAGAAAACCACAGTGAAAAACTTCTCAAAAGCGAACTTCTCACTTCTCAAAACCAAAGTGGAATCCTTCAAGGCCCCAGGGCCAGTGGAAACTAGGGCCCAAACTGCAGAATCCTATATAAACGCATTCTACGGACATCTCCAGGAATGCATGGATCATGCTATCTCAAACAAAACCAAGACCCAATCATCCAAAGGCAGGCGTCCAGTCTGGTGGACCCCTGCCATAAATAAACTGTACAACAGAAGGAGGAAGCTATTATATGATAGAGCAAAATCCGTAATAGGGAAGGCATCTCTGATCAGTACTAGCAAAAAATTACAATCCCTCATAAAATCCTCCAAGGCCAGCTTTGAGAGAAAAATTGCACAGGACAATACGGACAATCATAAGGCTTTTTTCAGCTATGTTAGGAACCTGGGATGCAACTCCCAGACTTGTTCTGAGTTGATTCTAAATGACAAAAAATACACTGAACCCACAGACATTGCCAATATCCTGGCAGACAGGTTCAGTGCAAACTTCTCCACCCCCTCCACCCCAAAAGAGCAAGTGTCTATCCCGGCAGGGGGCTGCCTCCCAAATATCTCTGATGCTCAGGTGAAGGCTGCCCTCACCAAAGCAAAAAACACTGCTTCCATGGGACCAGATGGCATCCCGGGTTGCATCCTACATGAACTCCAAGAAGAACTAATCCCTCAAATAAAACAGCTGTACAATCTCAGCCTCACTACAGGATATGTGCCCACAGAATGGCGTACAGCAACAGTGGTCCCACTCCACAAAGGTGGAGCCTCCACGGACCCTGGAAACTATCGCCCCATAAGCCTGACTAGCTTAGTCTGCAAGGCTATGGAGAGGATCATCATGGAGCTCATAAACAAAATCATCGGGGTCCTACAGACACTAGATCCTACCCAATTTGGCTTCGTCAAGGGCAGATCCTGCCTTTTGAACCTGGTTGACTTCTTTGAAACAATCACCAAAGCCATATATGAAGGGAAGATAGTCCACACAGCCTATCTAGACCTAGCAAAGGCATTTGACACAATACCCCATGCGGGCATCATAGATAAGCTATCCAGCTTAAATATAAACCCCTATGTCACAAGATGGGTCGCAAACTGGCTCAAAGACAGAACCCACAGAGTGAGAGTTGCTGGAGCCATGTCAGCCTCTAAACCAGTCACAAGTGGTGTCCCACAAGGTTCTGTCCTGGGACCGCTCTTGTTCGGTATATACTTTTCCGAGGTACAGGCCAACGTGGGAGGACTATGGCTCACCAAGTTCGCAGATGACTGCAAACTAGGCACCATAATTGACTCTCCAGCTGACACAAACATCCTTCAAAAAGGTCTCACAGAGACGGATAACTGGTGCCAGAGCCATGGTCTAAAGCTAAATGCCAAAAAGTGTATAGTCATACCCTTCGGCAAAAACAATGTGCCCACAAACTACCACATAGGCGGTAAAGTACAGAGAAAGTAATTAGGGATCTGGGGACCCAAGTTGATAGTAATCTCTCCTTTGACAACCACATTGCCAAAGTGCTTAGGAAGACCTTCTACATGGCCCATCTCATCATGAAAGGATTCACATCTAGATCAAGAGAGGTAATCGTGCCCCTTTATTCATCCCTCATCAGGCCCATCATAGAATACAATGCCCCTTTTGGGATGTACCTTACCCGACACCTGCAGCAATTAGAAAGACCCCAAAAGTACCTCACCAAAAGGATCAAGGGACTCAAACAGATGCCATATGCTGCTCGGTTAAACAAACTCCAGCTCTACTCAGTTGCATACCGCCTACTTCGAGGCGATCTATGCCTGACATATAAAGCTATGTCCAATCCAGAATTAATGGACATGCTCCACCTCAGTAAATCTAAATCCCTTAGAGCCACACGCTCGAGGGACTTGAACCTCAGCACAGAAATAAATAGGACTTGCTGGAGGGACAGATTCATAACCCAGAGGATCCCTTCGCTCTGGAATAGAATTCCAATTCATGTTAGGCAGAGCACCTCACTGAATCTCTTCAAGAAGAATCTTGATGAGTGGATGGGGGATCGTAGGTTTGTCCCGGGGATTACTTCTGTGTCACTATTAGACAGAGGCATAGTAAACTAAACCGTAAAAAGGGCACAGTATACTCAAATCAAGGGGTGGCGTAAGCCAAACAAAATCGGGCTAGGCTTATAATTGCCCCAGGGCAGATAGCCTAGTATGAACCTATGAACCTATGAATCTATGTATGTCTGTCAAGCTTAGAAATGCAAGTAAGCGGTGCACAATTCACAGATTCTGTTTCATTAACATCCAACCTCCTCTTCATTTGTATGCAGATTTTGTTTTATCTGTCAGTTTTTTGTTATTTTATTATTTTTTGGCTGTTGTTTGCACAATGCAGTGCTTAGAAGAATCACGGACAATGGAGGAATGGATGGAAGGTTTGCCTGTGCTTATCTTCTTTGCACAGCATTATGGCTTAGGCAAAAGGGAGACCTTAAGAATGACTAATACATAAGGGAAAGTCAAATAATGATTCCAGCGGCAGCATTGCTAAAGTATGCCAGTTAGTATTGAATCTGTGGAATACACCTGCTACTTAACTGACTCTGTGGCAGCATGTGTCAATGCACTTCATGCAGTGGTACTTTCCTTTTTGGAGGTAGATGGTACTGGGTTAGAATACAACTGAATCTTACACTTTGAAGTACTTTTGTGTTACTGTTATTGCGCATTAGTGAGCGTTGTGCAACATCGTGCAATAATGCGTTAAAGAAAAGAAATGGGGAAGATAGGACAGTGGTGAAATGGGGATGCTAAAGTCTGACAGCTAGTATAGAGTCTCTGGAATACACGTAACTACTTAACTGGCTTTGTGGCAGCACATGTTAATGCAGTTAATTCAGTGATACATTCCTTTTTGGGACCAGATGGTACTGGGTTAGAATACAGCTGAATCTAACACTTTTAAGTACTTTCGTATTACTGTTGCTGCACGTTGGTGCATGATGCACACCATCATGCAATAATGCATTAAAGAAAAGAAATGGGGAAGACAGCACAGTGGTGAAATGGGGAGCAAGCAGGGGGAAGAACAAATGGAAAGCAATACAGGAATGTGCATGAGGGAGGTATGAAAGAGCCATAGCTATCCATCTCTTCAACAGTAAAAACTGATAACATATGCAGAATATTAGCTGAATTTGGACTGTTACCTCCAGGGAAAGGGGTGGCCACAACACAATCATGTTGTATAGCCAGCTGGACAGAATCAAGTGTTTCAAGAAGACATGTGTGCGAAACAGAGAGCTATGTAAGGGATGATTTTTTTTTTTTGTGGTACAGGTGCCCATTTTTTTTTTGAGAGAGAGAGAGAGGAATGCTGGGGAAGGGATGTAGGTATGTTTAAGGCTGGTAAGTTGAGTAGGCGAGGAAGCAATTGCAGCAGACAAGGCAAACAAGACAAAACACAGGGACAGTGATGGACACAAGAGGTTAGTAGACACCATGGATGAGGTGAGGGTGGGGATATCCAGAACCCATGGTCATCAAGCTGGGTGACAGTGAGAATCGAGTCCTTACCCACAGGACTGTCATCACTGTCACATCACTCCACCACTGGCTGGAACACTCATTGCCTCCTTCTTCTCCTCTTGGTCCTATATAAAATGAGGGAGAGCAGCCCCTCCATCCAGCGTAGGTGAGCACCAACAGTGCAGCTCACAACTCTATGCGCCATCCCTAGTAATTCAGCATGGGTGAGAAACTCACCACATCTGCCACTGCTCCCAGAATGAACCACTGGACTATCCTCCAGGAAAGAAATATCTTAGGGGGCAGGTAGGTCAGGGGCAGCAGAGGTGGTGCTGCCAGGTTGGCTCACAGATGTGCTAGGAAATAGAGCTGGGGCTGGTGGAGTGAGGTCAGGCAGATCTTGTGGGCAGGGCTACCTCGCAGTGCTGTAGAGCATTTCGTAATGTGGTACACATGTATGACATGGAGACATTTTGATGACACATAAAATAAACAAAAAAAGAGAGAGATATGGGTTGGAATGAGAGAAAAAAAGAAATATGATTAGTACCTTCTTATGTAACATGCAATGCATTAACACAATTATTTGACTCTATTATCTTAATCTTTACTCTTAAGACCATCCCCTAACAGATAACTATTACGTTTAAGGCTACCAGCTCCTAACAGATGCACACTATACTACAGATTGCAGCAAGTACTCCTTTACATGTGCATATATTGCACATACGCATGTGCCAGTTATACATATTACAGTTTACAGCAGGGCATGTATGCCACTGGTATAGAGCTTTTATTTTAAACCGTTATGTTACACATAATTGAAGAATTAACAGCATTGTATAGTTGATAAGTGTGGTGCTTGAACCTAGCACCTCTGGCTAAAGTCTAATATTGTACTCTTGGTTTGTGCTACAGACTAATGTATGCATACTTGCTTTTACAGTTGAGACATACATGCTCAATTTGATACAATTGTATAAAATACCAAACAAACTATCTTTAGCTTTTAATGCTACAATAACACTACTCTTCTGCTGCATACATACTACATGCCTCCTTCATCCTTGGCAGTCTTGCACCATGGGTCCAAATGTTGCACTCCCTTTCCATGGCAACTGTGAAAAAAAATTGAACAGAACAGAATACCATCATGAATACCAGTCTTGCCAATGTTCAGCTTTTAAGCCTTACAGGTACTCTCTATAGTTGATACTTACACATCTGCGGAATGTTCTCCATCCAGAATTCCTCAATCCAAGCACTAAGGGTACCCCTCTTCCTTCTCTGGAGGTCATTGCAGTGATCCCTACATTGGTCACCAGTGCGGAGATACTGGTGGCACTGGTCACAGACCGGACAAACTATCCCAAGCCTCTGACTTATACTGAATAGTCCCCCTGCAGCAACCTGGCACTGTGGTGTTTCACTAGGAGTCCAACATAATCTTGGACTCCTGGACACCCATATCTGAGCCCTCAATTTTACATCCTCTCCATGAACACCTGCCATGTCCATCAGTGATCAAGAGCATTGGAGAATGAATGTTTCCTACCAATTCCACTTATTGCATTTACTGGGAGTGTGCACACTGTTTGGAAATGTTGTGCACCACTTACCATCGCTCAAACACAGTGTGCAATGGTAAGTGATGCACAATAGTGGCAAACAATGCAACTTCAAGGTTATTTGATGTACAGGCAGTTGTGTGTGTGTGTGTGTGTGTGTGTTTGACAAATGTGAAGGTCATGGCAGTCCAAACAGCAGAAATATATTTACAGGAATATAGTACATAGTATATCCTCAGGCATACATTTGATAATAAATGTGGTAATACATAGATAAATAAATAAATAACTGACACAATATTAGTGTTCCAGCCCGCATACATATAATTAATATTATGTACACTATATCAAGTGTTATAAGTGAGAGTGACTATAATGGGAAGTGAAACAGCAGTAAAATTGCATGGAATATGCTGTGTTTGCACCCAGGACCATGTATATGGCAGTCCTACACTAACACCTGTTGCCACAAGACAGTTGAATAACAGCTGTTCATGTTTCAGTTCATTGCTATAAACTGCAATGTCACAACAGTGAAAAAAAAGTTGCACATGCTGTACTAGAACCCAGGACCATCTGTACCCCAGCTCTACATGTATACCTGCTGCCACAGGCAATATTATTGAATATTTCTGGTTTCTGTTTTTGGCTGTCTACTTTCAGGGTGGTCCACTTATCCAATTTGAGCACTGCCACTCTTTGCACAAATGAGATAAGCACTGCCAACCCTGATATTCTTTTTCTCCAGTTCCCATGTTTGCACTAAGCTGCACATCACTCAAACAGTGGCCAAAAATAAATAAATAAAAAGTAAAGAAAAAGATTTGGAGAAATCATTGAAATGAGTAAAAGCAATCTATGACATACACAGTAGAAATACATGAGATATTTCTCCATAGGTCTGGATTTCAACTCTCAATCCAATGCACCTTCAGAAAACAGGATGGGTGCTTTATCCCTCTGTCACACAAACAGCTTTGCAACAAAGAAATGAAGCCATTATTCACACAACCAGCTGCAACAGAATGTACACTATCTGTTTGTACATTTATTAAATGTATTATATTTGGATGTATTGCATTTAGTGATCACACAACCTATTATGATTGTTACTTGCAAATATGCAGCTCTGTCTTACATTTCTGTGTTTCTTGGTCATTCATCAGTTATCTGACCCTTGCAGCGTGTAAGCCATTCTATATCATTGGCCTTAAAATGTGCGAGGATATTAACTGTGAATAATATGATATACAGTTGCCAATGACTGAAGTGCAGGTTGGATGGCACAAAGAAGCATAGAATTCTCTTTTTGGGTGGGGCAAAGATGATGGCACATACAAGGGTACATCGTTCTTTTGAGGGGGGGGGACAAAGCTGAGTCACTGTTATGGCACAAATAAACATAGACTGTTCTTTTGGGAAAGCAAAGCCGAGTTACTGTTGTGGCACAAACAAGAATGAATCGTTCTTTTGGCAGGGGAGCAATGGTGAGTTTCTGCCATAGCATAAATAAGGATGTGTTGCTGTTGTTACTGTCCTTGTTTTGCATCCTGCCTGTTGTTTGATCTTGTGAGAGTTGTGAAGTCAGAAACTGCAATGGTATAATTACTTTCTAACTTCTCTCTTTAATGATTTTCCAGTACAAACACATGGTGCTAAACTGAGTGCATGCAGTGATCATCAGTACTTTATAGAGGTATGACTGTGTGAATCTTTGATGTCTGAGGCCTACTACTTACTAATACATACATATAAGGCAAATAAGTCTCTGCTGTCACATGTTAAGGTAATGTCTGTACAAATCTCCTACCTTTTACTTGCTTACTGTACCAAGGTGATGAAATACAAGGATATGCCATAATATTATTAAACAATACACTGCAGGTTCAGGACTTACCTTGTAAATGCAGCCGTTGCCACAGTGTTAGTTCAGGGCTGATTCTGTCTGATGGAAGCAGTATGCAGCCAAAACATGAGGAGGTAAAGGTTGTGTGAGTTGCTTGGCATCAATGTTACTATATGTGTGCAAGTAGGACGAATGTTTTAGGCCCCTAGGTGGTGAATGAATGTGCTGTGAGATGTCTCTCAGCCAATGCAAGGGCATATACTGAGCATGCCCATGTCTGCCTACACCCACAGCAGCTGGTGGTTCCCCCTCTGCCCGTGGCTGTGGTGTCCTTGGCATTGGTGGTGGGATATGTGCCCCTTCCCCTTGCTGAGCCTGCTGGAGCTGTTTCCTCAGGATTATGTTGTGTAGCATGGCTCATACTGTAAAGAGTCTGTACATGTCCGTGGATTGTACTGCAGGGCTACCCCAGCTGCATCTAGGCACCAGAACTGTGACATCAGCAGTCCAAACACATGCTCTATGACATTTCTGGTTTGAGCGAGTGCCTCATTATGGCATTCTTCCATGGGTGAGTGTGCATCTCTGCCACAATTCCAGTGCATAGCCTACGTCCCCCAGTAAATGACCGTGTGGGATAACCCCGCTAGCAAACATCTGGTACAGTTGGGAGGTATGCCAGATATGTGAGTCATGGTAACTGCCAGGATTGCCAGCACACATGTTCAAGATGATTCCCTTTGCATTACACACAACTTGGCAGTTGATAGAGTGGTAGCCCTTTCTGTTAATGTAGAGCCTACCCTGTTCCCCAGTTGGTCCCTTCATTTCTACGTGAGTGCAATGTATGCACTCAGTACTTAAGGGTAGTGTACTCCCCATTAGAATTGTGCATATTTCTGGCCCTCTCCTCAGAACTACAGGGAAAATATATGTTCTCTCTGGGAAGTTAGAGCACAGCATCAAGGAAATGGTGGAGGATCCTGGATGCTGATGCCTCTGGTACCCCCAATATGTCCCCTGCTGGTCTCAGAAAGGTACCTGTAGCTAAGATTCTAAGGGCTACATATACCTTAGTTTCCACTAGGATGGGTTCTCCTCAGTTGGCTCTGGTTCTGAGTTGAGGGCAGCAGAGGTTGCAGAGTTCCTGTAGTGTGTCCCTGTCCACCCTGTAGCACTCTACAATTTCCACATCATGTATGCTGTGAAAAGTTAAATGTGGCCTGAAGACTCTTGTCATTCTCGGCCTAGGTCGATGGGCAGCAGCAGCATTGGCTTCAGCCTCTAGTATATAAAACAGATTAAAGCAGCAGCAGCCCCTAACATTCTGTGTGCATAGACTTTCCGTGTCTGTACTCCAAAAGTTTTGAAATCTGCAGGAAAAACCAGCATGGAGTCTACATGGATGCTTTATAGCTTGTTGAATAGCTCCACCATGTTGGAATGGGGTGATTAGCAAGCAATTCAGCTACTTATGCTGTAATTTGCATCTATGAAACACAAAGACAGATGCAATCCAGTAATAATCTACACCATATAATAAGGTAACCCTGCAGCTAGCCAAACTGATGTTAAGGAGAATTGTATATGTTTGGAAGAGTGCAAAAACACTTTTTCTTCAGGATATTTCTGTATAGAGGAGTACTGAACTTCAGCATGTATGCTCCCATTTTGTCACCTGCATACTGCTTATGCTGGAATGTATTTAAGAATAATGTGAAGCAAAGGCTTTTACACGTTTATCTGTATGCATTAGTTAGAAGTGTACTGATGGCATGGGCATGTTTGTCAAGCCATTTCAGAGCTACACATGATTGCCAATACATGAAATTGGAATGCTGTGTCAGGAATATGTACAAATGTTTCAGGGACAGGTCCTTTGATAGCACTTTTAGCATTTCAAAGATAGTTTGTAGCAAAATAGGTCATTTTCCTGTTCTTTTGGGGGGGGGAGCAAAGATGAGTTACTGTTATGGCACAAACATGAATGGACTGTTCTTTTTGGGGGGGTGAGTTACTGTTATGGCACAAACATGAATGGACTGTTCTCTTGGGGGGGGTGAGTTACTGTTATGGCATAAACATGAATGGACTGTTCTCTTGGGGCGGGGAGTTACTGTTATGGCACAAACATGAATGGACTGTTCTCTTGGGGGGGTGAGTTACTGTTATGGCGCAAACATGAATGGACTGTTCTCTTGGGGGGGGTGAGTTACTGTTATGGCGCAAACATGAATGGACTGTTCTTTTGGGGGGGTGAGTTACTGTTATGGCGCAAACATGAATGGACTGTTCTTTTGGGGGGGTGAGTTACAGTTATGGCACAAACACGAGTGGACTGTTCTCTTGGGGGGTGAGTTACTGTTATGGCACAAACACGAGTGGACTGTTCTCTTGGGGGGTGAGTTACTGTTATGGCACAAACAAGGATGTGTTGCTCTTGTTACTCTCCTTGTTTTGCATCCTGCCTGTTGTGAGTAATTCACATCTCTAGACTGTATGTTTCACCAGTGGGTAATGCTGACTGGCTACTGTTTCTGTTTTATCTGGAAACAGTTATTTTGTAGTGATGTGATACTTATGTGCATTATACTTCTGTTGTCTTTTAGGACACCTGCAAGTATGTCACTCAGGCATGTCAATCCACAGAGACCCCCCCCCCCTCAATGATACTGAAAATTAAGTAATTATCAATGGGTTTCTGCAACATGGTGCTTTTCTCCTGGAAAGGGGACAGGGAGATATGGCATGGAGGATGATAATATCGCAGCAGATTGTACAAAACCTCAATGCCGTGGGTGGCCATGGCAGAACATACAAACAGGTGTGCCATAGGGCCACCGACATGATCACAACTGCATGCAGGTGAGCAGCTGCAGTGGGCCATGACCAAATGGCTAACAGGGGTGGGCCTGCTAGGCAATCACCACTAACCCCCAATGAACAGTTCCTGGCCATACCTCTCAACCTCTTAGAGCAAGAAATCTGGACAAAACCATCAATAAAAGTGGTACAAAGGACAGAAAATAGGGACAATTTTTAAATATTGCTCTTACAAACTTAACTCAAATGTCTGCCATTATTTACTAACTTCAATATTTAATGAATTGCCACTAATCTGCCAGAAAACCACAATTTTATGAAAAAAGGAGCAAAAATATAAGGCATAAATCTGGACATTCTGCGAAAATCTGTACAGTTGAGAGGTATGTTCCTGGCCAATATCAGAGATTCAAACAACTCCCAGGATAGTGCACGACAGCATAGGTTCATAGTTTCATAGGTAGGTACTAGGCTGTTGGCCCTAGGGCCCATATAAGCTTAGCCAAACAGTACCCTGGCTTTTGCCAACCAAGAAAATTATTTTAGTGTGCCCCTGTCAAGCAGAGCCACAGAAGTGATCCCCCGGGTGAATTTCCTATCTCCCATCCAGTCATCAAGATTTTTCTTGAAGAGTGCTAACGAGGAGCTTTGTTTGATATAGATAGGTAGTTTGCTCCAGAGTATGGGAAGTCTCTGGGACAGGAATCTATCCCTCCAGCATGTTCTGTCTATTGTGGTGACAAGGTTTAGATCCCTAGAGCATGTAGTTCGGAGGGATTGGGATTTCTTTATGTGGAGCATGTCCAACAGCGCTGGGTTTGACATAGCATTGTATGTTAGGCAGAGATTGCCTCTGAGTAGGCGATATGCGACAGATTAAAGCTGGAGTTTTTTTAGATGGTCTGCGTAGGGCATCTTTTTGAGGCCGATAATCCTCTTTGTGAGGTATTTCTGTGGCCTTTCCAGTTGTTGTAGATGTCTTGTGAGGTACATACCAAAAGGGGCATTGTACTCTATAATCGGTCTAATGAGTGATGAGTAGAGGGGAACAATGACCTCTTTTTTCCTGGATGAGAGACCTTTTGTGATGAGGTGTGCCACGTAGAAGGATTTCCTGACTACTGTGGCGATGTGATTATCAAAGGAGAGACTACTGTCCACCTGTGTCCCAAGGTCTCTTATCACACTTCGGTGTTAAGTAGACTACCGCCTATGTGGTAGTTCATGGGTACAGAGTTTTTACCAAAAGGGATGACAACGCACTTTTTGGCATTGAGCTTGAGGCCATGACTTTGACACCAGGCATCTGTCTCAGTGAGGCATGTACTGGATGTAGGTGCAACACCTTGCGAGACAGCAAACATGTCCCAGGAGGAGCTTCAAGGTAGGCTTTGTTATCTGAACAGTTGAATACTGTTGTATAGTATAGCAATTGAAATGAATAAGTTAATTCTGTGTCGCATGTCTTTTTTTGGGGGGGTGTTGAAGATTGCTAATGTTATAAGCTTAGGTTGGAGTTGTCAGCCACATTCTTGTTGAATGTAGACTTAATGCACATATAAAGGGGTAAATGTATTACACCCTATGCAAGGGAGCCCGCAGGATTTTTTGCAGGGGGGTGCAAACCCAAGCCCTGCCCACACTGCCCCACCCCCTATGCTGCCCCACCCACTCATCCCCTCACCCCACCCACGCAGCCATTCCAGTGTCCCATTACTTGGCTATTTCTCCCCATTTTATAGAAATTGTTGAAATCTGTGTGCATACTTGTTTTATGCTTTACTTCTACAATGACTGCAGATATCTGGATTTCATTTACAACTTTTATTTCAAATTTTATAGCACAAACACTGACAGACATTTACTAAACCTAAACAAAGCAATAGTCTTACAATGAAAACAGACTTAGCATTAAAACTTCTCTACCTTTGAAACCCACATTCAATGAAACAGCATCGAAACCCACATTTCACGAACATGCATCTGGCCAGTGGCAGGGTAAGTTTACCTTTGGCCCGTTTCCAAATCATAGGCTCCTTGCACACATTTTTAGAAACATGCAAGAGTTCTTCGATTCACCTTCCTGACTATTATACTACATAATAATTGAATTATATCCCTTGTATAACACAGCACTTGTTAGAGCGTGTTTTAAATTTATAGTTCTGAGCATCTTTCCTTTAAGTAGTAAAACAAATCATATGAACCAATAATGACAGCCTGCCCAATTCAAAACATTTCAACCATAAAGGAACACTCAAACTTCTGTCATAAAATCCACCAATATCAATCAGTATGCAGAATCTCTGCAGAAGTAAAAGTCATCTGAATAATTCCACATTAAAGAGATCTTAAACCAATGAAGAGGTTGTTGCTAGAAAAAAACTTTATATTTCCGTGTTTCATTTACAAATTCAGTGCCTGTTGCCCTTGAAGAATAAATTGCATGTGCTACATTAAAATAAATGGTAAGTTGATATATTGCAATAGGGAATGGGTGGCAGGCTGAAAAGCAGGTTCATAGTTATTAGGAGTCTCATCCAAAGGAGGACATACTAAGAACTGCAGTACCATACCCCTTAAAATACAAATGTACATGCTGTATGAATAGAACCTACAGCCCTTTGCATCAAGATGCATGTATGCTACCTGCTGTGCTAACACTGCTTTAAAATTCTATACCACAATAATGATACCATTTGCTAAACAAAACAGTTGCACAAATTCCACCTGTTAGAGCTAACTAGGGCATTTCTCTCTGTCACACACACACCTCAACTTTAGTGCAAGAAATACATAAACAGATTGATTTTTTCAAAGTTACAACAACTGTAAACTCTGTGAACATGGTGTGCATTTGCTTTTGACAGAAAGGTATAAGGGAACTCATGGCTATGTATATAGTTGAATCTCTCTGTACTGAAGTACTCCCTACCATGATGCTGCTTAACTAGTGTGTTTGCATTCAGAAACTTACAGTTTTTATACTGAATTTTTATAGCTACATGAATTAGAAAATAACCAATTTCCTTTTCAGAGCCCAAGCTAAAAAGTACACTCCTTACAAGCACCGCTTCCCCTGGTAAACATATATATATATATATATATATATATATATATATATATATATATATATATATATATGCATCAGAGACCTAGTTTAAGACAGATGACAGCACTCCTTTAATGCAGGATTTTAATACCTGCCACAAGTTCAGGCCTATCACCCGAGATGAAAAGGTGATGGTGTCTACATATTCTTAAACAACATTTCATCTCCAGACTTGCTATGTGAGATAATGACGTGGAATTCCTCTGCATCCAGCTTAGCATTAACAAAACTCCCTACTGTGTCATACCTAACTATAGGTCCCTCTATGTACCCGTCAGTCCATATCTCCTACCTAACTAATATGGTGTCCCTATGCATTAAGCCAACACCATTATTCTAGGAGACTTCAATCACATTTTCTTCCAAAATTGCCATTTTGAGGAAGGATTATTAGGGGAGAGCAACATTTTGAGCCAAAATTGGGGACAATGGAGAGGTTTGGATATTCCTAATTCTACAAAGCGATTTGCACATACCTCTCAACCTCTTAATGCAGGAAATCTGGACAAGGCTAAATATATTGGGGGAACATACAAACACTACTAAAAATTGCTCTTGTATAAACTTGACAGTTGATAGAATAACAGGTCTTGCATTAGCATGCATTTTTCTGAAGGTTATGACGTCTGAAACTCAAATGTCTGTCATTTAGTGATTTCATTGTATGAGGAACAAACCAAAAATAAGAAGCAAATATCTATTCATTCTGCAAAGATATGGACAACTGAGAGGTATAGTTCAACCAGGGCTGTCTGAGTTTCTCCAGTATCACATAGTCCCAACACATCAGTGAACCAAACACATAAATACACAAAAACATACTCTGAGGCTCTAAATAAAAATCTACCTAAGCAACAGACACCTCCAAAGCAGACATCCAAGCAAATGCTACCTCAAAACAAAACATGCACAACACATAGCCCACAAAGTCAGTGTGCCAAGCAGCCACAGCCCATAAGGCTGAATAACACACCTGATACTCTTGTAATAGGTGACTATTGTCAGACACACTGACATCCCGCTCAACAGGCTGAATAAAGAGAAGGTCACAGTGAGCTGCCTGTCGGGTGCTATGATCCACCACATAACGCAAGCACTCAGGTCACTCCAAAGCAAATACAAATATGACTCAGTCATTGTACATGCTGGTGTGAATGACCTGAGGCGTACCTCCCTGGACTACATGAAAAGTGACAGAGGAGCTCTATGATCATGTAGCCCAGGCTGGTATGACCCTGACCTTGAGCAGCATCTTACCCTCACCTAGAATGATGCCACAGTGCAAAGACAAAATGATCGATTTTAACAATTGGCTAAAATTTTGGTGTCATTCAAAGGGGATCCAGTGTCAGTCAGCCTGGGATGACATGCTCGACAAGCCAACGTTGCTTTGCTAGGGACGGCTTGCACCTGTCACCACTGGGCTTTCGGATATTGGCAAAGGTTCTTGCCACCCCCATAGTGCCTTTTTTAGGCAAGACTCAAAAGTCAAACCCACCCCATAGACAGCACAAGGAACAAGAAACTAAGGGTAATGCTGCTAAATGCCAGAAGTCTTAACCTCAAGATGCACGCACTCGAAGCTCTCCTCAGTATGGAGAACATCGATATCTGTGCAGTGACAGAAACCTGGTTCAAGGCTCCAGAGAGCACCCCAGCACTACCAGGCTATACCTCATATCATGCTTTTCGGCCCCAAAACCCGGACCGAACCACAAAAGGAGGGGAGTTTCCATATTTATCAAGGATATCCACACCTCCAGGTTAGTGGCATTGCAGGAAGTATCGGAGACCATCCATGTGCAACTAACAGTGGGCAAGACTACTTTTCAGTTTATAGCATCCTACAGACCACCCTCTCAGTCAGGCATCCCACTCGGCTTTCCTGAAAACATTGGAGAACATGAAGATCTCTCCGAACACCATTATATTGGGCGACTTCAACTACCCAAACATTGACTGGGAGCACTACTCAAGCCCCAGCACCTTAGCCCAAAGGTTCCTGGAAATTATAAACTCAAATGCTATGGAACAACTAGTCACCACTCCCACAAGAGGGAACAACATACTAGACCTGATCATTACCAACATGGGGAATCTATGCTCCACACCAGAAGTATATCCCTCATTGGTAAGATCAGACCATAAATTAATTTCACTGGATGACCACATCCCGAACCCACCCCCAGCCCAGAAAACCACAGTGAAAAACTTCTCAAAAGCGAACTTCTCACTTCTCAAAACCAAAGTGGAATCCTTCAAGGCCCCAGGGCCAGTGGAAACTAGGGCCCAAACTGCAGAATCCTATATAAACGCATTCTACGGACATCTCCAGGAATGCATGGATCATGCTATCCCAAACAAAACCAAGACCCAATCATCCAAAGGCAGGCGTCCAGTCTGGTGGACCCCTGCCATAAATAAACTGTACAACAGAAGGAGGAAGCTACTATATGATAGAGCAAAATCCCTAATAGTGAAGGCATCCCTGATCAGTACTAGCAAAAAATTACAATCCCTCATAAAATCCTCCAAGGCCAGCTTTGAGAGAAAAATTGCACAGGACACCAAAGACAATCATAAGGCTTTTTTCAGTTATGTTAGGAACCTGGGATGCAACTCCCAGACTTGTTCTGAGTTGATTCTAAATGACAAAAAATACACTGAACCCACAGACATCGCCAATATCCTGGCAGACAGGTTCAGTGCAAACTTCTCCACCCCCAAAAGAGCAAGTATCTATCCCGGCAGAGGGCTGTCTCCCAAACATCTCTGATGCTCAGGTGAAGGCTGCCCTCTCCAAAGCAAAAAACACTGCTTCCATGGGACCAGATGACGTCCCAGGTTGCGTCCTACATGAACTCCAAGAGGAACTAATCCCTCAAATAAAACAGCTATACAGTCTCAGCCTCACTACAGGATATATGCCCACAGAATGGCGTACAGCAACAGTGGTACCACTCCACAAAGGTGGAGCCTCTACGGACCCTGGAAGCTATCGCCCCATAAGCCTGACTAGCTTAGTCTGCAAGGCTATGGAGAGGATCATCATGGAGCTCATAAACAAAGACATTGGGGGCCTACAGACACTAGATCCTACCCAGTTCGGCTTTGTCAAGTGATAGAAAATGTCGCCTAACCCCAGCCGCATTTAGCCAATCCACTCATTTACTATATGCACCCCCCCCATACTGCATTACAAATACTAGCTTTCACCTGGTTATGTTTCCACAGATTTTTCTATATGTCTACCAGGTTGGCTAAAATGTGTGTGTGTGTGCTTGCACGTACATGTCTATGTCTGTGTATGTGAGTGCCTGCTTCTGTTGGTGTGCTTTGGAAGTATGGAAACTTGCTTTGAATAGTTGTGAACATATTTTTTGAAGCTGACCAACACTTAAAGCTTTTCATTCTGGACTTGTAGACCATGCTAACTAAGATTTGGTCAGGGGAAAATCACCTGACCAAAAAGCTCCATTTTTAATACAGCTCACAAAGGACAAACCTTGCCAGGTACTCACAAGGATCACTCAAACTAGTTACAAATTTGTTACAGGAAAATGAAAACATGGTACATCTCTGGGGTTGGGAAAGGTGACCTGACTTCAAAATCAAACATGTCTAACACACAGTGATTGTGCAATTCAGTTCTACATTCAACAAGGAAATAAATGTCAGCCTTAATCACAGAATTTTCTAAGGTAACTGCTTAGTGAAGGAACATGCGTACTGACTGCTGGCTCAACCCCAAACATTGGCTTTGATATATTTATATCTAACATAATGCTAAGCTAGATGAAGAGTCTGAGTTCTCTTCCTGTCATTAGCATTCTTTCTGCTGCTGCACTAAGGCCTTTATTTCTCCTCTTCTCCGTTAGCCTCATTAGAAAACATATTTCTTAGAATTGTGCACATTAAAATTTGACTGCCCAAGTGGCTTGTAACTGTTATTCTATACTTCATAGCTTTTCTATGATTTGTCTCTCGCCCATATTTTCTCTTGTACTGAGTGCCTTCATCATGTTTTAAAAACTGTAGTTTCTAATTTTGTGTACTGTAAATAATTTAAGAATACTGTAAATAATTTATGAATAAAGAAATAAACATGTTCCAGTTTAAAAAAAATAAAGCTGAACATACCCAAATACTTTCTGTGCAGCAGTATTCATTGTGCACAACTATCTACATAATATTTCGCCTTCTGCCACTCCAGCTGATCACCTAGATCTGTTTGCCTCCCCATGAATACTTACCTTCCCACCCTACCTTCAGAAATAGGTTGTGTATGGGCTGGTTGAGGTGTTTATATGCCCTAACTGCTCCTTGTAGTGGCCAGTGAATTCCCTGCTGAGGCACGGCCTGCAAAGCTGCATGATAATCATGTGCTTCCAAATGCCAAACCAAAGCTGTAGTATTGCACAATACCTGGAAGGCCTACAGGTATCATCTACCAGGCTATTTCTGCTACAACCCCAGTCATCTGCTGCATGGTGGTATCTTGAAGCAGGCCTAGATGTTTTGCACCCTCCTTAAAATGACAAGCTTACATTTGGCAGTCACTCTCATTGCTTAGTCAGCTCCTCTGCCAACTGAACTTCCTATACAAAACTGAATTACCACAGCTGCAGTCCCTCTGTAGCTGGAGATGATGACAGAGTATCTAGCTCATGATTAAAATCATTCCAAAAGCATGCTGTATTTTATTTAGGGTCATTTTCTCCTATACTCATTTGCTTAAAGAGAAATTTGAAGAAAGCTGGTTCAGAGATACAAAAGTTTTCAGCTGACTATCTGCTTGAATGTGCAATAAAGACCTAACCGTACTACTTTCATGCAGGCCTTAGCTCCAACAGAGCCTACTCTAATGATGAAAGTCTCACAACTGCTGATAGCCTCTTGGGGAAAATAACCAGACTTGACATAGAATAAAACAATAAAAAATGCCAAAGGATGACATCAATACTACTTAAGAATCAAAACTTCTCGGACTATGGTTGAGAAACACAACAGCTAAACAAGCAAATTAGCACCTTCATTCCAATTTTAATCTTAGAACTTCTTCACAATCCTTAGCACCCATCTTTACCAACATACAACCCACTCAGCTCAACAAACTGAAACAGTGTGACACTCACATACACACTTACTCTGAAAGTGTCCCATCTTCTGCTTGTTTCCTCCCGCTTGCGAATCCGTCCGTTTCAGTTCCCGCTCGTGGTCCCATTTTCCGCTTGCAAACCCCAAAACCGTCCATCCATGCGAGTTCCCGCTTGCAAAACTCGAAAATATGCGCGCGATGATGTCAACACGCCCGCGACCGTTCTTCTTAAAGAAGAACACATGATGTCAGCACGGACTTCTTTCTTCTTAAAGAAGAACGTCCAAAAAAAAAAAAAAAATTTTTTTTTAAATTATAATAGTCAGCCGATTCCAGGGGGGTGCAAGTGTACCCCCTTGCACCTGCCTGCGGGCGCCCTTGCCTGTAACGCTGTACTATCTCCACATCATGTAGCCCCTGGTAGGTTACCCTTGGTCTGAACACTCTTCTCCTCCTCCTCCTGTGCCTGAGGTGGATGTCAGCATCATCCTCCACACCACCGTCATTCTCCAACACATGCTGGTGAATCAAAGCTATGTCGGCCCCTAATATGTACATATTAAAAGTTCCCCGTCTGTATACACCAATGGTGCAGAGTGTCTGGGAATACACAAGTGTGTGTGTGGGGCTTTCACACCTTATACTACTGTGCAGTGGATGATGCTGGTGTAATTGGGTGTGTTTGTGCTATTCCAGCTGCAGGGTATCTTATTTATTGGATTTACAGCAGGTACTGCTATTGTGGGGCCTTTGGTGTTGACTTACGCTTGGCTGCCGTGATTTATCTATTGCCCTTTACTTCAATTTTCAACCCGATTCCCCTCCCATTGTCAGGCATGCATCCAGCTGCCGCCTTTCTTGTTTTGTACTTTCAGTACCCAGGATTGTGTTGGGAAATGTGTTATGTAGCTGATCTACTGCAAGTTTGCTTTGTTCTGCTGTGACAGTTCTCTTTTGTTTGCTGTACGGCACCTCCACTTTCCTGTTCTGCAGGTAGCTGCTAACAGCCTTGTTAGCTGTTGTCTATGGCCCACTGTGAGTTTCTAGGTGTTAATTACTCATTTGTACTCCAATTACCATGCTGCAGCATTTCCTTATTGTCTTCCTGTATCCTTCCTGTTTCAGCAGTGGTGCACGCTGCGCACAGCTGTTTACCGGGTTTCGTGCGCGTTTTCATCCACGTTCACATGAACTTTCGGTTACCTTGTGTGCTCTCAGCTAAGCAAAGCTATGGCTACTTCCACACCCCTATCCTGCGGCTTTGCTTAACAACACGCAACACAGATTAGCAGTGATCCAATGTGCTTACAGCTACGGTGGCGAGCCCCTCTCTTGATGTCATGTTTACCTTTAGGCCACTTCTCGGTGTTGTACCGCTATGCCGTGTGGTACATCCTTACGCCGGCAGGGCATTTGCGATTCAGTATTACTTGATTCATTTGCATGGCATTGACTGCTAATTCCTAGTTACCGCACGGAACACTGTCACAGACCCTTAGCAATCCTTGCGCCATGGTTGTGGTGTAGCATGCGTGCCATTGACTATTATAGCGATATCATGAATTGTGTTACATTGCAGTTTTATGACATCTAAATATATTTTCCTTGTGATCCCGTTTGCGCACAGATGCACTGCGATTTTACTTTGCGTTAGTGTGGCCATGACATTAAATGTTTTTTTTTATATGTTGTGCATGTTGTTTTATGCCATTGGCTATATATTTAGCCATTGGCATATATTAACATTATAATACGTAAGTTTGGTCTGCTTTCATGGTTCCAATTTTATGTTTAACAAAATGTAACATTTTTTTTTTTGTTTACATTTCTACATGCTTACGTTATGCCTGCACCACTTCATGAATCACTATATACCTTCATTTGCATACTACACTGCTGCGCATGGGGTAATTAGCATACATGCGCTGGGAACTGCGCAGCTCTGCCGTACGCTGGTAGTGCACGTGGAAACAGCTCGTACCTGAATCGCTCGGCGGCCATATTTGGCGCTAGATCGCCGACGCTACTCCGGCACCTGGCGCAAGCTTCATGAATCCCAGGGTTAGTGTTTCGCCCCCCTGCTGCAGAGATGATGAAAAGGTGTGATGAAAGGGGTAAGCTGATCCAGGGAATCTATACATATTTTCAGCCCCATTTTCCAAATTGTCTAATGGATTTTCTTTCTCCTTATCCAGTTTTGGCAAAAAAAAAAAAAAAAAAATCTCAACCAATTTCAGATAAACGGATGTTTAAGAAGAAGTGGCAAGGGGGTTCCAAAAAGAAGCTTCAAACCTCCAAAAATCAAGGACACTCCCAACAAGTCTGAGTGACTGTTCAAGAGACCTCATGACCCCCAACCACCCTGGCCCTTTATCTCTTCCAGAAAGTCTGAGTCTCGTTTGGCAACATATTGTTTCAGACAAATAGGTTATGAAAATCATTCATCAGGGTTACAGATGGCACTGGGAAGAAATTCCTTCTTTCCAGGGGGTCATTCCTCCTCCTGCAGAATTATTGTTTCCAACTGTTCTACATCACTCGCTGTCACAAGGAGTGATAGAACCAGCTCCTCTTTCCCAGATGGAGAAGGGATTTTATTCAAAGATGTTCCTAGTCCTCAGAAAGAAAATGCTTGTACACCAATTCTGGATCTTTCTTTCCTAAACCTGTTTGTGGTAGTGCCCAAATTTAAAATGTCCCTTTACAACCTGTTGTCTCTTCTTCCTCTTTCAAATTTCATGGTAATACTAGACTTAAAAGATGCTTATCATAATGTTCCTATTCATCCAGACTTCAAGTGTTTTCTAAAGTTTTGTGTCTGGATCACATTATCAGTTCTCTGGCTTACCTTTTGGAATATCCATTGTACCAAGAGTGTTCACGAAGTGTCTAGCTCCACTTATAGCTCATTGCAGGCTATAGGGTATACACATTTTTCTGTATTTTCACAACTTACTTATGTTTGCAAAGTCTTTTTCAAAATTTCAGGAATCTCTCTTTTTCTCTTTCTGTCTCAGGTGAGAGATCTCCTGCACTAGCTGTGATTCCAAGAGAACGTTTAAAAGTCTTTTTTGACTCCCTCATATAGGACTGTGTTCCCAGGATGTCAACTAGACATCACAGTTCAAGGAACTTTTCTTCCACAGTAAAAAAAAAAAAAAGAAAAAGATCTCTATTTAAATTTATTTCTAAGGTTTTCCACTCAGACTTCAGTCACTGTGAGGGAATACTTCAGAAATTTGGGTCTCATGACATCTATGATCCTCATGATACTCTTGGCAAGACTTCACATGAGGAAGATGAAGTGGTATTTGAAATTTATTTGGTCCCCGCATTAAGGCCCTTTATTTTATCAAATACCAGTTCTGGGGTTTGTCAGAAGAGAAGTCACTTGGCGGGGATAGCAGATATCCTTAAGTCAAGGTCTCTCCACCCCCACCCCCCTTCTCCAAAGCAGTCAGTCACTACAGATGCTTCAGACTTTGCTTGGAGAGCAGTTTCAGGAGAGATAAAAGTGCAAGGTTGTGGGGACACCAAGGAGTTTCAGGAGAGCTAAAAGTGCAAGAGTGTGGGACACTAAGGGGAGACATGCGTGCACACACACACACACACACACACACACACACACACACACACACACACACACACACACACACACACACACCTTGCTATATTCAAGGCTGTCAGTTCTTTGAATCATCTTTGGTCCCCGGGACCTCTTCATTTGGTCATGGACAATGCCACAGTCGTGGTGCATCGCCAAGCAAGGGGGAACCAGATGGTACTCCCCCACTTTGCAGACTAGGCATGTTAGCTTGGGATACAGCTTCACAGCACAGTCATTCTCTGCAGGTATCCTACATTCTGCCAGAGCAAAACTGTGTGGCAGAAAAGCTGAGCATGACCAGTGCAGACCCTCACAAATAGAAAATAGTTCTGAGAGATCTTCCAAGATTTGATCCATGTGTGGGAAGCTCCACAAATAGACCTCTTTGCCTCCTCTCTGAACAATCAGCTGGCAAAATTCTGTTCAAGACTCTATGCAAGAAGGCCTGAAGACTGATGCCTTTTCTTTTCTTTGAACAGGAATGTTCCTGTTTGCCTTTCCATCCTTTTCACTAATATCAAGGGTGCTTCCGAGGATTCAGAAAGAATGCCCCAAGATCATAGTGGTGACTCCCATTTGGCCCAGGCAGCCATGTTTCTCTCTTCTTTTGGAAATGGCCGGGGGCAATTACCACACGCTTCCTCACAGAATGGATCTATTCACACAAGAGCAGGGATGTTTGATACATTCTGACATCCATCATCTTCAGTTGACTGCCTGGATCTTAATTCCTTTTTAGCACCTGTTTTCTGAGGACTTGCAGCAGGTGCTAATGGAGGCAAGAAAGCCTGCTATTAGAAAAGGAAAGGATTTTCCTAGTTGGGGGCTAACAGTCTAATCAGCACCTATTCAAGGCTAGTTGCTCTCTGGTCTCATATTTGTGAGTTACTATCCTGTTGGTTTTCTTATTCTCATATCAGGGTTCATTTATCGGCCATTTCAACAAGCCTGCCCATGGATCCTCCTGTTTCAAGGCAGTTGCATGTCAAAATGTTCTAGAAAGGGGTTTTGCATAAGAGGCCTCCAAGTAAACTGATGGCCTGTCCTTGGGATCTTAATTTTCTGTTAGAGAAACTAACACATGCTCCATTTTTCACAGTTAATCTAGCTGACTTGAGGTTCGTAACATGGAAAACAGTTTTATTAATTTCTCTGGCCTCTTACGCTGAGTCAACCTTACCTCATTTTCCACAGTGACAGGGTTTATTTGAGAACTAATCCTCCTTTTATGCCAAAAGTGGTATCTGAGTTTATTTTAAGCCAAACTATCAATCTCCCCATTTTCTTTCCTGAACCTAGAAATGAGGAAGAAAGGGGTATTTCATACAGTGCATGTCCACGGACAACTTTGGTACAATCTTGACAGAACTAACTTTCAGATCATCAGATCAATTGTTCAAACAGTCCATGTCAAATCAGACTATTTCCAAAGGGTTGTCTAAGGCTATTACCTTTTGTTATACTCTCTATGACAGATCTATTCCAGACAGGGTCAAGGCCCACTCTACAAGGACCTTGGCTTCTAACTATGGCTTTTTGGAAAGTGTTGACTTCTGGAAGTATTTTGAAGCTGCTGCTTGGACGTGTGTACGTACTTTTGCAAAGCACTATAAGCTGGATTCCATCTCTGGGTGTAGATAAGTGATGGCAAACCTTTTGGGTTCGGCATATCAGAAATCTGAAAAATGCCTAACTTGACTCTGCTTGTGTGTCAAACCCCCCCCCCCCCACACACACACACACAAACAACAACAAAAATAAAATAAATTAAAAATAAAACGTCATGACTATCAATACAGCAGGGATAAATCTCAACAGAATCGGGGCAAATCTAGAAATAAGAGACTTGGACAGTTTTAAACTGCTAGTACTATTAATTTGAGACACTGATAGAAAAAATGAATGTGAATTAATATAAATTTTCTGAAGTAAGTCTGCAAATCAAGTTACTGTCATTTTTAAGTTTAAAAAGTTGCCAGTTTTAGGAGGGATTAAGAGGGACAGATGAGAGGAATGTAAAACAGCAAACTCCTAGAAATGCAGAGTGCTTGCCCTTTGCAGAGGTGTAACCAAGAAAACAATGTTAGTACTGCCCTTTGCAGACTCTATCGAGAAAGTATACCAAAATAGCTTTGAGGTTAATAACTTCTTATATCTGCAGCAGAGTTGTTGAACTGGCTCGTGGCACAGAATAATTACATGCACTTCACACAAGCAAGAAATGCAAAAGCAGTTTCTTTGGTAACTCGAGTGTTAGTGAATGCTGGTGTCTCCCCCAAAATGTCGTGCCATGTCACCTTTGACACACGTGTCATAGGTTCGCCATCACTGGTCTAGATCATGCCTTGCTAGGACCATTCTTCAGGGGATACTAGACTCTTCTCCTTCCACCTCCCAAATATACAGTAGACTCCCTCTTACCTGGCCTGTCTTTAACCAGCCTCCTCTTTGATCGGCCATCAAATTTCTGCCATAGCTCTAGCAAAAGACAATAGAGAAGAACACCACTTCCGTTTCCTCTGGGCTAAATAATGACAGACATTTGAGTTTTAGACTTCATATTCATTAGGAAAATACATACTAACACAAATACTGCTGTTCTAGCTGATTTATAACCTATAAATGCTATTTTGTATGCTTTTTCCGATTAACCAGCCATTCGTTTATCCAGCCTAAGATCCAGTCCCAGCGAGACCAGATAAGTGGGAGTCTGCTGTAGGTTAGCTGTGATAATCTATCCAAATAGCTAAGGCTACTGCAGCAGTGATCAGTATGAAGAACATAAGTTCAGTTTACACAACTGTATTATCACAAGAGGAGATGTTTGAATGATCACTGCTGCAGTACCCGCTCCCTGTCTCATCCCACCTTATTTTTTTGTGTGTGTTTTATGCCAGGGTGTGGACATTTATTTTTTGTTATTCCTAGCTTTGCCCTTTCAGGGCTCAGCCTGCTTATGCCAGAGTGTGGACATTTATTTTTTTGTTATTCCTAGCCTTGCCCTTTCAGGGCTCAGCCTGCTTCTCAACTGGCAGGAAAGTCTGAAGTGCTTCGCACCCAAACTTGTCTTTTAGTTCGCTCAACTTGAGTTGCGTGACAGCGTGGGCACGTGGAAGGTGCCCTGAAGCTTTGGAAACTGGCCAGCTGTTGTATCCTTGTCAGGGTATAACCCCATATAGCTAAGGCTACTGCAGCAGTGATCATTCAGTCATACACTGTTGTGGTAAGTTCAGCTTACACAACTGTACTTTTTCCTTGTTGTGGTACATCTTTCAGTTACTGAGACATTGATGGTCTTCTGATATACTCCCTCTCTCCAGATCAGCTTTTTTTTTTTTTATTTGCTTCCTGTTCATGAAGCAGTAGTTCAATTGATTGTTACCCATGCACAATACAAATACTTACCTGCTAATCTACTGTGCTGCACAAGTAGACTGACTGGCTCTGTGCAAAGTGCGATTGTTTAGTCCACTTTGTTCCTATCACAAGCCCATCTGAATGACCTTCCACCTTCAAGTTACTTACACAGCATATGCCATTCAGTTCCTCAAAAAAAATCTGATGTTTTCTGTATTATGCCTTGCCTCCAGCACCACATCCCTAGATATTTTATTTTCTAAACCAAACTGTACAATTTACAATCAGTGTGTGATAACTGTTCATAACAAATATCTGTACAACTATCCATGACTTTGACACTCAAACTCTCACATACACAAACTTTCTTTTCCCTACTTATCAAACATAAAAGTGAAACCTAATGTTAATCAACAAACTCAGTACTTTCCTAATATAACTGAAATCTGTACACAACTAGAGATTACTACTTCCCACAGGAGATATGGAACAAAACTCAGGATCAGCAGTCTGTAATTTCTCAATGCAAGAATGGACTAAATATATCACATGTCAAGATGCATCTGCAAAAAAATATCCAGATTTCAAACATGAGTGCAAGACATGAAACCCAGTAGCTTGGCTGTCTTTGTAACTGATGACTCCTCAGAATAGCCAGAAAGCAAAAAAAAAAAAGGAGCAGGAGGTTGTATCGTAGTACAGTAAAACAATGCAAAATCCAAGTTATACTATAAGAAGCCTACAGCTGAACCAGACAGGGAGACTATAGTAGTAATTGATGTAATTGTGAGGAACAATTTATATTGTACATTTTAAGTTTTGTGAATGTAACTATGCACTTGTTATGGTGTAACATTACATCTGGACTGAACCTGAAAATGGCCCATCTGGATAAATGTTTTACCCTGATTGACAAATTCATAAATAAGTAAAGGAATAAAGAAAGGCGTATGCGTTGTGTATCTCAAGTTTAGTAATGAATTCATTGACAGCCATGTAAAGAATTCAAATTATTCAGTCTCCATTGTCCTTTAGAACAAACAAAACTTTGAAAATCCATAGCCTAATTTATAATCTGTGGGGTTATCCAAAATGATAACAGCTCCTCCCTGTTCCAGTCCAAAAGCAGTGACAAACAATATACTTGACTGGATATTAATTAGACAGCCTAAAAACTTCAGTATGTTTGGGATCTTGCATAACTACTTAAGCAGTCACAAACCTACCCATGCCATATAGATCCTACCCCACCCCTACCTTCCCAGATCAAAAGCTATACTCCTAAAGAATTGAACGTCTTTACACCTAGACCTTGTTAACCATTCTGTCTACTCTAAAGTGGAGCTTCTGGTACCTGCCTGAATATACAGTCTAAAGGCCTTGATCAGTTTAATAGTGTACTACTGAACATATTTGATAAGTATGCTCATCTCTGCCAAGTAAGGACAAAAGGTTACCCCACATTTTAGACATAGAAAACTGCTCTTCAGCTAATAAAAGACTGAAGCATAACCTCAAGTACAATATAGCTAACCTCTATAAAAGAATGGGAGACCAGGAATAAGTACCAAGGATTGTAAGATATACAAGACAATCCTACTTCTCCAAAATACAAGAAAGTCACTCTCCGAACCAAATGAGTTTTGGAATTCAATAAAAAAACTAATGGAGGAAAAGTAAAACAATGCAGTAATAGTCCATTTGATTTACCAACACATCTACAAACAGAAAACTTTGCAGGCAACTACAGCTTGATTGTCATGTTCTGCAGTAACAACATTACTTCTTCCAAAATGCAGAATATGCCTGTTTAATTTTTACGGATGGACATTTGCAACTTGCAAAAAACTATGAACAAATTTTAAGGGTGGGAGGATGGCATAATGGTTAAGGTGTTTACGTTAGAAGCACAAGGTGCAGGGTTTGATTTTCATAGGGGGTAATTGGCTAGGCTTAAAATAGTCCATGAGGGCAGTTAGCCTAGTACTAATCTATGAATGTATAAGCTCCAGCCTCCACTGATAGCCTCTGTCCAGCTTACTATTAAAAATAATAATCGCACACCAGCTTACTATTAAAAATAATAATCGCACACCAGCTTACTATTAAAAATAATAATCACACACCATCTCTCAGTTACAATAATCTTAAGCCTGTAAGTTTTTTTTTTGTTCACTATGGAAACAAAGTCTGCCCCTTTGCACAAAGTAGATGTCAGGAAACTAGAAAAGTACAGGTCCATGAACATCCTTTTTTCCTCCTCCAAGCACCTTTATTGAATTGTCACTTGTGACATAGGCACATTTACATTCATATAAAAGTAATCAAACTATATTAACATAAACATTATACTTCATGTGTTGTTATATATCCTATAACCTAAGCAATATTACATAAATTATTCAATTCCTGCCTTTTTTTAAACAAGAAACATCTTTATTAAGCCATCACTTACTACACAGGCTGTCATACATTTATATAAAAGAAAACCACACTGACACAGTACTAGTCACAAGCATTTTACATCACAAACCATACTAGCACACTAACAGTTGCAAACATTATACATCACTTAAACCCTACTCAAATCTTTCTCACTCAGACATTACATAGCTCATTTAAGCCCTGCCTCTTTTTAGACCTCATTCCTCCTTTGTATGTATTCTCAAAATTCCCATTTTTTACTATGTAGTTTGCTCCTACCCTTTTCTAATGATCTCAGTTCCAGTTGCTTTATCTCTGTTAGTGTATTCACTACTTCCAGTATAGTTGGTTTAAATTGTAATTTCCATTTTCTAGTAATTGCTTTTTTGATAGCCACCATTCTTAGACACAGCAAGGCCTTACCATGTCTAGGCAATTCCGATTCTGTGTCTTAGCTCAGAAAAATCATCTCCCTCATCAGGCCAAACTGCCCAAACAGCATTGCCGACAGTGCATCCAACAGGAAATCCTTAAAGTCAGCCAACTCACCTCACACCCAGAAAATATGTTCCCAATTACCTTTTTCTTCCCCCAACACCTCCAACATTTACTCTGTCTGTGGAAAAATTCTCTGGAGTCTACTTGGGGTATAAAAATATCTATGTAAACATTTCCAGGCAGAAATCCTAAATCTTCTAGATTTTGTTGCATATTTGGGAGACTTACATATATCCTTCCATTGTTTCTTTGTGAATTGCTTATCCTATCTCTCTCCAAATCCTTCCTAATCTCTGATTCTTATAGTTACCATGCAATATTGTATATGCTATACTAATTATACCTTTGTTTAATCATGGCTGCTGTTCTAGATTCTATTATAAACTCTACCAGTGCTGGTCTTTCATTTAGGATCCCATTATTTCTTTCTCTTTGCCTATCTGATGCCGATCTCTGATAGGGAAGGCAATCTCTAACTTGTAGTCCAAATAAATTCTTGTTGTCTTCCCATTCTATTATCTTTCCCTTTCTAGCTATTTGCTCTCAGTACCTTTGTTCCTTTGCCAGTTTTCTCCAGTAAATTCCAACCCTCTCTTGCCTGTTGTCTAGATCACTAATTGCAGTCATCCCTATCAGCAGCATCTCCTGTCTCTATTCCCATGTTGGTTTATTTCTTAGTATACTTTCTGCGTGTTGTTCTCCTTAAAGGCCTACATCCAGAATCCCAGTCTGTCCTTTTTTGAGCTTCTCCTGTGTTTCATCGTCATCCCTTTCCACTTTGAGTTATAGTTTTCTACTTGTGCTGTGTATAGGAGTCTTAACGTGTAGCTGTGGAATACCCCTTCAAATTGGGTAATCCCAAGCTGCCCTGTTCTACTGGAAGAATCAGCTTATCCCACTTGACTCCTGCCATCTTCTATTCCCAGATGGAAGTCCTTCAGCTCTTTATTAATTGCTACCCACAACTTCTCTTCTGGTTGATAAAAATATGCCTGACCTGTGTATAAGACTAAATGGACTAAAAACATTTTAACTGCTTGCATCTTGCTATCCATATCACAAAGCTTCCATTTTCTCAGTTTTTGTATTATCTTTTGTTTAGTCTCTTCCCACATATCCTTAACTGCCACGCTAAAATCATTTTAATCCATACTGCTAAATATTTCATTTTATCTTGTCCCCGTAAATATGGATATTCCTGAACCAGTTTATGTGTGGGTACATAATTTACCTCTATTGCCTTTGTTTTAGATTCATTAATTTTTTATCCCTAAAATATCTGAAGCTGTCTCAGTGTTCCACAATACTGTAATATCTTTTTCTGATTTTGTCAGGTACAAAATAATGTTATCTGCAAATAAAGCCAACTTTTCTTGACTGCCATACCAATTGTATCCTTGAATTTCTGAGTCCCTTATTTTCTTTGCCAATGGTTCTAAATGTAATGCAAATAATAAAGGGGAAAGAGGACACTCCTGTCTGGTTCCTCTGCTCAAGCAGAAATTATCAGAGAGGACCCTACCCACTTTAGATGTTCATCGTGTTACACTGCTGCAGTCATTACACTTGGGTTATCCTGCTGTCAGGCGGTCCCGCAGTTGGCCAGAGTTCCAAAGTCTTGGTCCGGCGTCGGTTGCTGTCGCCTCCTCCCTGACGTCAGTGCAACAGGGGTATATAAGATGCAGCCGACGCCATTTTCTTCAGTCATTCTTGCCGCGCGGTGCTCGAAGCAAAAGCAGTTCGCAAGTGCCGGTCGGCCGTCTCTTGAGATTTTCATTCCGAATCCAGAACCGAAGTCTTCTACAAAGCTAAGTACCCTGTTGGGGAAACTTTTTCTTGCCTCAGACCGATGTCAGTAAAAGTGAATAACTATTTCTTGTGGGAAGCAAATACCTCATAAGGATTTCCATTCCTATTGTATCCCATGCCTAGGCCCTGACCACGACGTTACTGGTTGATGGTTTTGTGCTAGGTTTAACAAGCGCACTATTAAACGTTGGTTTGATTTTGCCCGACATTATTTTGGTAGAAAATTCAATTATAACATGCCGTCGGAACTTCCGACAACCGGAATACACAAAAAGCGCAAAGACAAGGATAGGCATCCGAGGCCCAAAACTGACAACGAAGCCTCTTCTAGGCCAGTCACTGGTTCTCCGGTTTTCAGTGAGGCGCCTTCGCAGCCCCTGACGACCGCTTCTGTAGAGCCACAAGTCGCCTCTGACTCCCATGTGGAGATGGCTGGGCCTTCAGACACACAAGCTCTTCAGCCTACCGAGAATGACCTTTCAGAGGGATCCGGAGTAGCTGAGCAACCCACAGCTACAGAGGGTGTCTTCAGACCTACTCAGTTAAGCATTAAACCCTCAGCTAAGTCTAAGCCTCCTTTAATGTCAAAGAAACAAATACAGAATTCCCCAGGACAGGCCTCCATGCCTAAGAAACAAATGCTCAAAATGGTCGAAGACCTAATTACTCTGATCAGGGGGTCCCATCCCCCCCTGATAAAAGGCCTAGACAGGATGCAGACTGTGACTCATCCGACCAGGTGTCCATCTCTTCTGATTCATCCTCAGACCTAGGATACCCTTTACCCCCTTATGAGGATTCTGATGCTGAGGAATCAATTCCATCAGCCTCTCCGCCTGAGGACTACTCCTTTGGGGAAACCCTACATACCATGAGGGAGCATTTCCACTGGGAAGGCCAGGATTACTCAGAATCCAAGAAAAGGCTCAGAGACTTCCTTTTATTACCTCAACACAGACCCCTTGCAATTCTGCCAGTGTTAGATATTGTGGATGATGTTTATACTGAATCCAGCTTAAATCCTGATTCCTTACCTCCAGCCCCTGTTAAACCTGACAGATACTACAGAGTCCCTGACTCACATAAATTTCTGTATAAAAGCCCTGTCGCTGACCCTGAAACTATTTCTCAGGGACCCAAAGGAGTTAAGGCCTCATCAGCCAAGAATCCAGTTCCCTCTGACAGATATTCCAGAGCATTAGACAGATGGGGAAAGAAAGTATATACGTCTGCAACTTTAGCAATGAGAGCCTTAAATTGCCAGTTTCACATGCTAAAATATCAGCAATTTTGCTGTCTCAGTTAACACAGAAAATGCTTCCAGAATCAGATCCTCCTAATTTTAAAGAAATGCAGGATTTATTGCATGCAGCTCAACAAGTGGGAAAGCATACTTTGCAATGTGGTTTTGATTCTCTAGAGGCCTCCTGCAGAGCAGCAGTTACAGGCTCTATCATTAGAAGACATGCTTGGTTAAAAGAACATACGTTACCAGATCATGTTAAAGCAAAATTATTGGATGCACCTTTGCAGCAGGATGTGTTATTTGGAGTTAAGGCAGAAGAGGTATTAAAGAAAATGGAGGATAAGGCAAAATCTATACAAACGGTGAAGGATTTCTTACAGGTTCAGCCTCCTAGATTTAGCAGAAACTGGCCAACTAAGAATTGGTCCTTTCCAACTACAGACAGACCTCAAAGGGGAAGATACAGACGTCTAAGAGGTAGAGGTCAAACACAAGGTCCTTACAGGCCTCGGCAATGAGTTGCATCAGGCCAGAAAGAAGGGGAAGACAGGCCACAACCATATAAAAAGCAGCTCCAATGACTTCCCACTACAGCTGCCAAACAAATCTTTCTTGGCAGCCCCCTTGGGAGGAAAACTGGCACTCTTCTATCACAATTGGCAAATGATCACCAAAGACAAATGGGTTCTCAACATTGTATTTCAAGGTTACAGGTTCCACTTTCACACTCTGCCAAGGTTAAAAGGAATGCCAAATCTGCCACCAAATCAATGGGCAGAGGCTCAAAAACAAATTTCAGCACTCATGGATATGAGAGCTACTCAAAAGGTACCATCACAGGAGCAAGGACAAGGATTTTACTCAAGACTCTTTCTGGTACCCAGAAAGGACAAAGCCTGGAGGCCCATTCTGGATCTTTCATCTCTAAACACTTACCTGGATGTTCCGAAATTCAAAATGTTGACATTACAGCAGCTTCTTCCCATGCTGGGCAAGAAAGCTTGGCTCGTGACTTTGGACCTCAAAGAGGCATACCTGCATGTCCCTATCAGACAAAACTGCAGAAGATACCTCAGATTCATAGCTGGTTCAATGCACTATCAATTCTCTGCACTGCCCTTTGGCTTATCTACTGTGCCCAGGGTCTTCACAAAGTGCCTGGCACCAGTAATTGCATTTTGCAGACAGAAAGGAATTCATATTTATCCATACCTGGACGACTGCCTGATCCAAGCAGAAAGCAAACACATTCTTCTAAAGCATCTGGCGTTTGTAAAAAAGTTATTAAGTTGCCTGGGGTACACAGTAAACGAAAATAAATCAAAAGTAGTGCCCTCACAAGAGATTATATTCCTGGGTGCCAGCTTGAACACAACGGCCCAGATGGCTTATCTCACGCCAGACAAACAAGGACAACTGACTCAATACTTTCAATTGATGGCGACAAAGACCCAGCTCCCTGCAAGAAAAATTCTGCAGGCCTTTGGTTACATGGCATCCTGCATACTATTAATTCCATATGCCAGACTGCATATGAGGAAACTACAATGGTACCTAAAGAATGTATGGTCTCAACACTGTCAAAGTTTGGAAACAGTTATACCACTAATCCCTTGCCTTCAACAGGAGTTTCAGTGGTGGGCTCAAGCTTGTCACCTCAACAAGGGACAGCCTTTTACACAACCCACAGCCAGGCAAACACTGACAACAGATGCATCGGATTACACCTGGAGAGCACACATGGCAGGCAAATGTATTCAGGGCATGTGGACTGCAGAACAAAGGCATCTTCACATCAATCAAAAAGAGATGCTAGCTGTACAAAATGCGATTATAGCTTTCAAGGACCTGCTGCATCCAGGGCAACTACTACTAAAGACAGACAACACCACACTTATGTGGTACATAAACAAGCAAGGGGGCACTCACTCCTACCCCCTATGCAGACAAGCTATGACCTTATGGAACACAGCTATAAACCTTCAAGTTTATCTGCAAGCGCAATTCCTGCCAGGAGAGAAAAACACACTGGCAGACGACTTAAGCAGAAACATCATGGATCCCCACGAATGGGAGTTGAATCCACAAATATTCAGAATGATAACACAGAAATGGTGGAGCCCGGACATAGATCTGTTTGCATCCCCAATAAACTGCCAGCTACACAAATTCTGCACAAGGAGTTACCATCCACAAGCATGGAAAGTGGATGCCCTCTCATTCAGCTGGAAGAACCTACAAGTATATGCTTTCCCACCACTACCTCTCCTGTCAAAGGTACTCATAAAAGCCAGGCAGGAAGAGCCAAAGATGATCCTGATTGCACCAGACTGGCCACGCCAGCACTGGTACCCAATCCTAAGGAGCTTAGCACAAAAACCACCCTGGATTTTGCCTCAAATCCCACATCTGCTGACTCAGCACAACAAACAAATACTACACAGCCAGCTAAAGACCTTAAACCTAGCTGCATGGAAGATTCCTTAGTCAAGCAAGCAATGCCTCTCTCCAAAGCTGTTATGGATGTCAGTCTGGAGGCCAGAAGGCCTAGTACCAGGAAAGCTTATTCGGATAAATGGAAGAGATTCTGTGTCTGGAACCAAGCTCACAGCCTTGACCCTCTTGTCCCAAACATTCCTCAGATACTACAATACTTAACTGAGATGCTGGACAAAGGACTGTCCTTCTCATCCATCAAGATCCACGCCTCTGCCATCTCTGCTCATTACAACACGGATCCACCACTTTTCTCTAATCCTCTATTAAAACAGTACCTCAGAGGGGCTAAAAACATAAGACCGCCCCGTAGAGCACCTACTCCAACTTGGGACCTCAATTTTGTTTTGGAGAAGCTAACTTTACCTCCTTTTGAGCCAGCCAACACAGCAGAATTAAAATATATCTCTTAGAAAACTGCTCTGCTCCTGGCAATAACATCAGCATGAAGAGTTTCAGAATTACAGGCACTAATGGCAGTGGAACCTTTCCTCATTTTCCACCAGGACAGTGTGTCTTTACGAACTAACCCTACTTTTATGCCAAAGGTGGTATCCAGTGTGGCTCTAAACCAAACTATTCACCTGCCAACTTTTTATCCTAAACCACAGAATAAAGGAGAGAGACTACTGCACTCTTTGGACATTCACAGGCAGTTACGCTTCTACTTGGACAAAACCAAAGCTTTCAGAAAATCTGAGCAATTATTGGTAGCAGCATATGCTGCAGGAGCACAGGGAAAAGCCATTTCAAAACAGACTATTTCAAAATGGATAGGACATTGTATACGTTTCTGCAACACATATCATGGAAAACCTGTAACTAGCAGCATTAGATCTCACTCCACCAGGACAACAGCCACTTCTACTGCCTACCTCAGGGGAGTACCTACCAAGGATATTTTGGAAGCAGCCACTTGGAGTTCTGTACACACCTTCACCAAGCATTACCATCTGCCTCTATACTCTAAATCCAGAACTGGCTTCGCCACTGCAGTGCTGCAGGGCCTTATAGCCACCCCAAATGCCTTATAGGACCAGACACCCTTCCTCAGCTTTGGGATTCTACCCAAGTGTAATGACTGCAGCAGTGTAACACGATGAACATAGTACAGATGTAATGTGATCCTATCTCGCCTACATTCTCTACAGATGGGTTCGGAGCCGATCCTCGGCTCCGACTCGGCCGCTATACAATAGAACGCAGTCTCTTATTGGCTGAGTTATCTCATATCCCAGGATGCACCACTACCACTTCCCCAGATCTCGTTTGCCGCTTTTCAGCATAGACGTGGTCTCGGACTTGGCTGAGCTAAGTATCTTTAGTCAGAAATTTTTCTGTCTGAATTTTGGTCAAAACTTACCCAAAAGATGTTTTAACAGCTATTGTTGTTGTGTGATTTGATTTTGATATTTTTCTTGTGGTAAGTTGTGTTTTTTTTTTTTTGTGGTGGTTAACGGTCCCGTTTAAGTTAGAGGGGCCTAGCCCTACCCTAGGCGTTTAAGTTAGTCTAGGTTGTCTGTACTAACTTTGTTTTTGGTAGTCAGTGTTTATTGTTTATATAACCATGTCTAAAGAGCATAGACCGTCAGGTTTTAAAAAGTGTGTTAAATGTAATTATAAAATGTCTATAACAGATGACCATTCCTTATGTGTCTATTGTTTGGGCCCGAAGCATCTTCAGGAGTCCTGTAGCGTTTGCCACGCTTTTTCCTCTCGCGTTCTCCAAGAGAGGAAAAATAAGTTGATCTTAAAAGGGCTTATTACCCCTTCCTTTGAGGAAGCCCTATCTTCTTCTTCACCTTCGAGGAAGAAAAAGCCTTTGGCTCCGACCAGCCCGTCGGATCCGGCAGCAAAAAAGTCTCGGCAGGCTTCTCCGTCGGCTCCACGGACTTCGGAGCCGAGGGCGGAACGGTCTGCGTCGATGTCTCAGCCTCGACTCCTCTGGTTTGAGTCGAGCTCGGGCGTTGAGAGGCGTGTCACCTTCATCGGCTCCACTGCCTTCGGAACCGATGGGGGTTGCCCGCTCAGACTCTTCCCCTTCGGTGCCGAAGTCCATATCGGCTCCGAGGGAAATTGCAGTTGTAGTGGAGTCTCCCTCGGCGCCGATACTTCTAGAACCATTACGGAGCCGGTCCCCCAGTCTTTCGGAGCCAGCGGAGAAGTCGACTCGGATCCGGTCGGTCTCTTCTCGGTCATCGAGGATGTCCGATTCGGACTTAGACAGGGTGCTTCAAAGGCTTTTTCAGTCTCCAGTCTTCGCAAAGTTGATCTCGGCTCCAGCCCAGTTGGCTCTGGAGCCGATCTCCCATCCTGCTACATCGATTCCTCCTCCAACAGCTTCGGCGCCGTTGGAGTCGGTGTTGGTGGAACCGGTGGAGGTTATCGGGTCGGTTCCGACTCTAACTCCAATCCCGTCCCTCGGGTCGGGGTTCGGTACGCGGACCTCCTCTGTCGGCCCCGGGGGGGACGCTTCGGGCCCGATCCTTTCGGTTCCGAGCCTCCCTCTCGGTGCGTCGGCTGCAGGGGTTCTGACTGCCGTTGTGGTCTCGGGGGTAGAACCATCCCAGGACTCTGGGGGTCCAGCCTTCGATGCCATGAGGAGTGCCTTGGCCAAATCCTCTGTGGCCACTTCGACCGTTTCACCACCACCTTCCCTGGGCATGGAGACTGGCGCCTTTGCAATCCCCCTGTCTCACGACAGCGGAGCCCCTGGGCCTGAGGTTACCCCCATTGGGGGTTCCCTTCTTCCTGGAGGTCCCTCCGACACGCTTTCGGAGGAACCTCCCAGGAAGAAACAGTGTAAGAGGAAACACGTCGACTCCCCTGATGAGTCTCTCACCTCGGATACCGACCTCGATGATGCGGAGGGGTCCCCAAAGTCGTCCTCGGAAGATGTCTCCTGCGGACATCTTGGAGATCCTCAAGCAACGAGGCGACTGGCAGTCCAAACCCCTTCTGCTGAGGAGTCGGTTTTCCTCAAGGCCTTCGGGCTCAGCCCTCCGCCCGGTGTCTCCGCCCTTGATGAGCTTCTGGATTTGATCTCTCGAAGGCGTGGGAACACCCAGTTCTGTTGAACCGGTGCCAGCTCGCCCCAATAAGTTCCTCTCGGCTCCCCCGGATAAGGACTTTCTATCGAAGGGCGTGGCTGTAGATGCTATGGTGGTGGCATCTGCCACCCAACAAGATGTGGCAGAGGCTTCGACGTCTGTCCATCCTCCTAATAAAGAGTCTAGGAGCATGGATCGGTACGGCAAGCGTACCCTTTCTTCAGCGGCCTTTGCATTAAGGTCTCTGAATTACCTGACACATTTCACCAGACTACAGAGGGATCTGATCAAGGAGCTTTCGGATACCCTCTCTGGTAACTTACCTGACGGTTAACTCCCAGTTGGCTACCCTGTCTTCATTATCTAACTCGTCCATGAGGCTCATTTCTTATGCAGCTGAAGGAGCGAGTAGAGCGGCTGGAACAGGTGTTGCTCTACGGAGACAAGCCTGGCTACGCCTGTGTCACTTTGCAGAGGCCTTTAAGTCTTCCTTTGCCGACGCCCCCTTTGATGGGTCCTCACTGTTTGGACCCAAGGTAAAGGACACATTGACTCGCTGCGAACAGGAGGGTAAGACTTTAACTGCCGTAGGAGCCCGGTTTTCCACTCCCTTCAGACCTTATCCCAAGGCTCGAAGAGGAGGGAAAATGTGGTTCCGTAAGTCTCAAAAGCCTTACTCGTCGCAGCAGAGCGATTCCCCTTCTAGAGGCAGAGGAGGGGGAAATTTTTCAGGGAGACGCCGTCCCAGAGGCGGCGGAGGCCCCCGCAACACTGGAGACCGCGAGTCCTATCGTGGCTCCTCCTCCTTCCAGCATCCCTGAAGGAGTACCCGACTGTGCAGCTCCGGAGCCAGTCGGGGGTCGCTTTTCGAGACACCTAAAGGCCTGGGAAAATATTACTCAGGACCAATGGGTGCTTCGAATCATCGCCGGAGGTTACACCATTCCCTTTGCTCAACCCCCTCCACCAGTCCAAAGAATCCCGGACCCGCCACCCAGTCAACGGGATCATGCAGCCAACGAAATATCAAAGCTGCTTCAAAAAGGGGTCATCCAACCTGTCCCCGCAGACCAGGCCGGATCAGGGACTTACTCAAGATTCTTTTTGGTGCCAAAAAAGACCGGGGACTTGAGACCCATTTTGGATCTCAGCAAACTAAACCGATTTGTGAAAAAGTCCAAATTCCGGATGGTCACTTTGCAATCCATTCTCCCGCTTTTGGAGAAAGGTGTTTGGATGTGCTCCATAGATCTCAAAGACGCCTACTATCACATTCTGATAGATCAGGCGTCGAGGAGACACTTACGCTTCAGCCTAGGAGACAGTCATTTCCAGTTCCGAGCACTGCCCTTTGGTCTTACCACAGCCCCCAGGGTGTTCACCAAATGTTTGGCGGTGGTGACTGCTCACCTGAGAAGTCTAGGATTCCAGGTGTTTCCATACCTAGACGACTGGCTCCTAACTGCCACCTCCAGGCATCTACTCTTGGAAAACCTAGCAGCCACTATCACACTAGGCAACTCCTTAGGAATCACCTTCAATTGGTCAAAATCTGTATTGCTGCCATCTCAGCGTATTCTGTTTATTGGTGCAGAAATAGACTCAAGGCAGATGCGAGTCTATCTCCCTGCGGAAAGGATAGCGACGCTCCAGCTTCAGGTTCAGGCTCTGCTCCTCAAACGTCGTGCTCCAGCAAGAATGGTCCTACAGCTGTTGGGCTCCATGGCAGCCACCATTCTTCTGGTCCCCTTGGCAAGGTTGCACATGAGGATACTCCAGTGGCTCCTATCAGTCCAGTGGTCTTATCAAGTCCTTCCCCTCAGTCACCACATACTGATCACAGACACGTGCAAACAGGATCTTCGTTTGGTGGCTTCTCTCCTCCAACCTGAATCTAGGGCGACCCTTCGTTTCCCCACTCCCCTCTGCCACGTTGACTACGGACGCCTCCCAGACAGGGTGGGGGAGACATTATCTGGACAGGTCGGTCCAAGGCACGTGGCACTCCGAGAGTCTTCTCCATATCAATATCCTGGAGATGAGGGCGGTGCTTTTAGCATTGCAAGCACTGCACGATCACCTCCCCCAGGGTACGATTGCCATTCAGTCCGACAACATGTCGGTAGTCTGGTACTTAAACAAGCAAGGAGGGACCAGGTCCTACCCCCTTTGCAGAGAAGCCATGAAAGTATGGGATTGGGCGATTGCTACCAAGCGTTTCCTAGTGGCAACGCACATTCCGGGGAATTCCAACGTGATAGCCGACAGACTGAGCAGAACTATTCTCTCCCCTCACGAGTGGTCCTTGAACAACAGAGTGGTAGCGCAGATTTTCACGAGATGGGGAGTTCCTTGTTGCGATCTCTTCGCAAGTCCCCTCAACGCGAAATGCCAGCACTTCTTCACTCTCACCCCAGTTCCAGGGGAGATCCCCAAGGACGCTCTAGTCCACGTTTGGCCCTCCGGTCTGCTATATGCCTTTCCACCGGTTCCTCTTCTCCCCAAGGTGATTCAGAAGGCGATTCGCTTGGGAAGCAAAATGATATTAATCGCCCCATACTGGCCTCGACAAGTCTGGTTCCCCTTTCTTCACAAATATGCATTGGAGGGTCCTTGGTTCCTGGACCAAGTTCCGGACCTTTTGACGCATCAGTCAGGACAGCTCCATCAGTCCCTCCATTCAATGAAGTTGGCAGCCTGGCTACTCCTCTTCCAACCATAGTTAGGAGCCATTCTTTCGCCCCTGAAGTCATGCACATCTTGTCTTGACCCACAAGACTTCTGAAAAGATATATAGCAATAAATGGAAGAGGTTTGCTATTTGGGCCCAACTCCGAGGATTAGACCCGATGACAGCCTCGGTATCAGAAGTACTGAAGTTTTTAGCTTCCCTATTCAACCAAGGTTGCTCAGTGTCTACCATCAAAGTACAATTGGCGGCTATTTCCAATTTTCATGAGAGTGTGGAACCTCCTTTAATGAGCAACAAGTTGTGCAAAGCCTTTATTAAAGGAGCTTGGCTTCTACGACCCCCTATATCTCAACCTGCACCTCCGTGGGACCTTAACGTGGTATTAGGTGCATTAACCTCATCCCCCTTTGAGCCGGCAGCAACCTGTGATCTAAAATTCCTTTCTTGGAAGACTGCCCTTCTAGTTGCTATTACTTCAGCCAGACGAGTTTCAGAACTTCAAGCCCTATGTGTTAAACCACCATACTTGGTATTTCACAATTTACAATATTTTACATTGTATACGTTTCTGCAACGCATATCATGGAAAACCTGTACCTAGCAGCATTAGATCTCACTCCACCAGGACAACAGCCACTTCAACTGCCTACCTTAGGGGAGTACCTACCAAGGATATTTTGGAAGCAGCAACTTGGAGTTCTGTACACACCTTCACCAAGCATTACCATCTGCCTTTATACTCTAAATCCAGAGCTGGCTTCGCCACTGCAGTGCTGCAGGGCCTTATAGCCACCCCAAATGCCTTATAGGACCAGCCACCCTTCCTCAGCTTTGGGATTCTACCCAAGTGTAATGACTGCAGCAGTGTAACACGATGAACATAGTACAGTTTTGTACCTACCATAAATGCAGATGTTCGAGTGTAGACACTGCTGTAGTCCAGGTTACCCTCCCTCCTTCCCCTTTTACTGGCTGGTACGTACCTATGTCTTTTTCCCTTACTACCTATGGGGAGTATTTGCTGGTAGCTGTAAGTTGTTTTTTGCTTTTCTTATGTATGTTTTATTAGCAATTGGAACTGCCTACATATTTAGAGGCACCTGACATCTGGGGCAAGAAAAACTGAAGAAAATGGCGTCGGCTGCATCTTATATACCCCTGTCGCACTGACGTCAGGGAGGAGGCGACAGCAACCGACGCCAGACCAAGACTTTGGAACTCTGGCTGACTGCGGGACCTTCTGACGCAGGATAACCCAAGTGTAATGACTGTAGCAATGTCTACACTTGAACATCTACATTTATGGTAGGTACAAAACTGTACTTTTTCACCTCCAATCCCGCATATATTCTCCTAATCAACCTTATATTTTTTTCAGGAAATGCAAATGCTTCCACTGCCTTGCTCATAAATCACAGCTTACTCTGTCAAATGCTTTCTCTACATCAAAACAGTCATCAACAATGCTATTTTCTTTTATATTCTGCTTCCTCAGCATCTTGATCCCTTTGTCAAAGAATGTGACAAAGAGCTAACAAAGTGCTTATCCACACAATTTTCTTACAAAAGTTTTGGGTTCAGATGTGATCAAACATCTAAAATTGATATAGCTAGCTACAAGTTAAGATGCAAGTCCTCCTGCAGTACCTTTGTTTCAAAATTTCTGTAAGTCAGCATACCGAATCATCAAGTAATTCTGCAGACTCTGATGTGGGTTGTAGAAGTACAGATGTGAAGTTGTTCTATCTCGCCGTTCATTCTTACAGATGGGTTTGGAGCCGATCCTCTGCTCCGAGTCGGCCTACTACAAAGCTCGAGGTCTTCAGTAGCTCGAAGCCAAGTCCCTATCCCATGATGCACCTAGAGTTACCTCAGATCTAGTTTGCCGCTGCAATAGATCGGAGGTTCTTGCTAGCTTGGGCCAGTAAAAACCTTTCTTTATTGAAAATTTCTGTCATTATATTGATAAATAATTTCTATTTAGATAAACTCTTACAGCTTTTGTATAGTTCCCTTCCCTTGGTGTGCACTTTCTTTATCGAGTATTTAGCTCTTTTGGCCTCATTTATTTAGGCCTTGTTTAGTCTTTATTAGTGCTTACATTAGTTGTGTGCTGATAGCTTTAGATTTAGTCTTGGAGTTAAAAGTGACTTTTCTCAACTTTTAAATACTTTATCTTACAGTTTAAATAAAAGTGTGCGCAGTAGTAGTTATATTATAGTTGTGTGTATTATATAGTGACTTTTTGTCACAGCTTGTTTATATTTACTCTTTACAATTTAGACAAATAGTTTTGTGTGTGATTAATATTTAGCCTGCAGTTTTAGAAAGGTTGTTGTTTAATTGTTGTTGTCTGTGTCTATTTTTTACAGATTGGCAGTGTGTATTTCAAAATGGCTGATGGTAAAGACAAACACCCTAAGTCAGGGTTTAAAAAATGTCTTAAATGTGGGCAGAAAATGTCTGTCACGGTCGGTCACGTAAATTGTGTTTACTGTTTGGGAGTATTGCATCTCCAGGAAAGCTGCTCCATCTGTCATTCTTTCTCTTCTAGGGTTCTCTAGGAGAGAAAGAGAAAATTGATCGACAGAGGTTTACTTAAACCTTCATTCCAAGAAGCTTTGAGCGACCAAGATGGATCCAGTAAGTCCTCAAAGTCTTCCAAGACTTCTACATCTGAGGTTAAGAAATCTAAAAAGTCTTCTTCGGTTCCACAGGCCTCGGAGCCGACTGTCTTATCCTTTCGGAGCCAGTCCCCAGTTTTGGAACTGGTATCCGAAGTGCCAAAATCTCCACTCTTAGTCTGTACCACCTTCTATCCACTCATCTTGGTCTTCGATTAGCCTTTCCGATTTGGATGTGTATCGTGGGGTGCAGAAGCTTTTACAGGCACCGGCGTTTGCTGAATTCTTATTGGCTCCGACCCAAGCGGTTTCGGAACCGAAGACCCTTTTACCAGCTGCTACTCTTCCTCCTCCGAGCCGTATTGGTCCTTCGGAGCCGGAGGAGTTGGACTTGTTGATCATGGAGCCTTTGGAGCCGACGCTTGCTCCAGTTTCTTCAGCTCCATTTACTCAGACATCCTCGGTGCCTATCAAGGAATCTAGGAGCCGACACTCTCTGGTTGGATCCGGGGAGGATAGTCAGACTGACTTGTCGTTTCCGACTCTGCCTCTTGGGACTTTGGCTCGGATGAGCTCGGCTCCTACCTCTGGCTCGGAGCCCACTGTCCCGGTGCCGGGGGTATTGACTATTTCCTCGGATTCGTCGGTCCCTTCACATCAGAGCAGAGGTGCCTTCGAAGCCATGAGGAGAGTTATGTTTCCTAAGACATCTTCGACTTCAGGTCTGGCTACCTCCTCCCTTAAAGCGCCTGTGTCTGCTTCTGCTTCTGCTTCACAGATCCTTGCCAAGCATAGAGACCCAGAGCCTCAGGAAGCCCCTGCTCTTCTGAGACCTCACCAGAAGTTCGAGTTTCCCAGAAAGAGAATCTGTAAGAGGAAATATCTAGACTCCCCACAGGAGTCCCAGACATCTGATACCGACTTGGATGAATCAGAAGGGTCCCCCTCTGAGGATATCTCATTTGTTGAGATATTAGAAATCCTTAGGCAGAGGGGTGACTGGCAGTCCACCAAGCCTACTGAAGATGAGTCTGTTCTCCTGAAGGCTTTCGAGTCTTGGCCCTCCACCTCTTGGGTGTCACTGCCCTTCGATGAGCTTATGCAGCTGGTCTCACTAAGGGCGTGGGAGTCTCCAGACACCATGGAGGCTGTCCCCAGGATGCCCAATAAATTTCTCTGCTCACCAGAGCAAATCTTTTCTGACCAAGGGTGTGCCAGTTGATGCCATGGTGGTGGCGGCAGCCACCAAAAAGGAAGTTTCAGAAACTTCTTCTTCTGTCCATCCTTCTAACAGAGATTCTAGGATCGTGGATAGATATGGGAAGCGCACTTACAGTTCAGCGACTTTTGCACTGCTTACGCTCAATTATCTAACCCATTTTACTAGACTGCAAAGAGATCTCCTTAAAGAGCTGGGAGATACTCTTCAGGGTACAGTAGCTGCAGGAGCTTCAGATAAAGTTGCCTCCCAGCTTGCTACCCTCAACTCCATAGTTAACTCGTCCATGCGCCTCATTCCGTATGCAGCTGATGGAACGAGCAGGGCAGCGGGTACAGGAATTGCTCTTAGGAGACACTCCTAAATGCGCTTGTGTTCCTTCACGGAGTCCTTAAAGTCACCCTTTGTAAATACCCCTTTTGATGGCTCGTCCCTTTTTGGGCCCAAAGTTAAGGAAACTTTGACCAGGTGTGAGCAGGAAGGAAAGGCTCTGTCTGCCGTCGGTCTGTTTTTCCACCCCTACCAGACCCTATCACAAGGGTCAAAGGGGAGGGAAGATGTGGTTCCGAAAAGCCCAAGGAGCCTTTCAGGACACATGTGGTAAACCCCCCTCCAGGGGTAGAGGAGTGGGCAATAATGGAAGACTCTGCCCTCTCGGTAGAGTGGGTTCGCAAAACCAGGGTGACATCATTTCTTTGGGAAGCCCTACCAACGCTTCTGAAAGGAGGCCCGACTGTCCTACTCTGGAGGCAGTCGAGGGTCGCTTATCTTTGTATCCAGGCACCTGGCTCAAAATACCAAATGACAACTGGAGACAAAGTTTCATTTCCAGTGGATATTTCATTCCTTTCGCCACACCCCGTCCACTGACAAGAAAAATCCTGGACGTTCCACCCAGTTACAGGGAACAGGTAACAATAGAGATCCGATTGTTGCTAACAAAGAGTCATCCAGCCAGTCCAAGCAGACCAGATAGGATCTGGAACTTACTCGAGATTCTTTTTAGTTCCAAAAAAGACTGGGGGCTGGAGACCTATATTGGACCTCAGCAGACTAAACAGATCTGTCAAGAAAGAGAAGTTTCCGATGGTCACGCTTCAGTTGATACTTCTCTTTTTAGGGAAAAACACTTGGATGTGCTCGATCTCCAGGATGCGTACTACCACATAAAAATGGTCAGACCATCCAGGGATCATCTACGCTTCCGGCTGGGAGCCAGTCATTACCAGTTTTGAGCCCTGCCCTTTGGTCTCACTACAGCCCTCAAGAGTGTTCACCAAATGCATGGCTGTGGTCACGGCTCACCTGAGACGTTCAGGATTCCAGGTGTTTCCGTACTTAGACGATTGGCTCCTTACCGCCACCACCAGGCATTAACTCATTCAAGCCAGGAACACCACTCTTTCACTCTGCAGTCAGCTGGGCATTACAGTTAACTCAGGAAAATCTGAATCTGCCTTGTCTCCATCGCAACAGTCCTTTTTTATCGGAGCAGAATTGGACACCACCACTACCACGCTGAGACTTCCAGTAGAAAGAGTCTTACTACTCCGTTAGCAGGTCCGCAGTCTGATATCCAAAAACAAGGCCCCAGCATCAGAAGTGCTAAAATTGTTAGGCATGATGGCAGCTGCAATATTAGCCATACCGCTGGGTCGTATGCACATGTGGATTCTGCAATGGCTGTTGTTCACTCAATGGTCTTACCAAGAGCTCCCAATGTCTCACCTTATAATCATCACAAACTCATGCAAAAAGGATCTTCAGTGGTGGTTGACCTCTCTTCATGTCACGATAGGTCATCCTTTTGTCCTACCGCCACCAGCGGCCACAATGACCACAGACGCTTCCCGGATAGTGTGGAGGGGGCATTTTTTAGGGAAGAACAGCCCAAGGCACTTGGACCAATCAAGCGACACATCTGCATATCAATATCCTAGAGATGAGAGCAGTACTTCCGGGACTCTCTTCCTCTGGGTGCAATTGTGATTCAGACAGACAACATGTCAGTAGTCTGGTACTTGAACAGACCAGGAGGAACCAGGTCCTACCCCCTTTGTGGCGAGGCACTAAGAATATGGCAGTGGGCTATATCCACCCAGCGCTTTCTGTTAGCAACGCACATCCTGGGAAAATCCAACATGATAGCAGACAAGCTGAGCGAGCAATTTTATTGCCTCACGAGTGGTCCTTCAAGAAAGATATAGCGGACAGGATATTCTGCAGGTGGGGCCAGCATTGCTGCGACCTTTTTGCCAGCCACATGAACACGAAATGCAGAAGCTACTTTGCCCTGATTCCCCCCCCAGGAGAAGCCCCAAGGGATGCACTCATACGCGATTGGCCTTCGGGTCTCCTCTATGCATTCCCACCGATCCCATTGATACCCAAGGTACTACAGAAAGCAAAAGCCCTGGGAAAGACCATCATTCTAATAGGCCTCGTCAGATTTGGTTCCCCTTCCTTTGACTTCATCTTTTGGAGGACCCTTGGATTCTGGACCCAGTTCCAGATCTTCTGATGCACTCGTCGGGGTAACTTCATCCCTCACTTCAGTCCCTGAAACTGACAGCCTGGCTGCTCCAATTCCCATCATAGCCAGGTTCCATAACCTTTCTAATGAGATGAAGCAAATTCTCTTATCCTCTTGTAAATCCTCTACAAGGAAGCTATACTTTAGCAAATGGAAAATAATTTCTGTATGTGCCCCTCAAAATAGCATTGATCCCTACCTAGCCCCTCTGGCCTCTATACTAGAGCTCTTGACCATGATCTTCAACAAAGGAGCTGCAGCAGCAACAGTTCGTGTTCAGCTTGCTGTCATTTCTAATTTTCACCTTGGATTTTGAAGGGTTGAACATTGTCACACAAACTATCCAAAGCCTTTCTCAAAGGGACCTTTCATCTCAGACCATCTGTGAAATCTCCCTATACCCCATGGAATCTAAATTTTATGCTTTCTCGCATTATTCCACCTCCATTTGAACCAGCTTCCTCATGTGACCTCAAATTGTTGTCATGGAAGACTATCTTTTTAGTAGCTATCGCTTCTGCCCGCAGAGTGAGTCTCACTTCAAACTAACCCCTCCTTTTTGCCTAAAGTTTGCACTGAAGCTAAATTGATTTGGCAGTTTTCTTCCCCAATCACTCCAACAATTTAGAATATATGCTGCACAAACTTGATGTTCATAGACAGTTCAGATTTTACTTGTATAGAAGAAAAGATTGTAGGAAATCTGAAAAGCTTTTTGTTTCCTTTTCAGACTCCAGGAAAGGTATGCCAGTGGCTAAAGCAAGTGGTTATCCGATTATATCACATTTGCTTATCCAGCTGCTAATATGCCCTTACAACATAAAATTAAGGCTCACTCCACCAGAGCAGTGTCTACATCCTCTGCCTTTTCTGCCAGACTTCCTATAGATAACATTTGTGCAGCAGCCACTTGGTCAAGACCTCATACCTTTATCACTCATTACAAAGTTGACAGGGCCTCCTTTGGGTCTACTGTCCTGAAAAACATACTCCCGGGAGCCACCCGAGATAGACGGTGCTTGGGACGCTACCAATCTGTAAGAATGAATGGCGAGATAGAACAACTTCACATAAAGAAGTTATGTACTTACCATAACGTTCCATGTGAATTGTTCATCTCACCTTCATTCTTACTTCCCACCCTCCTACCCCCACCAGAGTTTTTCGAAGACCAAGATGCTGGATTCTTCCTGGTTGCTCAACTCTTCTATAGCTTTCTCTTATGGAGTGATAGAATGACATATGGTATTATTATACGCAGCAAACAAGATCTGAGGTAACTCTAGGTGCATCATGAGATAGGGACTTGGCCTCGAGCTATCTGAAGACCTCGAGCTTTGTAGTAGCCCAACTCGAATCCATCTGTAAGAATGAAGGCGAGATGAACAACTCACATGGAACGTTATGGTAAGTACATAACTTCTTTTTTTATCTGGTTCTAATCCCACCTAGCCCTCTCCTTGGATTTCTGTAGTAAACCAACATATACTAGTCTGGACTACAGTGGTGCAGTATTGTCTTTGTTCTAATCCTGCCTGTAAGATGTAACATACCATCAGATGGCTGAATATGCTTTGACTTTCTTTTAGACCCAACATTGGTACCTGTACCGATTGGCTAGACAGATGGACCGAGCTAGGAAAGATGTGCAGCAGGTAAAGGTGATAAAGGATACTGAGGGAAACATACTCACAAGCGAGGAGAGTGTGTTGAGGAGTTGGAGAGAGTACTTTGAGGGGTTGATGAATGAAGAGAATGAGAGGGAGAGAAGGTTGGATGATGTAGGGATAGTGAATCATGAAGTACAATGGATTAGCAAGGAGGAAGTAAGGATAGCTATGTAGAGAATGAAGAATGGAAAGGCTGTTGGCCCAGATGACATACCTGTGGAAGCATGGAGGTGTTTAGGTGAAATGGCAGTGGAGTTTTTAACAAGATTGTGTAATGAAATCTTGGAAAGTGAGAGGATGCCTGAGGAATGGAGAAAAAGTGTTTTGGTACTGATTTTTAAGAATAAGGGTGATGTGCAGAGCTGTAGTAACTACAGAGGGATTAAACTGATCAATCACAGCATGAAGTTATGGGAAAGAGTAGTGGAAGCTAGGTTAAGAAGGGATGTGATGATTAGTGAACAGCAGTATGGTTTCATGCCGGGAAAGAGCACTACAGATGCAATGTTTGCTCTGAGAGTGTTGATGGAGAAGTACAGATAATGTCAGAAGGAGTTGCATTGTGTTTTTGTAGACTTGGAGAAAGCATACGACAGGGTGCCTAGAGAGGAGTTGTGGTATTGTATGAGGAAGTCAGGAGTGTCAGAGAAGTATGTAAGAGTGGTACAGGATATGTACGAGGGTAGTGTGACAGCGGTGAAGTCTGCGGTGGGAGTGATGGATGCGTTTAAGGTGGAGGTGGGGATGTTCATCGTGTTTCACTGTTGCAGTCATCACTGTAGGGTTCTTCCTGCCGGCAGGCAGCCCTCGGTTGGCCAGAATCCCAAAGTCTGGGTCCGGCGTCGGCTGTGCAGTCATCCTCCCTGACTTCAGAGCGCCAGGGGTACAAAGCTCCCAGCCGACGCCATGTTTTCCAGTCTTTCTTGCCATGCGGTGGAAACAGTTCGCAAGTGCCGGTCGGCTGACTCCTGATATTTTTGGTGCTTCATTCTGAAGACTTTCTTCTTCTTCTTAAAGCTAAGTACCACGGGGAAACTTTTTTCTTGCTCCAGTCCGATGTCAGAAAAAGCTGGGAAGGACAGGAGTACTCTGAATCTAAGAGAAGGCTTGGGGATTTCCTTCTTCTTCCCCAACACAGACCCCTGGCTATTCCTCCTATTTTGGATATTGTGGATGATGTCTTTTCTGAGGCTAATTTAACTCCTGACTCCTTTCCTCCAGCCCCTGCAAAACCTGATAGATATTACAGAGTCCCTGACTCCCACCAGTTTCTTTATAAAAATCCTACTGCTGATCCAGAAACCATTTCTCACGGTCCTAAGGGTGTTAAGGCCGCCACTGCTAAGAACCCTATTCCGTCAGATAAGGATTCTAGAGCTTTGGAGAGATGGGGCAAAAAAGTGTACACTTCTGCTACTTTATCCATTAGGGCTTTAAATTGTCAATTTCATATGCTAAAATATCAGCAATTTCTTCTGTCTGTTATGAAACAAAAGCTAGGTACCATGTCTGCATGTGCAGATAATAAGGAATTACACGATTTGATGCATGCTACTGAGCAGGTAGGGAAACATACCTTACACTGTGGTTTTGATGCTTTGGAGGCCTCATGCAGGGCGGCTACCACTGGCACGGTCATTAGAAGGCATGCTTGGTTAAAGGAACAAAATTTGTCTGATCAAGTGAAAGCAAAGTTACTGGATGCTCCTGTTCAACATAATGTTTCATTTGGGTCGAAGGCTGAAGAGGTGATAAAGAAAATGGAGGATAAGGCAAACTCCATGCAAACGGTTAAGGATTTCTTACAAGTTCAGCCCCCAAGATTTAGCAGAAATTGGCCAACTAAAAATTGGTCCTTTCCCAGCTCGGACAGGCCTCAGAGGGGTAGATATAGGTGCCCCAGAGGGAGTGCCCAAGCACAGACCTCTTATAGACCTAGACAGTGGAGTGCTTCCACCCCCAGGGGTGGAGAAGACAGACCTCAATCTTATAGAAAACAGGCTCAATGACTCCCCCTGCATGGCTCCAGGAACCTCTCTCCTGGAAGCCCCTCTAGGAAAACTCTCTCTTTTTCACCGAAATTGGACTTACATAACCCAAGACAAGTGGGTTCTGGATGTAGTTTCAAGAGGTTACAAATTCCACTTTCATACCTTGCCAAGACCAAACGGATGGCCAGACCTACCAAAAAACCAATGGGCAGAGGCATTAAACCAGGTGGGATCCCTCATGGCTATGAGGGCCATAGAACTGGTTCCACAATCAGAGACTGGGCAAGGCTTTTACTCAAGACTCTTTCTAGTTCCGAGAAAACAAAATTCTTGGAGACCCATCCTGGATCTGTCAGTCTTAAATACTTTCCTGGAGATACCAAAGTTCAAGATGCTTACTCTGCAGCAGCTCCTGCCAGTGTTGAGCAAAAATGCATGGATGGTGACATTGGATTTAAAGGAGGCTTACCTACACATTCCTATCAGACAGGAGTGCAGAAGATACCTCAAGTTCAAGGCAGGCTCGAAACATTACCAATTCTCTGCGCTCCCCTTTGGCTTGTCTACTGCACCCAGGGTCTTCACCAAGTGCCTGGCACCAGTAGTAGCTTACTGCAGACTCAAGGGAATTCAAGTTTACCCTTATCTGGACGACTGCCTTATTCAAGCAGACAGCAAGGATGTCTTACTCCAGCACCTGGAATTTGTTCAAAATCTACTCAAGTACCTGGGATTCACTGTGAACATAAAAAAGTCAAATTTGACACCCACACAACAGATAACTTTCCTGGGTGCCCTTTTAACACAGCAACCCAGATGGCATTCCTGACATCCGAAAAACAACTTCAGCTGGCTTCAACTTTCAAAACCCTGGCGTTAATGTCTCAGCTAACTGCAAGGAAATTCGTGCAGGCTTTGGGTTACATGGCCTCCTGCATCCTTCTCATACCATATGCAAGACTGCATATGAGAAAGATACAATGGTACCTAAAAAGCGTATGGTCCCAGCATTGTCACAGTCTAGACACACAGATTGCTGTCTTGCCTTGCCTGCAAAAGGAATTCCATTGGTGGGCCATGGCATGTCTTCAAAACAAAGGGAAAGCCTTCAGTCTGCCTCCAGCCTACTAAGTGTTAACCACGGACGCCTCGGATTATTCATGGGGAGCCCACTTGCAGGGGAAAGGCCTGCAAGGTTTTTGAACAGAGGATCAGAAGCACCTACATATCAGTTTAAAAGAGATGTTAGCTGTGCAGAATGCCCTCTTGGCTTTCAGGGATCTTCTACAGCCAGGGCAACTACTGATACGGACAAACAACACCACAGTTATGTGGTACATAAACAAGCAAGGTGGTTCACACTCCTACCCCCTTTCCAGACTAGCCATGACTCTATGGAACACAGCACTAGCTTGCAAAGTGGACCTACAGGCTCAGTTCCTGCCAGGGAAACAAAATACTCTGGCAGACAGCCTGAGCAGGAACCTGTCAGACCCACACGAGTGGATGCTAGACACCCAAATATTCAAGATGATTACAGAAGCCTGGGGCTGCCCGGACATAGATCTATTTGCATCTCCCCACAACTACCATTTACAGACTTTTTGCACAAGGACATATCACAAACTAGCATGGAAAGTGGATGCTCTCTCATTCAGTTGGATGAACCTCTCGAGGTTTGCCTTTCCTCCTCTACCTCTTCTTCCACGGGTGTTATTAAAGATAAAACAGGACAAACCCAAGATGATTTTACTGGCCCCAAATTGGCCTTGACAATTTTGGTACTCAACACTGATGAATCTATCCCAGGAGCCTCTTTGGATTCTACCTCAGATTCCAAATCTTTTGTCCCAACACCAGGGCGAGGTTCTGCACTCTCATATCAAAACTCTCAGCCTGGCAGCCTGGCGTATTCAGGGTCTATGATTAATCCTACCCTTTCCAAACAGGTCATGGATGTTATCTTAGAAGCCAGGTGGCCTAGCACTAGAAAATCTTATGAAGGTAAATGGAAGAGATTTTGCACCTGGATGCATGCTCAAGATTCAGATCCTCTTATTCCAAATATTCCATTGATTTTACATTACCTGACAGACATGTTACATAAGGGTTTATCCTTTTCCTCCATAAATATACATGCCTCAGCTATCTCTGCACATTACAATACAGATCCTCTAATTTTTTCACATCCACTTCTGAAACAATATCTCAGAGGAGCAAAGAATTTAAGGCCCCCTAGGACACCACCCATACCTGCCTGGGACCTCAACTATGTTTTGGAAAAACTTACTCTGCCTCCTTTTGAGCCTGCTGCCACATTTGATATAAAGTATTTATCATGGAAGACTGCTATCTTACTGGCTTTGACTTCAGCCAGGAGAGTCTCGGAGTTACAAGCATTCATGGCTGTGGAACCTTACATTATTTTTCATCAAGACAGGGTTTCTTTAAGGACTAACCCTACTTTCATGCCTAAAGTGGTTTCTAAAGTGGCTTTAAACCAAACTATTCACCTGCCAACTTTTTTCCCCAATCCACAAAATAAGGGAGAGAGGATCTTGCATTCTTTGGACGTGCACAGGCAGCTTCGTTTTTACCTGGACAGAACCAATGATATCAGAAAAACAGAACAACTGTTTGTTTCTTATGCAGCAAATTCCCAAGGCAAGGCTATTACAAAACAGACCATTTCTAAATGGATTGCTCATGGAATCAGATTTTGTTACTCTCATCATGGAAAGCAATCCCAGGAAAAATCAGGACTCACTCCACCAGAGCTGCTGCTACATATGCTGCTTTTCTCAGGGGAGTACCTACCAAAGATATTTTGGAAGCTGCAACTTGGAGTTCAGTGCATACTTTCTCTAAGCACTATAATCTACCTCTTTATTCTAAGTCCAGGGCAGGCTTTGCTTCTGCAGTCTTGCAAGGCCTTCTAGCCGCCCCTTCTACTCAATAACCTCCACCCTTTATCTCAGCGTTGGGATTCAACCCTACAGTGATGACTGCAACAGTGAAACACGATGAACATAGTACAGTTGTGTACACTTACCATAAATGTAGATGTTCGAGTGTCTTCACTGTTGCAGTCTGGGTTACCCATCCCCCTGTCCCCTCTTATTCTTTCATTAGTGTGGTTCCCTGCTTCACCCTTCTTCTGAGGTGTATTTGCTACAGGGTATGGGGTTTGTTGTACCTTACTTTTAGCCTTTACTTTTGGGCACCTGACATCTGGGGCAAGAAAAACTGGAAAACATGGCGTCGGCTGGGAGCTTTGTAACACTGGCGCTCTGATGTCAGGAAGGATGAATGCACAGCCGACGCCGGACCCAGACTTTGGGATTCTGGCCGACCGAGGGCTGCCTGCCGGCAGGAAGATCCCTGCAGTGATGACTGCAACAGTGAAGACACTCGAACATCTACATTTATGGTAAGTGTACACAACTGTACTTTACATCAAGGATCAGCTCTGAGCCCTTCCTTATTTGCAATGGTGATGGACAGGTTGACAGACGAAATCAGACAGGAGTCCCCATGGACTATGATGTTTGCAGATGACATTGTGATCTGTAGTGAGAGTAGGGAACAGGTGGAGGAGACCCTGGAGAGATGGAGATATGCCCTAGAGAGAAGAGGAATGAAGGTCAGCAGGACTAAGACAGAATATATGTGTGTGAATGAGAGGGAGGATAGAGGAATGGTGAGAATGCAAGGAGTAGAGGTGGCGAAGGTGGATGAGTTTAAATACTTGGGGTCAATAGTTCAGAGTAACGGTGAGTGTAGAGAGGTGAAGAAGAGAGTACAGGCAGGATTGAGTGGGTGGAGAAGAGTGTCAGGAGTGATTTGTGACGGACGAGTATCTGTAAGAGTGAAAGGGAAGGTCTACAAGAGGGTAGTGAGACCAGCTATGTTATATGGGTTGGAGACAGTGGCATTGACAAAAAGGCAGGAGTTTGAGCTGGATGTGGCAGAGTTAAAGATGTTAAGATTTGCACTGAGTGTGACGAGGGTGGACAGGATTAGGAATAAGTATATTAGAGGGTCAGCCCAGGTTGGAAGGTTTGGAGACAAAGCCAGAGAGGCAAGATTACGTTGGTTTGGACGTGCTGAGAAGGGATGCGGAGTATATTGGGAAAAAGATGCTAAGGATGAAGCTACCAGGTAACAGGAAAAGAGGAAGGCCTAAGATAAGGTTTATGGATGTGGTAAGAGAGGACATGCAGGTGGTTGGTGTGACAGAGCAAGATGCAGAGGACAGGAAGAAATGGAAACAGGTGATCCGCTGTGGCGACCCCCAACGGGAACAGCCGAAAGAAGATGATGATTGGTATGCTCTAAGGAACTATGTTAGGATGTTCACTATTTACTGTTTATCTTATTTCCCAGTAAAAGCAGCATCAACATGCAGTTAACCTGTTGTTGTATGTTGATGACTGAACTCAGCCCTGCAGACACTGTTGTAAGGCTGCAACCTGATATGTAGGCTGCCTTATCAAAAATAACCTGATTCTAAAATAAGTATTCTCTGTGGACAGCACGATGTTCAGCATTACAAACTACATAAGTTTATAAGAAATATCAGCAAATAATGAAGTATAATTAACGTGAAGTAACAGCTGACAGTGACATATATTTAGAGTAGATTGTGTAATGTACAATCAAAGATATAGTAGCCCTTTATAAACATGCACTACAGTTTGTGCTCCACTTCGAGGAAGACCATGGAAATGCTACCTTTATTTTACAGGGCCATTGTCATGAGAAATCTGAAACTATCTTATTTATTTATTTTATTTTTGTTTATTTAACGTTTGTTTACTGGGAAAGTCTGACTTGGAACGAAGCCAATTTTCAACAGAGGCCGTGGAGAAATGCTCCAGGTGCATTTCTTTGTAACATGGGAGGAAAACCGGAGCACCTGGAGGAAACCTGCACGAATGCAGGGAGCACATGCAGATTCCACACAGAAGGCACCGCAGCCGAAAATCAAACCAGAGAACCTCTTACTGTGAAACAACCACTGCACCATCCTTATCCAAAGCACTTATTATAACATGCAATAAAGTATGTCAGTTTTCTGAAAACAATCCACCTCAGTCCCACTTTTGTAATGGATTGATGGTCTTAAGTGGATGGAATTTGAAAATGGCTTAAAATGTATGCTGCTTAGGTTAACTTACAAAATGTTTGCCCACCCATGCCCAATTCCCAGTAAATTGGTAAAGGACAACTTTACATGCTTGCATAAAATCCCATTAGCTGATCTAGCAATGATAATCTTCTACTGTGAAGGGAATCCAGACTGGCAGGCAGACTGCTCCTTAGTATTACTGAGTGTGTAGAGTATATAACAGATTTTGAAAACAGGTTTGACCCTATTTCACTTAATAATTTAGGGTTATTATATGTCAGACTCTTTTATGTAATTATAGATCAGGGTGATATCCTCACACAGATAGATGACCTGGCAGGAGATTACCCTAATAATGCCCCAAATAGCAGAATTAGTTGACTAAGCTAAATGTATGGTGTTCGAGGTAAAAAAAAAAAATAAATAATATATATATATATATATATATATATACACACACACACATACATCAATTAAGTCTGGGTATAATGCAGTAGATTCTTGAAGAAATGCGTGCAGCAGGAACAGTTATACACATCCATGTTGGGCCAAGAATTCAGTTCCTGCTAGGTGGTGATAAGGGGCAACTGTTGGTTGCCTACCTCGATAAGAATTATTTTTTTGTCTCCCCTTCCCAGAAGCTATTTTAAAAAAAAGAGTAGAACCATTATGTCAGTTGAGCAGTTCTTTCAGTTCTGATGTACTGTAAGAGCAACCCTCAAAGCCAATGCCCTTTTATAGAAAACATTAGAAAATGATGGTTTAAGACGAGGGCCTTTGAGTAGAAAGATGACCATTAGATACCAATCCAGATACAAATTTCTTAGAGTACAGCATTTGCATGGTTCTGTGTGCTTAGCTCTTCTTACTTTCACTCCTGCTGCCTGTCATGAAGTTTGAATTACTTAGTAAAGTTGTTTTTTTTCCTTTATTTCTTTATTTGGTAGAATTAAAGATTCCTTAGGACTGATGGAATTGTAGCATAGTAGCAATTTATTTATATACCCTATGTTGACCAGGTTAGTCCCACAAGGCTAATAACCTATTTTCAAGGGAGCCCTAAGGTGGTATTTGTACTAGTAGGAGAACATTAGACAGGGCATCAGGGAACTTTCCCTACCCATCATTTTTGTGCGTTGGCCCCCTTTTGGGAGAGCATTTTCTGTTTTTGTTCCAGGTACAGAGAAGTGGGAAGGCAGATGGAGAGTGAAGGAGACAATTGAGTGGCAAAAGAAATGGAAGAGAAAGCAACTATTGAGACAGGAGAATGTGTTCAGGATTTTGAGGAAATGTTTCAAAGAGATCACTTTTGATGGAGATAAGTCAGCAAGTGATGGAAGTGTAATTACAATCCTCCATTCCATAGGGTTGCAGGATGATTTACTTAAAGAAATAGTGGTGCAGAGTGAGTCAGAAAATGAATGAGATGTTTTCGGGGAGACATTATAGAGAAAATACAAAAGGAGAATGCAGAGACAGTCCTGAAGAATAGTGGTGAGATGGAAAAGAAAACATATGCAGAGAAAGTAAAAGAAAGCAAATGTGGAGTAGAAGAAAAGAAGGCAGAAGAAAATGAAAAACAGAAGTACTTGGTAAGGATTCAAAGTAAAAAAGACAAAAGATGGGTAAAAATTGTGGGGCAGTTTAATAGCTCCTTTAGGTGTAAAAGCACATGAGGTAAGAGCATTTGTTCTTATTAACAAAGAGACACTTTATGACATCATATTTCACACTGTTTTTTCAATGGAAGATTTCCTTGGAGAATATGAAAAAAATTAAGACTGCAACCCATGGAATCTTCATGTGATAAAAGCATTTAACAGGGAAACAAAAAAGAAAATTCTTGTACAATTTCGAAGAGAGGTAGAAAAAAAAACATATGTATATACGTAAATATACAAAGAAGTGCTGGACATTACAAAGGTTTATGACACAAAGGGTTTATGGACATGTGGCTGGGGCTGTAATATTGTGTTAAACATAAAAAGGGAAAAATTATACTAAGTATGATAAATGTAGAGGGGAATGGGGTGTCGTAAAATACTGGAGACAACCCAAAACATGTATTTTTTTGTGGAAAAGGAGATTTGACAAGTGTGATAAAAGAACATGTTTGTGGGGAAATGAAACATGATGCAAAAAAGTGAATTGAAATGTTATAAATATAACAAAACTGAGAATTTATGGATGGGTTGCAAAAATGAATAAGAGTAAGGAAAAAGAAAAAAATGAACAAACAAATTTTAGAAGTAAAACTATAAGAAAAATTAGATTATAAAATGTAGAAGACATAGAAGAATGTTCTGAAATAAGTGATGGAGAAGATGTAAATTGGGAGGTAATAAAAGAAAAATATTTGGGTAAAAGACAAGAACATTTAAAGTGATAAGTAGGAAAGAAAAAAGAAAGGAAATGGATGAAAAATATGATTGTGGGTTGGTATAATCGTTTGAATCACAGACAACAAGGTACAGTGTTTGATTCTCATCTTTGCAAAGGAAAGTGGCTAGGCTTAGAATGTCCTGTTAAGAAAGCTAGCCTAGTAATTAGCTATGAATGTATGAAACCATGGATCTAGGGAAAAGGGAGAATTAAAATTTTAACGTACTTTTTGTAAATGTGAATAGTGTTAAGAAATTTTGGAGTGGTGTAGGATATGTGATGTAGATGTAATTGTATTAGAAGAGACAAGATTTTTAACAAATTAAGAAAGATAAAACTGAGAAATTATGGGGATTAAAATAATCTGGAATTTGGAATACAAGATAGATTCTGGCATACCTGTATTCAGTAAAGAGATTAGATGTAACTTTACCAAAAATGGGAAGATTAACAATGGTAGATTTGAAATGGAAAGAACAAGTATGTAGAACTACAACATTATATGGTTTTACTAATTGTGAAGAAAGACAAAGCTTTTTTTATCAGATTTTAGACTATGTAGTGATAAATATAAATATTATAGTAACAGGAGACTAATTGTGATTTAAGAGGCAAGTGAAAAAAGAAAGTAAATGATATAACAAAATGTTAGAAATGTGGTAAGTTAAAACTTTGAGACAAAAATTAATGGACTTACAAAAGGAGTATGCATAGACCTGAAATAGATTACTTTTATAGTATCAGAAGGTTTAGTTATGGAGAAGGAGAGATAGTTGAAATGGGATTTTCTAATCATCTTGCAGTATGGCTAGAAATAAAGGGAAACAAGGAATACATAAAAATAGGCAAAGGGATAAAAAGATATATGAGAAAGCATTGAATGAAGATGGAAAAAGATTAGTAATACAGTTATTGAAAGATCATATTACAATGAGAACATTTTATAAAAATGGTCTGAATGGTCGATGACATTTAAGAAAAAAATATAAAAAATGATGTTAAGTTGTCAATCTCACCTTCATTCTTGCTGGATGGGTTCGGAGCCGAACCTCGGCTCTGACTCGGCCAATATTAAAGCTCGAGAGCTAATTCCACCGGTTCGAGGCTCCCCTATATCCCACAATGCTGGGCGGTAACTACTCGGATCGCGTTTGCCGCTTAGCTGACGAGGTGCTTCTTCTACCGGCTCTGGCAGGTTAGTAAGTTTTCTAATTAGAAACTTCTATTTCAACCCCTAATTTTTTCCTTTTACCATAGTTTTATTTATAGTATTTCATTAGTTTAAATCGGGTCCCCCTCTAGTGTCTGAAATCCCTTTTTATTCCCTTCTTAACTTTTAGGCCTTGGCCCTCTCCCTCTCCTTCCCCTAATCCTTCAGTGTGACTGAATTTTTATTTTTTGCTTAAGGGTGTGTTTGTGTTTTTACACTGAGTTAGGATGTCTAAAGACTCCAAGGTCTCAGGCTTCAAGAAGTGTGATTCGTGCTGTCAGAAAATGTCTCTGACAGACGGTCACACTTCTTGTGTATATTGCCTGGGACCTTTGCACCTGCAGGACTCATGTGCTGTATGCCATGCATTCAGCCCTAGAGTCCTGCAGGAACGCAAAAATAAATTGATATTACGGGGCTTGTTAAAGCCTGAAGGCCCCCTGACCCACTCTGTGTCGGGGAAGCCTTCTAAGACTTCCAGACCGTCGGCTCCAGTTTCTGAGCCGTCCCCTGGAAGCATTAGATCGGCTTCGACATCGGCTCCAGCTGGAGCCGATGTTTCCAAATCTCATACTATCACCTCGGCTCCGGCTGGAGCCGAGGTTGACAAGACTCAGTCGGCTCCGATAGGCTTATCGGAGCCACTTGCTAAGAAGAGGTCTAGGTCCCCTTCCATCGGCTCCATCCATTCGGCGCCGGGATCTCCTCTTCTATCAGAACGGAGCCATAGGTCTCACTCCTCTCGGTCCTCCAGGCTGTCCGACCATGATTTACAAAGGGTGGTGAGTAGACTTCTCAAGTCCGAGGCACTGGCCCAAATGCTGCATAGCCCTACTCAAGAGTCAGTGGCTATTTCCATCCCTGATTTTATTCCTCCTCCGACTCCTTTGAGTTCGGAGCCGGGGCTCATCAGAGCCGTGGCTGTCGGTGCTTTGGAGCCGATACCTTCCCTTTCGGCTCCGTCGTCTGCTCCGATTTCCTCATTGGAGGGATCTTGGCGCCGGGCTTCCCTCTGCTCCGAGGGGGCGAGTGGCATCGGACCCTTGTCCGACCCCGTTCTCCCTCTCGGAGCGTCGGCGCTGGTGAGTTCGGCTCCAACATCGGCCTTGGAGCCGTCCCTGTCGGTGCCGGGGGGGGGGTCCTTGTCTCCTCGGAGCGGGGACCTCCAGCCTTGCCTGATAGGGGCGCCTTCGAGGTCATGCGGAGCATGCTAGACCCAGTGTCTACCCCACAGTCGGCTCCGTCAGCTCCTCCCTGTTCAGTGCCTGCGGTGATTTCTACCCATCCCCTTGTATCAGACTGCAGAGAGCCAGCTCCTCAGGTTTCCCCATTGGGAATTTCCTCCTCTTCCGAGGCCTTTCCTGATCCGGTAGGAGAACCCCCTCGGAAGAGACAGTGCAAGAGGAAGCACATTGACTCCCCTGAGTCTATCACCTCTGACACTGACTTGGAGGAATCTGAAGGTTCCCCTCGGTCCCCCTCTGATGATGTCTCCTTTGCTGACATCCTTGAAATCCTGAAACAGAGGGGGAACTGGCCCGCCCTTAACCCTTCAGGGGACGAGTCAGTTTACCTTGAGGCATTTGGCTCTCGCCCTTCCACCTCCTGGGTATCCCCTCCCTTTGACCCCCTTATGGAAGTGGTGGCAAGGAAGGCTTGGACGGCCCCTGATTCAGTGGAACCTACCCCAAGGAGGCTGTCAAAATTTATTACTGCCCCTAAGGAGAAAGAGTTTCTATCAAAAGGTGTCTCTGTTGATGCCATGGTGGTGGCCGCAGCCACTAAGAAGGAGTTAGCCGATCCTTCGGTACCTGTCCATCCTCCTAATAAGGAGTCTAGGACCATGGACAGGTACGGTAAGCGGATGTTTTCATCAGCGACCTTCTCAATGCGGTCGCTGAACTACCTGTGTCATTTCACCCGTCTCCAGAGAGATTTGCTCAAAGATATGGGTGAGGCTATACAGGATCCAACAGCTGAGGGGTTCCAAGACAAAATGAACTCCCAGTTGGCAACCCTGAATTCGATTGTTAACTCCTCCATGCGGCTTATCTCATATGCTGCTGATGGGAGGAGTAGGGCCGCAGGCACAGGTGTAGCTTTACGACGTCACGCCTGGATGCGGCTTTGCAATTTTGCGGACCATTTCAAGGCGTCCTTCACCATTTTCCCCTTTGATGGCTCAACATTGTTTGGTCCTCAGGTGAAGGATACATTGACTAGGTGCGAGGTGGAAGGTAAGACTCTCTCTGCCGTGGGAGTCCGTTTTTCTACCCCTTCTAGACCTTATCCAAAAGGTCAGAGGGGAGGAAAAATGTGGTTCCGCAAGCCTCAGGGAGTCTCATCTGATGCGCAAGGTCGATTGCCCTCTAGAGGCAGAGGGAGGAATAACAATAGATGCCGCCCTAGAGACAGAGGAGGTCCGCAAAACCAGGGTAGCAGAGAAACTTTCTCTGATAAACCCTTCAGCATCCCTGAGGAACTGCCCGGCTGTCCACCTTCGGAGGCAGTTGGGGAAAGATTATCACTGTAGCCAAAAGCCTGGCTTTCCCTCACCCAAGACAAATGGGTACAGTCAATCATATCCGAGGGTTACAAAATTCCCTTTATTCACACCCCTTCCCAACCCAAAGGATCCCTTCCAGACGTTCCATCCAGTCTAAGGGAACAAGCAGCACTAGAAATATCAAAGCTGCTATCAAAAAGAGCTATCCAATCAGTCCCAGCAGACCAGCAAGGATCCGGAATCTACTCCAAATTCTTTTTGGTACCAAAAAAAACAGGGGACTGGATACCTATACTGGATCTCAGCAAGTTAAACAATTGTATCAAAAAAATAAAATTCAGGATGGTCACGCTACAGTCCATTCTACCCTTCTTGGGTCAGGACAATTGGATGTGCTCGATAGACCTTCAGGATGCGTACTACCATATCAAAATGCACAGATGCTCCAGGAGGTTTCTCCGCTTCAGGCTGGGAGCCAGTCACTACCAGTTCAGAGCCCTGCCCTTTGGTCTCACTACAGCCCCCCGAGTGTTTACCAAATGCATGGCAGTGGTCGCGGCTCACTTGAGACGTCAAGGATTCCAGGTGTTTCCATATTTAGACGACTGGCTCCTTACCGCCACCACCAGACATCAACTGCTTCTAGCCAGAGACTTCACCATCCAAACTTGCCAAGCTCTAGGCATTTCAATAAATTTCGAAAAATCTGCCTTGTCAATCTATTACCTTTATAGGCGCCACCTTAGACACACTCAATCTTTCCGCCAGACTTACAGAGCAAAGAGTGTTAGATATCCGCAAACAAGTTTACCTTCTGTTACAATGCAACAAGGTCAAAGCCAGGGTAGTCTTGAAGGTATTAGGACTCATGGCAGCTACTATCACCCTTCTCCCCTTAGCTCGTTTCCACATGAGGATCCTCCAATGGATGCTGTTTACTTAATGGTCCTTCCAACAGCTCCCGATGTCTCACATCATATTAATAACTCAATCATGCAAGAATCACCTGTCTTGGTGGATCACATCACCTCAAGTTCTCCAAGGCAGACCTTTCGTCCCCCCCACCCCCGGTTGCCACGGTGACAACGGACGCCTCCCTGATCGGGCGGGGGGGGGCATTATCAGGGCAGGACAGTCCAGGGCACGTGGCAACCTTTCGAGTGCCACTTGCACATAAATGTCTTAGAGATGAGAGCAGTGCTTTTAGCGTTGCAAGCCCTTCAGGACTCTCTTCCCACGGGGACTATTGCAATTCAGACGGACAACATGTCCGTAGTGTGGTACATCAACAAACAGGGCGGAACCAGATCCTACCCCTTATGTCGAGAGGCACTCAGACTTTGGCAGTGGGCGATTTCTTCTCAGCGTTTTCTGATAGCAACGCACATTCCCGGGAAGTCCAACGTGATTGCGGACAAGTTGAGCAGGGCCATTCTGATGCCCCTCGAGTGTTCTCTGAAGAAATCAGTGCTGGAAGAAGTCTTCCGAAGATGGGGCCAACCTTGCTGCGATCTTTTTGCTACTCCCCAAAACAACAAGTGTCACGACTTCTTCACTCTCTTCCCGTTACCAGGCCATCCCACCAGAGACGCTCTAGTCCACGATTGGCCCTGGGGACTTCTGTATGCTTTTCCCCCTTTTCCACTGATATCTCAGTTAATTCAGAAAGCTATCGCCTTGAGAGTTACAATGATCCTCATTGCCCCTTACTGGCCTCGACAGATATGGTTTCCGTTCCTCCATCATTACCTGTTGGAGCAGCCTTGGCATCTGGACCCGGTGCCAGATCTGTTGACCCACCAGTCGGGCCAGCTGCACCACTCCCTTCATTCTCTCAACCTCACAGCGTGGTTTCTCCAATTTCTACCCTAGCCAGGCTTCCCTTAATCTCTCATTCGGTCCGGAACATCCTGATAGCCTCTCACAAATCTTCTACCAGGAAGATTTATAACAGTAAATGGAAACGTTTCTCCTTCTGGGCAGCATCAAAGAATATAGACCCCTTCACTACACCCATCCAGTCTATCCTAGACTTTCTGCCAGAGCTTTTCCATTTAGGCTCTTCTTCATCTACCATTAGAGTACAACTAGCTGCTATATCTAATTTTCATGTAGGAGTCTCAGACTCCAGTATCATGTCCCATAAGCTCTGCAAAGCCTTTTTAAGAGATGTTTTTCTGCTCAAGCCCCCAATCAAAGATCCCCCACCTCAATGGGACTTGAATTTGGTTCTGGCATCCTTGATCCCCCCCCCCCTTCGAACCAGCGGCTTCATGCCCTCTTAAGCTGCTCTCATGGAAAACACTTTTTCTAGTAGCCATAACTTCAGCTAGAAGGGTATCGGAACTTCATGCTCTGTGCAGTCGTCCTCCTTACTTAGTTTTCCACAAAGATAGGGTGTCCCTCTGGACTAATCCGTCCTTCCTACCTAAAGTTTCCTCTGAGACAAATCTGAACCAAACGATTGATCTCCCAGTATTTTTCCCTGACTATTCCAACAGGTCGGAACAAAAGATACATTTTCTAGATATTCACCGCCAACTTAGATATTATTTAGACAGGACTAAACAGTTCAGGAAATCTGATCAACTTTTCCTGTCTTATGCGGAAGGGAAATTGGGCCTTCCAGTTACTAAGGTGTCCCTTTCAAGATGGCTTACCTCTATAATTACCTTCATCTATGAAATCAGACATCAAAAACTGCCTTCAAGACCTAGAGCTCATTCAACTAGGTTATTAGCTACATCTGTAGCTTTTCAGGACAGGCTGCCTATAGATTCCATTTGTGCAGCAGCCACTTGGGCTTCTTATCATACCTTCATTTTACATTACAAATTGGATATGGCCTCCAGAAATCGTGCCAGCTTTGGTTCCACTGTTCTCAAGAGTCTGTTCCGATAGGCCACCCAGAATAAGGTGCTAGGGACGCTGTCCCAGCCAGCAAGAATGAAGGCGAGATTGACAACTTAACATTAAGAAGTTATGTACCTACCATAACGTTCCATGTTAGTTGTCTTCTTCTCGCCTTCTTTATTGCATCCCACCCTCCTTCCCCCTAGCCTGGACAGACCGATAGGAAATTTTGGGATCTTCCTTTGGAGTTTTCTTCCCACATGTTCTACCACCTCTATTCCCCCTTTTATGTTTGTGTAGCTTACATTCAGGTTTATATAGAGGTGGGTTCTTTTTTCTCCATACTATGGAGACCAGAACTGCTTGGTTTAGCTATCAAACGAGATCTGAGTAGTTACCGCCTAGCATTGTGGGATATAGGGGAGCCTCGAGCAAGTGGAATTAGCTCTCGAGCTTTAGTATTGGCCGAGACGGAGCCGAGGTTCGGCTCCGAACCCATCCAGCAAGAAAGAAGGCGAGAAGAAGACAACTAACATGGAACGTTATGGTAGGTACATAACTTCTTATTTTTTACAGTGGCAATATGACGTGAGAAAAGTAGAGCATTAAAAAATATAAAAAAACATATAGCGATGCATTGGAAGATTAGAATATGATAGAAGGTACTTTTACAGAGAAAAAAAAATTTGTGAAATAAATACTTTGACAGAAAAAGTATATCAAAGAAGTGAAGAAAGGATGCAAGAATAGTCATAAAAGCAAAGATTTTTTTGACAAGGAACAAGAAAAGTATTGAGTTAAGCAGATTAGTAAAGGAAGCTGATAGTGTAATGAGAGGAAAAAATGTAAAAGGAGAAACAGAACTCAGGAAAAGATTATGAATAGTGTAGCACAATACTTACAAGAAACATTTAAAGAAACAAAGAATTTAGTGAAAAAAACATGGAAATTAAACAGAAAAAGAGAATAAAGAGCTGGAAAAAGAAATCTCATTAAATGAGCTAGATAAAGTATTAGAACAAGTAAAAATAGATTCGGCTACAGGACCAGATAGAATAAGGTATGAAATGTATAAAAATTTAAGGTTTTGGCAAAAAATATATATTTTACAGATTTGAATGAATAGTTAAATGAAGATTTTATGTATAAAGAATTATGTAGTGGAATACTTCAATTAATGTTGAAGAAGGAGGATAGAAGGCAATTAAAAAAAAAATTGAGACGGTAGTGTTAAATAGTACAAAAGAGATTTGAAACAAAAATGGAAAATATAATGGAAGATAGTATATATATATATATATATAGTATATAGTGAAAGGGTTGTCGAATTATTAGTGATAGTTAGAGAAATTGTGGATGATGGTATGAATAGAAAAAGAGAAACCAAAATCATGATAGGAGACCTTAATAGGGCATTTGACACAATTGGACACGAAATCTTAAGGGCAATAATGAAAGAATGTAAGTGAGAAATTTAGGAAATTATGTATGTTAGCGTATAGTAATAAAGTAAAAATACCTATAAATGGTTGGTTAAGCCAAGAGGTACATATGAAGAGTGGTGTACGACATGGATGTTCAATGAATTGTATTCTCCTTGCATTAGTTATGAATGTGATAGTATGTGAAATTACAAAATGAAGGAGGCTGGGTATATAACACCTTGAACGGTTAAGAATTCGAGTTCTGTTTACATGTGCAGATGACAGTATGATAATTGCAAAAAAAATTTGGCTAAAAGAAGTAATTTGCTCAAGTGAGTGTCTAGAGGTGATAGGTGTGGCTTTAAATAAAGTTAAAAGTAAAGGTTTAGGTGATGTAGCAAAGATAGGAGTATATATCTTAGGATCATAGGAAGTTACTTGGCTATTGGCCCTGAGGCTCTTATAAGCCTATCCAAGAGATTAGCCCATGTTTAGACAAATCGGCACCCGATGCCCCTGTCCAGCAGGGACATGAGTGGAATCCCATGGATGTATTTTCTGCTTCCCATCCAGTTGTCCAGATTGCGGTTAAAAAGTAGTATGATGATGATGATGCATTTTTTGGTATTCACCTTGAGGCCACGTTTCTGACATCAGTCATTTGTTTGGGTGAGACCTCATTCCACAAATGGGGGAGTCTCTGGGACACACATCTATCCCGCCAGCAAGTCCTATTGATGTCACAGACCAGGTTGAGGCCGCGCATGTGTGGGTTATTCAAATGGAGCTTGACTTGCGGATATGCAGCAGTCCCATCAAGGCGGGGTCCGAGATCGCCTTGTATGCCAGACAGATGTCACCTCTCAGGAGTCTTTATGAAACTGAGTAGAGGGATAGGGATTTTAGCCTATCTGTGTATGGTAGGTTTTTGAGGACCTGGATTCTCCCGGTGAGGAACCTCTGTGGTCTCTTCAACTTATGCTTGTGCTTTTGGTGGTACATGCCACACAGGGTGTTGTAATCAGTAATGGGCCTTATAAGGGAAGAATACAGGGATGTTATGACCTCCTTGTCCCTGGATGGATACCCTTACTTATGAGTTGGGCCATGTAGAAAGCTTTCCATACAATGGAAGCAACATGGTCATCAAAAGTCAGGTTGCCATCAATCTGGGTACCCAAATCCCTCACGACTGATTGCATGCTTAGGACATTGTTATTAATGTGATAATTTGTGGGAATATCACTCTTCCCCAAAGGGAATGATGATGATGCATTTTTTGGTATTCAGCTTGAGGCCCCGTTTCAGGCACCAGTCATTTTTTTGGGTGCGACCCTCTCGGAGGATGTCCATGTCACTAGGGGAATTGATGACAGTGCCCAGCTTGCAGTCATCTGCAAACTTGTTCAGCCATAGCCCACTGGTTTTGGCCTGCACCTCAGAAAAGTATATCCCAAATAACAGAATCCCTAAGACCAAACCCTGGGCTGCTCCGCTTGATGCAGGTCTACTGCTTGAGGTGTATTCCCATATTTTGGCTGGGTGGGTTCTATAAGTGAGCCAGTTAGCTTACCCATCTGGTAACACATATATTGATGCCTTATTGAGTTAGTTTATCTATTATGCCAGAGTCATGAATAGTGTTGAAGGCTTTGGCCAGGTGAAGGTAGGCGGTGTGCACTGTCTTGCCCTCGTCCATGTCTTTGATAACTGTCTCAAAGAAGTGAACCAGATTTAACAGACACAATTTCCCCTTGATGAAGCCAAACTGTGTGAGATCGAGTGCCAGATATACTGTCTTGTGAAAGAGAGAGTATAGACTCTAAATAGCTAATGTAATTGCATCTCTCACAAATTATGTTCCTAGGTGGTATTAGTAGGTGGTTGTCTGTGTACATAAGGCAGTTGCTACACTGTCTCAGGATGCCCATATCAACCAGACTGGCAAGAGAAACTGTAGGAAATTGTCCTTCCATATTTATCAGAATCTGAGAGAGAAAGGCCAGGGAGCCACTAAGGTAAAGCCTAAAGCCCAAGTACTTAAACCTAAACTAAGAGGCTTAGAAAAACACAATGTAAACAGGTTATAAACACGATGTGATAAATGCAGCAGAAAAGATGCTATTGAACAGTTTAGAGAATAAGCTGCAGCAAGTAGCAGAAAAAGCAAGATAAAGTAAGAGTAGGAGGACGAAACACAAGTACAGTAAAAGCAGCTGAATAAAGGGTTTAGTAAAGTGGAAAGGGAGAGTGAAGGAATAGAAGAAAATTCAAGGTTAAAGAACTAAGGGGTTTGGCTTCCACAAATGATCTCTGTGTTAGGTAGAATGAGCTAATGAGATGGGACTGAGAGGAGTGTCCCTTATCAAATTTACAGTAGGGGCAGATACCAGCAAATTTAACCAACTTTAAGAACACAACAGAATTGGGTGGGAGAAAAACAAAAATTCAACCAGAGGTCAGCAAATATATAAATGGAGACATAGAAAAGTAAACAATTAAAACAAGTAAAAACAGTGCAATACTGTTTAAGCAAATAAATAAGAAACAGTGCAGTACTGATAAGAAACAATGAACAGTTAGATAAAGCACAAAAATATACTGTGTAGTTCTGTAATTCCTCAGTCAGGCACAATGGAACTAGTTTTACAGTGAACATTTCTGTGTTAGGTACACAGTTTGGGAATAAAGATGTAAGTAGAATTTAGTTTGGAGAAAAGCACAGAAGAAATAAATCAAACCTCTCTTTTCTGGAGAACATATAAATTATCATTTGGAAAAAGGCTTATTTAATAAATTCAGTACTGATGGGAAAATAGCATACTTGGCAAGTATATTTATGCTCCAGCAGTATTTGAAAAGGAGCTATTGCAGATATTTTTTTCATTTATATGGGGTTCTAGATTAAACCCAGTAAAAATTGGAGTTTTGCATGTAAGTAAAGGAGGAGGAGGTTTAGGGTTAATTAACCCAGCAGCACATGCTACTTCATTAATTTGTGCAAAATGTTAAAGTGGTTAAATGAAAAAGATGAGTGATTAGTAGTAAAATTGTATAAATATACGTATAATAAATTTTGGAAAGAGTATAAGAATGAAAAAATAAAATATTACCAAGAAAAAATGTTTGTGTAAAATAAAAATTGATGATATGGAAAAATAAATTTATAGTGCATGAATATAATGATAAAACATTACCGTATAAAACCATGAGAAAATCTAAGAAAAAAATTAAAGCTATTAAAATAAGAATCAAATGGTGTAATCAAAAAGTAGAATGTCAAGATTTTCTGTGGAGACTGGTAATACAGTGAACATAAAAAGTGTGCACACCCCTGTTAAAATGCCAGGTTTTTGTGATATAAGAAATGAAACCACAATAAATCATTTCAAAACTTTTCCCACCTTTAATGTGACCTATAACCTGTACAATTCAATTGAAAAACAAACAAATCTGTTAGTGGAAAAATATAAAAAATAAAAAATGTACAATAAGCTGGTTGCATAAGTGTGCACACCCTTAAACTAATACTTTGTTGAAGCACCTTTTGATTTAATTATAGCGTTCAGTCTTCTTGGGTAGGAGTCTTTATCAGCATGGCACATCTTCACTTGGCAATATTTGCCCACTCTTCCTTGCAAAAGCGTTCCAAATCTGTCAGATTGCAAGGGTATCTCTTGTGCACAACCCTCTTGGGTTACTACAGATTTTCTATCGGATTTAGGTCTGGGCTGTGGCTTGGCCATTCCAAAACTTTAATTTTCTTCTGATGAAGCCATTCTTTTGTTGAATTGTGTGTATGCTTGGGGTCATTGTGTTTGAAAGGTGAAATTCCTCTTCATCTTCATCTTTCTAGCAGATGCCTGAAGGTTTTGGGCCAAAAGTGACTGGTATTTGGAGCTGTTCATAATTCCCTCCACCTTGACTAAAGCCCCAGTTCCAGCTGAAGAAAAGCAACCCCAAAGCATGATACTGCCACCACCATGCTTCACCATGGGGATGGTGCTCTTTTGGTGATGCAAAGTGTTATTTTTGCGACAAACATACCTTTTGGAATTGTGGCTAGAAAGTTCAACCTTGGTCTCGTCAGACCATAACACATTTTCCCACATGCTTTTGGGAGACTTGATGTATTGTTTTGCAAATTTTGGCCGGTCCTGGATGTTTTTCTGTGTGGCTTCCTTCTTGCAACCCTACCCCATAGCCCAGACATATGAAAAACATGGGAGATTGTTGTCACATATAGTACACAGCCAGTACTTGCCAAAGATTCCTGCAGCTTCTTCAGTGTTGGTGAAGGTCTCTTGGCAGCCTCCCTGACTAGTTTTTGTCTTGTATTTTCATCAATTTTGGAGGGACATCCAGTTCTTTGCAACATCAGTGTTGTCCCATATTTTCTGCACTTTTGATGACTGTCTTCACTGTGTTCCATGGTATAGCCAATGCTGTGGAATTTTATTTTTCACCCTTCTCCTAACTAATACCTTTTGAGAATGAGATCCCTTTGATGCTTTATAAGGCCTCTGCGAATCATGGCTTTTGCTGTAGTAGGCAACTGAGTAAATGTCAGGAAAATCCTACTTGGAGAGCTGAACTTTATTTGAGGTTAATCAACATCTCTTTAATGGCAGGTGTGTATCCAAGAAGACTGAATGCTGTAATTAAATCCAAAGGTCCTTCAACAAAGTATTAGTTTAAGGGTGTGCACACTTATGCAACCAGCTTATTGAAAGTTTTTTATTTTTTATATTTTTCCCCTAACAGATTTGTTTTCCAATTGAATTGTACAAGTTATAGGTCACATTAAAGATGAGAAGTTTTGAAATGTTTTATTGTGATCTCATTTCTTATATCACAAAAACCTGGCATTTTAACAGGGGTGTGTACATTTTTTATATCCACGGTAGATAAATTGCCATATAAGAAGAAAAGTGATAGAATATGTTTACATTGTTAAGAAAAAGAAACTACGAAGCATGTGTTTTGGAAATGTAAGAGAGTAAAAAAGGTGTAAGCAGCATAATTGTGTGTGGAATAATTATGTATTGCAAATAAGGCTGGTGTCAGAAGCTAATCTGAGCCTTGGAGATATTTTAAAGATTGTATTAGCAATGAAAAGCACCAAACAGAAGTGCGTAGTATTTCAAGTAAGGCAGACTGCTGTGGCATCTAGTACAGTATAAAGTTCAACTTCTGTGGAGCAGTTAACTAAAATAAGTGAAGGAACTAAATCTAATGTATCTTTTTAGTGCCATGTAAAACAGTACACAGCCTTAGACTGTAATTAAGAAAAAAAGTGGCTGTTGTAAAATTGGGAACCTAATGAGAACTTAGAGAAATAAGAAAAAGAAACCTATCCAAGTGTGTGCTGTAAGAGCCGAACTAAATGTTAGGACTTGCTGCTCACATTCAGGGTTTAAATGTGCAGAAAAGTAACCCTTTCTTATTAGAAATGAATGTAGCAGTAGCTTGTGAACTTTAAGGTTAATGCTGGTAGTAATGTCACTGTAATAAGTGAATTAAAATTCTGAGAAGTATCCCAGTTTTGCAAACGGGTGATACAGTATTGGAAAATTATTCAAGAGAACCATCTGTAAAGTAGTGCAATGGGTTATGGGAAAAACAATGTATTATTCATTTATTTTACACTCCATTTTTCTGGTCCATGACGGACTTTGCTGGGACCATTCTCTATGGGCTCTTGGACCCTTGTGCTTCATCCTTCCGGTCAGTGTAAGTTATGGTAGTTTACTTGTGTAGCTAAAACTATTGCTGTAGTGATTAGTATGATGAAAATAGTACATTTGTAGGGAGGGGAGGGTTCATATGATGGTTAAGGGCTTAACTTCACACATGCAAAATACAGGGTTTGATTTCTAACCTGTCATTATTGACTAGGCTTGTAATAGTCTGCAGACTGATAGCGTAGTATTTACCTATGAACAGTAAAGAGTAGAGGCTAAACTTATCACTGCTGCAGCAGCCCCTGTATCCCCCTTATTTGTGTATGTTTTTATTGCCAGGGTGAGGACTTCTCTTTTTACTTTCTTGGTGTTGACCTTTTTAAGGCTTTAATCTCCCTGTTTAGATTGGCATGAAAGCTCTTAAGGGTGTGGCATTCAAACCATGCTTTTTCTTCAGCTTGACCTTGAAACTTTTGAAGCTGGAAGGTTGCATTATCTCTTAACCTCTTACTGAAAGAAATCTGGACAAAGCCAAAAAATAATGGAGGCACAAAGGTCCAAAATGACAGATTTTTAATACTGTTTTTATAAACTTACAGTGCTGCTAGAATAACATGGTTTATGCATTTTCTGAAGGATATGAAGTCTGAAATTCAAATGTATGTCGTTATATAGTGACTTTAATCCTCAGTAATTTGCCAGAAAAACACATTTTATGAGGAACAGACCAAAAATAGGAGGCATAAGTTTGGACATTCTTTGAAAACCTGGACAGATGAGAGGTTTGGATGGCTGTTTTATCCTTAGCAGGATCTAACCCATACAGCTGGCTGCTACAGCAGTAATGATTTGCAATACAATCAATACATTAACTTAACGCAAGTATTTTTTTTCTTCAGTTGGCTACTCTGTTCCAGGTCCTCTCCCTCTTTCTATTTGAGAACAGGGCCTTGACAGCCTTTTCTTGAGCAAGTTTGGGTAGGCTTCAAGAATAACCCTCTAGTCAGAGAGTTATGTTGTAAATTGGACATACTCATTCCACCATCTGTTAAGCAGTACTTCCTTTTGCTTTCTTAATAATGATTATAGCAAAAACATTTATAAAATGTTATCTACCTTTGCCCCAGATGTGTATCAATCCCTTGGCCAGATCCTTATCAGTAGTTGGATGTCCCTAGAGTCCTTTGATTTCATTTTCATGTTGGGGCAAATGGAAGGAACCTGACTTTCTAAGAGTTTATTGCATCCCTTTTTAGTTGTGCTTTGCCATACAAAGTTAATGCTCTGTCTGCTTTGTTTTGTATGTTAGGTTCTTTCCTAGGCCACAGTTAAACTTTTCATTATAGCTTTTAATTGTTAAAATGTATAATTTGTTTTGTATAGTTCAGCACAGATTCAAATGACATCTTCAGAAATTACCAACAGGTGCTGCTGCAGGTGCTGGATCCTTCCAAAAGATTTTCACTTCCATTGTCTCTGTTAAGGAGAGAATACAATCTTTGACAGTTGTGTGTATTATAAGTGTAATGAGAAGAATTTTGCTAGGAGAAAAAGAATTTCCAAGCCTTCTTAAAGTATATCTCAGCAGCTCTTGGCTACATTACTTTTAGCTTGAAAGGTACAAGAAAGAACAAATATTTAAAGAAACATCTAAACAGAAAAAGAAACATTGGAAGTTTTTTAAACAGATAAAAGCTCTACAAGTTTTTCTTCCTTAATCAGGTGCCAAAAGGAATTGATCTGGGGCTGACAAAAGATCCAGACCTGTGTATTGGGTGTTACAGCTTCTGTTTGTGGCTACTGGAGTACATATTTGTTCCATTACACTGCAGGGTGAAGTCCCTGCAAGTTCCCACTGGCCTTCTTATGTCTTTCCTGCCTCAACTGGAGGTCCTCAGAAGGGAGGCTATAAAGGGATAGGCTTCTAATATCGGTAATGATAAAAAAAAAAAAAAAAAGTACCTAATGTTGGAGGCTTCCAAATTTGAAAAGAAATATCCCACATCAGACATTGGTCCCCAAGTACCGGGTTTGATGCTGTTTCAGTTCCCATTTCTGCTGTAGTGATAGTTGCTGATGCTTCCTTGATTGACAGCATTTTATCTGTTTTACTCATGACATCTAGGATGAAGACGTTGCTAAAGCAGATGCCAGCAGTTAAATCTGCTGTTATATATTGGGAACGGACAGCTGTTACCTGAAAGCTGGTTGAATGATTTGAGACAGGCTAGTTTTTAAACTAGTTACTTGATTCCAGTTTATTTAAAATAGTTTGTTAAACAAACACACTGCTTTACTGGCATATGTGTGGTAGTGCCCTGCTACTCTCCCTGTGGCAGTCTGTCAAAGCTCAGAACTCTTCCCACTGCCTGTCTCAGAAAGTGAAGCACCAGTTATCTGGCAGGACCTAGACAGCCCTTCACATTCACAGAAAGGACTTGTTTGGTTTCTTGGCTCAGTCAGAGAAAGATCTCTTGGGATATTGCTTCTCTCTCCAAGTAATGTCAGCTGCAGAGCTCAGATAAGAAACTCCTTTTTGAGGTTTATTTCCCTTCTGCTGCCTTTTTCTATCAGTACTTGAGTAGAATATTATACTGACCCATATATTTTTTCCTTGGGAAGACTGATTTATTCTTTAGTGTGATTTATCTTACTGCATGTCTTATGCTTTTTATTTTAAGCTCTTTCTGAGATTCTATGAGATTTTTAACCCTTTAAGAGAGTCTTGTGGTTATTTCAGAATGTTGAACTGAGTATGTCCTTCTGTTGCAGTATTATTTACTTGAGGGAGTTGCCTGCCTAGGCAACCTGATGTCTGCCAGTATACTAAAGTGTTTTACTACTGTAAGGTTCATGGTACATCTCACGTAGGCAGCTATTGGATGTAGGCCATAAAAGTGACGTACATGCACACCATCCTCAGAACTTCTTTGCTGCCAGTCAGATGCTGGAATCAAGTGATGTTCATCATGTTACCCTGCTGTAGTCATCACACTTGGGTTATCCTGCCGTCAGGCGGTCCCGCAGTCGGCCTGAGTTCTAAAGTCTTGGTCCGGCGTCGGTTGCTGTCGCTTCTTCCCTGATGTTAGTGCGCCAGGGGTATATAAGAGGCATCCGACGCCATTTTCTTCAGTCTTTCTTGCCGCACGGTGCCTGAAGCAGAAGCAGTTCGCAAGTGCCGGTCGGCCGACACCTGAGATTTTCCAATCGAATTTCAGTCCGAAGTCTTCAATAAAACTAAGTACCCCATTGGGGAACCTTTTCTTGCTTCAGTCCAATGTCAAAAAAAGTTAACAATTGCATTTCTTGTGGGAAGCAAATACCTCATAAGGACTTCCATTCTTATTGTATTCCTTGCCTAGGCCCAGACCACGACGTCACAGGTTTTCGGTTTTGTGCTAGGTTTAATAAACAAACTATCAAATGCCGTTTTGACTTCGCACGACATTACTTTGGTAGGAAATTTAATTATATCATGCCGTCGGAGCAGCCGACGACCGGCATGCATAAAAAACGCAAGGATAAGGACAGGCAACCTAGAAACAAGCCAGACTCCGAGGCCTCTGCTGGGTCTGTCGCCAGTTCTCCGGTTTTCAGTGAGATGCCTACGCAGCCCCTGACGACCACAGAATTGGAACTCCACACAGCTGCGGATTCTCAAGCTGAGTGTACTAAGCCGTCGCAGCCATCTTCATTAGGCCCTTCCAACACTGGAGCAGAAGGAGATCCCGGTGCAGTACAAACACCTTCGGTTGCAGAAGGTGTCTTCAGACCGACTGCACTCACCATTAAATCATATGCTAAGCTTAAAACTCCATTAAAACCAAAAAAGACTGTACATCAGTCTACAGTTCAAGGCCCCATGCCTAAGAAACAGATGCTTAAGATGGCTGAAGATTTGATTACCCTAATCAGGGGTTCCCATCCCCCTCCAGATAAAAGACCAAGACAAGAGGAGGATTATGTTTCCTCTGACCAGGTTTCAATTTCCTCAGATTCTTCTGAGGAACAGGATTACACTTTTCCCCCTTATGAAGACTCTATTCCCTCAGCATCTCCCCCTGAAGACTACTCCTTTGGGGAAGTTTTACATACCATGAGGGAACATTTCCACTGGGAAGACCAGGACTACTCTGATTCTAAGAAAAGGCTCCGAGAGTTCCTTTTACTACCCTAGCACAGACCACTTGCTATCCCTCCAGTTTTAGACATTGTGGATTATGTTTACTTGGAGTCTAGTCTAAATGCAGACTCTCTACCGCCTGCTCCAGCCAAACCAGACAGATACTACAGAGTACCTGACTCACACAAATTCCTTTATAAAAGCCCTGTGGCTGACCCAGAAACAATTTCCCAGGGTCCCAAAGGGGGCTAAAGCTTCTATGGCTAAAAATCCTGTGCCCTCTGAAAGGGATTCCAGAGCCCTAGATAGATGGGGAAAAAAGATATACACCTCAGCTACTTTGGCTATGAGAGCATTAAATTGTCAGTTTCACATGCTGAAATATCAGCAATTCCTAATGTCTCAATTAAAACAAAAAATGAGCACACATTCTGAACAGTCTGAATTCAAGGAAATGCAGGATCTGTTGTATGCAGCTGAACAGGTGGGCAAACATACTTTACAATGTAGATTTGATTCATTGGAAGCTTCCTGTAGAGCAGCTGTTAATGGGTCTGTCATACGTAAACATGGTTGGTTAAAAGAACAAACCTGCCTGATCATGTTAAAGCAAAATTATTGGATGCACCTTTACAGCAGGATGTCTTATTTGGTGTCAAAGCAGAAGAGGTTTTAAAGAAAATGGAGGATAAGGCAAAGTCTATGCAGACCTCAAGGATTTTTTACAGGTACAACCCCCTCGTTTCAGCAGAAATTGGCCAACAAAAAACTGGTCCTTTCCAGCTTTTGACAGATCACAGAGGGGCAAATACAGATGCCCAAGGGGCAGAGGTCAGTCACAAGGCCCTTACAAACCTCGCCAATGGGGTACTGCTACCCAGAAAGGAGGAGAAGACAGGCCCCAAGCTAGAAGAAGACAAACACAATGACTCAATCGTCAAACTACCAAGCAAATCTCTCTGGGCAGCTCACTTGGGAGGAAAATTTGCACTTTTTGCAGGCAACTGGCACATCATCACAAAAGACAAATGAATCCTAAACATTGTCTCACAAGGATACAGATTCCACTTTCATACCTTGCCAAGGATAAAAGGAATACCAAACCTGCCACCAAATCAATGGGCAGAGGCACAAAAACAAATTACAGCTCTCATGGACATGAGAGCCATTCAACAGGTACCTACACAGGAGCAAGGACAAGGATTTTACTCAAGACTCTTTCTAGTCCCAAGAAAAGACAAAGCATGGAGACCCATTCTGGATCTTTCAGTTCTGAACACCTATCTACAAGTACCAAAATTCAAGATGCTAACACTACAGCAGCTTCTTCCCATGCTGGGCAAGAATGCTTGGCTAGTAACGTTGGACCTCAAGGAGGCATACCTGCATGTCCCTATCGGACAAAATTGCAGAAGATACATCCGCTTCATTGCAGCTTCAACCCATTATCAATTCTCTGCACTGCCCTTTGGCTTATCTACTGCGCTCAGGGTCTTCACAAAATGCCTGGCACCAGTAATTGCATACTGCAGACAAAGAGGAATTCAAATATACCCATACCTGAATGACTGCCTTATTCAAGCAGAAAGCAAGGACATTCTTTTAAAGCATCTGGCATTTGTCAAACACCTTCTAAGTTGCTTAGGGTACACAGTAAACAAAAAGAAATCAAAACTAGTGCCCTCAGAAAACATAATATTCCTGGGTGCCAGCTTGAATACAACGGCCCAGATGGCTTATCTCACGCCAGACATGCAACAACAGCTGACTAAATACTTCAAAATAATGGCAACAAAGACCCAACTCCCTGCAAGAAAAATTCTGCAGGCCTTGGGATACATGGCATCTTGCATACTTCTAATACCATTTGCAAAACTGCATATGAAGAAATTACAATGGTACCTGAAAAGTGTATGGACTCAGCACAGCCACAGCTTGGAAACAATGATGCCACTCATTCCCTGCCTTCAACAGGAGTTTCTATGGTGGGCACAGGCATGTCACCTCAACAAGGGTCAGCCTTTCACCTTACCCACAGCCAGGCAAACTATGACAACAGATGCATCGGACTATGCCTGGGGAGCACACATGGCAGGACAGTACATTCAGGGCAAATGGACTACAGATCAAAGGCATCTGCATATCAATCAAAAAGAAATGCTAGCAGTACAGAATGCCCTAACAGCTTTCAAGGACCTCTTACACCCAGGACAACTAATAATAAAGACGGACAATACCACAGTAATGTGGTACATAAACAAGCAAGGGGGCACACATTCCTACCCTCTATGCAGGCAAGCAATGACCTTGTGGAACACAACACTGTCTTACCAGGTTCAATTACAAGCACAATTCCTGCCACGAAAGAAAAACACATTGGCAGACGACCTAAGCAGAAACATCATGGATCCCCATGAGTGGAAACTAGATCCACAAGTATTTGCAATGATAACTCAAAAATGGGGACGCCCAGACATAGATCTGTTTGCCAACCCCCAAAACTACCAACTTCAAAAATTTTGCACAAGGACATTCAATCCACAAGCTTGGAAAGTGGACGCCCTCTCATTCAGCGAGACAATCAGATTCTACACAGCCAGCTCAAGACTTTAAACCTGGCTGCATGGCAAATTACCTAAACAACCAGCCAACACCTCTATCCAAAGTTGTTATGGATGTCATTCTGGAGGCCAGGAGGCCCAGCACCAGGAAAACCTATTCAGACAAATGGAAAAGATTTGGCCAAAATCCCCTTGATTCAAACATTCCTCAGATTCTACAATATTTAACTGAGATGTTGCACAAAGGACTTTCCTTTTTATCTGTTAAGATCCACGCCTCAGCAATTTCAGCTCATTACAACACGGATCCTCCTTTATTCTCACATCCACTCCTAAGACAGTACCTCAGAGGGGCTAAGAACATAAGACCGCCCAGGAGAGCACCAACACCTACTTGGGATCTCAACTTTGTTCTGGAAAAGCTTACACTGCCGCCCTTTGAACCAGCTTTTTCAGCTGATTTAAAATGTTTTTCATTGAAAACTGCCCTGCTACTAGCAATAACTTCAGCTAGAAGAGTCTCAGAGCTACAGGCACTACTGGCAGTGGAGCCTTTCCTCATTTTTCATCAAGACAGAGTCTCTCTATGAACTAACCCTTCCTTTATGCCAAAGGTGGTATCCAGTGTGGCTCTGGCTCTATGCTGCAGGATCACAAGGAAAAGTTATCTCAAAACAGACCATTTCAAAATGGATAGGACATTGCATACGTTTCTGCTACACGCATCATGGGAAACCGGTTCCTGCTAACATTAGGTCCCACTCCACCAGGGCTACAGCTACATCAGCAGCCTTTCTCAGGGGGGTGCCAGCCAAGGATATTCTGGAAGCTGCAACTTGGAGTTCAGTGCACACCTTCACCAAACACTATCACTTACTTCTATACTCTAAGACTAGAGCTGGTTTTGCCACTGCAGTTTTGCAGGGCCTACTAGCTTCTTCTAACCCTGTTTAACTCCACCACCCATCCTTAGCTTTGGGATTCAACCCAAGTGTGATGACTGCAGCAGGGTAACACGATGAACATAGTACAGTTTTGTACCTACCATAAATGTAGATGTTCGAGTGTTCACCCTGCTGCAGTCCAGGTTACCCTCCCTCCATCCCCTCTGAACTAGCTGGACTTATCTATAAACACTCTATCCTATACAACCTCTGTGGTGTATTTGCTTGTGCCTGAAGGTATTGTTTTATTTTTATATGTACTTTTATATATATATATATATATATATATATATATATATATATATATATATATATAAATTTTTTCTTTTCCTACCTATTGGGGGCACCTGACATCTGGGGTAAGAAAAACTGAAGAAAATGGCGTTGGATGCCTCTTATGTACCCCTGGCGCACTGACGTCAGGGAAGAAGTGACAGCAACCGACGCCAGACCAAGACTTTGGAACTCAGGCCAACTGCGGGACCGCCTGACGGCAGGATAACCCAAGTGTGATGACTGCAGCAGGGTGAACACTCGAACATCTACATTTATGGTAGGTACAAAACTGTGCTTTTCTTGTAAAGGTAAGTGCCCCGTTGGGGAACCTTTTGTTGCTGAATTCTTTTTCCCTTGAGTTAATCCCATCCAAGAAAAGGAAGTGTGATTGTCGAAGGCAGATTCCACACAAAGGTGGTCACTCTGTGTCTTTTGTCTTGGGCCCAACCATCTGCCAGTCGTTTGTCGACAAGTCTCTTTGGACCAGACTTTCCTCCCTCGCAATAGAGGAGCAGCACCTAAAAATCTTTGCAAAAGCACGATTGGGGGGTCCCTCTGGCCCAACGACCGAGCCTACTATGAAGCAAAAGGCCAAAAGGCCTAGGCCCGAAACTTAAGCTTTGCCTCTCCCCACAGACGTCTCTCTCAAGGTACATGGTAGTCCAGAGGCGCATTCTGCTCTAGATCCTTAGGCTGAGCCTGTGTTGCAGGCCACGTTAGACCCGGAAGACAGCAGGTCCAGAGAGGCCTCACAGACATCTGGTACAGATTTCCATTGGGAACCAAGGCTCATTCTGTGGGAAGACCCTAGGGAAAAATACACAAATCCTTGTGAGTGAAGAAATCGACTTGGACATACTTTATTTTATTTATTTTAATTTTACATTTGTTGTCCGGGCTAGTCTAGCTGGAGATAATTCCATTTTCAGTAGCGGCCCGGGGAGAAAAGCTCCACAGAACTAAGATACATACAGAAAAACCATCATACAAAAATAATGATAACAATAATGATAATAGAGCTAGTAAAAGAGTTTGCCAAAAACAAAAACATGCAAACCCTTCAATGGAAAGTACTACTACTTGTGTTAATTAATATAACATACAATTACAGTCTAGATGACATTATACAGGTTGACACATACTTATCAGAAGATGAAAGCAAGGATTGGAGGTAAGGAAAGTAGAGTAAAAAGAAAAAAGGGAGAAAAGGAAAGGAATTGAATGTGGAAAAGAGAGCAAGTTAAGGTGGAAACAGGTATAGAAGCAGAGGGGGTAAAACAGGAAGCCAAGTAGAGAAAAGAGAAAGGAGTAAGAGAGAAAAGTTTTAGAATTAGGGAGTACTAGTGGAAAGTTAATCGGGTTTATTACAGGAACAAAGCCAGTGATTTTGGAAATGCAGTTTAATATTTTGTTTGAAAAGAGGCAATGATGTAATATTTGTTATATTAGAAGGTAACAAATTCCATTTTTTCCCTACCGCATTGGTAAATAGTGAGTTGCCAGCATTGTTATTTGATTTTATTGTACTTGTTAGGAGTTTTCTAGAAGAGCAGAGAGAGTTGAGATTGTTATAGGGGATTATGAGTTGTGAGAGTATTGGGGTATTATTAGGTTGGTACAGTATTTTATGGGCAATAGAGAGTTGATGGATTATAAGATAGTTTTGAAACTCTAGCCAGCCTAGAAGTTTTAAGTTAAGACAGTGATGGGTTTTATAGGGGTTACCAGTAGCGAAGCGGGCAGTGTTATTATAGCAGGTTGCCAGTTTGTTAAGGTTGTTTTTTTTGAGGTTGGTGAAGATAGGTGAAGCATAGAGAAGAGTAGAAATAAGATGGGAGTGAGCAATCCTTGTTCTAGTAGAAGGTGTAAGAAATGGTCTAATTCGATATAAGGATCCTATTTTTCTGTTAACTAGTTTTATGGAGTTGTTAATGTGTTGGTCGAAAGAAAGATTATTGTCTATGGTAATACCTAACAGTTTAGTTGAAGTGTCGGGTGAGATGACAGTGGCATTGTTGGAGGAGATGGAGAAATGTAAGGGGGAGGCCCTGGATGTGGGTGTAAATAGAAGAAGTTTAGTTTTTTTAGCATTTAGTAAGAGGAATCGACTAGAGAACCATGTTTCTACGGTATTAAACACCTTTTGGGTGAGAGAGATAAGTTCTGGGGTAGAAGATGCTGAGCAGATAAGAGTAGAATCATCAGCGTATTGAATGCAGGTTGCATGAGGGATTGCTGTTTGAAGATCATTAATGAAGAGGGAGAAGAGAAGTGGGCCAAGGATAGAGCCTTGTGGTACGCCAATAGAAATGGGCAAAAGTGAAGAAGTGTGGTTATCCCAAAGAACTGCTTGTTTTCTGTTTGTAAGGTAGGATTTAAACCATTTGATGGCTGGGATATCAAATGAGAGGGATTCAAGAGTCTTAAGTAATAAAGAGTGGTTGACCATATCGAATGCTTTGGAGAGGTCAATGAAGAGGGCAGAAAAGAGTAAGTTGTTGTTGCGGTTCCGATTAATAGTATCTACAAAGGAAAGCAGGGCAGTGGTAGTACTGTGATGTGGTCTAAAGCCATGTTGACAGTTTGCTATTATGTTATGAAGAGAGAGAAATTGTACAAGTTGAAGGTGGATACATTTCTCCATAATCTTAGCCAAAGGTGAGAGGAGATCAATAGGTCTATAGTTAGAGTAGTCTGTGGAGTTACCACCTTTATGAAGTGGGATAATATGAGAGACTTTCCAAATATCAGGGATGATTCCTTCTTTGATTGTCCTATTTATGAGAATGGATACAGGATATGCAATAACTTTGGCAGCCTTTTGAAGGAAGAGAGAAGGGAGCTTATCAGCAGAGGGGGTACATGGTTTTAGTTTGAGAAGAAGTCTATGAATGTAAGATGTAGAGATAGGTTGTAGTGAAAATTTAAAGGAGGAGTTTGTAAAGTTACTTGGCGGACAGAAGTTGTTGGCATTAAGTTGTTTAGCTAGAGCTTGTATAGTTTCAGTGAAGAAAGAGTTAAAAACATCTGCAGTTTGTTGAGGGGTATCAGGGTCTGTATTTAGTGGGGGAGGTGTTTTGGAAGTTCCTGGGGAGAGGAGTTTGAGTGAGGACCAGAAAAGTTTAGAATTATTAAGATGAGATGTTCTTCATCTCACATTGCTGCAGTCCTTACACTTGGGTAGTCCGCTGTCCTCGGTCGGCCCGAATATCAAAGTATAAGGCTGACGTCGGTCAAGGCGCATTTGACTGACATCAGGACGTCAGGGTACAAATGCGCATGACCGACGTCATATCCTCAGTCTTTTTTGCCGCATGGTCCGATGCAAAAGCAGTATTGCAAGTGCCGGTTGGCGTTCTGAAATTTTTCGATTCCGGAGTTTCAGACAGAGTCAAAGTTGGCTAAGTACCCGTTAGAATATTTTGGGTTTTTTCTTGCCTCAGTGGTTTAACGGATGTCAGAAAAAGTGAATAATTGTATTTCTTGTGGGAAACAGATACCGCATAGAGACGATCATACTTTGTGTATTCCTTGTTTAGGGCCTGAGCACGACGTTGTTGGGTGTCGCTCTTGTGCTAGATTCAATAAGCGCACTATAAAGAGGAGATTAGATTGTGCCAGGTTAGTCTTCGGGAAGCGGTGCAATTATAAAATGCCGTCGGATGCTCCGACCGCTTCTTCGAAGAAGCGCAAGGACAAAGCAGTTAAGCCTAGGCTAGAAGAACCGTCCGTACCGGACGCCGGTTCTTTAGAGGTGTCGGTGGAGCCGGTGGTTCCGCCGGAGGTTTCTTTGGGATCCCAGGGAGAGACTTTGCTATTGCAGGATGTGGCCTCTCAGGAGGCAGGTCAGGGTGATGGGGCTTCTCAGGTTACTATACTCCCCTCCCTGCCTAGGGTGGTTAGGCCCTCTCCTTCTGTTTCCAAGGCTTCTCCCAGAGGCAGGCCAGGTTTAGCTTCAGTTGGTGTCACCCCTAGTTCTTCTGGAACTGTGCCCAAGAAGCATATGCTTAAAATGGCAGAAGATTTGATTACTTTGATTAGGGGTTCTTTGCCCCCTCCTGATAAGAGACCTAGGGTGAAGCCTGAACTAGGGAGTTTTGAGCAGGCTTCGGATGTTTCAGAGTCTTCGGCTGAAGACTTGCAGGAGTACTCTCCTTATTCTGATTCTGATGTGGATGATTCTACTCCTTCTGCTTCTCCTCCTGAGGATTTTTCTTTTTCAGAAACTCTTCATTCCATGAGGGAGCATTTTAAGTGGGAAGGTCAGGACTTCTCTGATTCCAGGAAAAGGCTTAGGAATTTTTGTTTTACCCCAGCATAGGCCTTTGGCTATACCTCCTGTTTTGGATGTAGTGGAAGATGTTTTACAGAGGCTTCTCTTAATCCTGATTCTTTGCCTCCTGCTCCTGTTAAACCGGATAGGTATTACAGGGTGCCTGAAGCTCATAAGTATCTTTTTAAGAGTCCTAGGGCAGACCCAGAAACTGTCAGCCAGGGGCCTAAAGGTGTTAAGGCTTCTGTTGTCAAGAATCCGGTTCCTGCAGATAAAGAGGCCAGGGCCTTGGATAGATGGGGAAAGAAAGTTTATACTTCTTCCACTCTAGCTATGAGGGCTTTGAATTGCCAGTTTCACATGTTGAAATACCAAAACTATCTCCTTTCACAATTGAAGTCTAAGGTTGATGCTCTGGCGGAAGGTATTGATTGTAAAGAGTTACAAGATTTAGTACATGTTTCTGAACAGGTGGGTAAGCATTCTTTGCAATGTGGTTTTGATGCTGTACAGGCCTCGTCTAGGGTGGCTGCCACTGGATCAGTTCTTCGCAGGCACGCCTGGCTGAGGGATCAAAATTTATTTGACCATGTTAAAACAAGGATTTTAGATGCTCCTTTACAATCTGATGTGTTGTTTGGTTCTCCTGTTGAGGCAGTTTTAAAGAAAATGGAGGACAAGGCTAAGTCTATGCAGACTGTTAAAGATTTTTTGCAGGTTCAGCCTCCAAAGTTTAGTAGAAATTGGCCTACTAAGGGGTGGACGTATCCTTCTTATGATTCCCAGTCTAGGGGTAGATCTAGACGTGGTAGGGGCAGAGCTCAGGGCTCTTTCAGGCCTAGAACAGGGAGTTCTCCTGCACAGTCTTCAGGTGAGGGCAGGGGTCAGTCCTTTCGTAAACAGACCCAATGACCTACCTTTTCAGCTGCCAGAGCCTTCTCGTCTGGCAGCACCTTTGGGAGGAAGGTTGGCACTTTTCAAAGAAAATTGGAGTTTAATTACCCAAGACAGATGGGTATTGGATATCATACACCACGGTTACAGGTTTTATTTCCATACCTTGCCTCCTTTCAGAGGCATGCCAGACGGTCCTCCTCAACAAAGAATCGAAGCTCACAAGCAAATTTCTCTGTTACTCCAACTAGGGGCCATACAGCCGGTCCCTATGCCAGAAGTGGGCCTAGGATTTTATTCTCGCCTGTTCCTAGTACCAAAGAAGGGGAACACGTGGAGACCAATTTTGGATTTATCTGTCCTCAACACTTATCTGGACATTCCCAAGTTCAAAATGTTGACGTTACAACAGCTTTTACCTCTGCTGGGCAAAGATCATTGGATGGTAACTTTGGATCTCAAGGAGGCTTACCTTCATGTTCCTATCAGACTAAGTTGCAGGAAGTATCTGCGTTTTCGGACTGGGACTTCTCACTATCAGTTCTCTGCATTGCCCTTTGGCTTATCTACTGCCCAGAGTGTTCACGAAAGTTCTGGCTCCAGTGATAGCTTTCTTCAGGCTAAAAGGAATACAGATCTATCCTTATTTGGACGATTGCCTGATTCTGGCTCAAGGAAGGGAAGAGCTTCTTCATCATTTGGAATATGTGATAGCACTGCTAAGATGCCTGGGGTATTCTGTGAACGAAATAAAGTCCAGTCTAGTACCCTCTCAGGAAATGTGCTTTCTGGGTGTAAGACTGAATACAGCATCCCAGATGGCCTTTTTGACCCCGGACAAACAAAAGAATCTTTCCCTTTACTTCCATCAACTATCTCATCAGTCCGGGCTGACTGCAAGGACAGTCCTTCAAGCCTTAGGGTTCATGGCATCTTGTATTCTGGTGCTTCCCAATGCCAAACTGCATATGAGGAAGCTGCAATGGTATCTCAAAAATGTGTGGACACAGCACTGCCAGGATCTGGACACTGTCATTCAAATAATACCTTGCATTCAAAAGGAATTTTTGTGGTGGGCTCAGGAATGTCACCTAAACAAGGGACTCTCTGTGGCCCGGCCAGAGGCGAGTCAGATTTTGACGACAGATGCCTCAGACAAAGCTTGGGGAGCTCATCTAAATGGAAAGTGGATACAATGGCCTGCTAGACTACAACATCTACATATCAACCTGAAGGAGATGTTAGCAGTCCAGTTTGCATTAATAGCTTTCAAGGATTTACTTCTACCAGGGCAGGTGTTGATTCTAACAGACAACACAACTGTCATGTGGTACATCAACAAGCAAGGGGGAACACATTCTTATCCTCTATGCAGGCAAGCAATGATTTTGTGGGAGATTGCTCTCAGTTTACAGCTCAATCTTCAGGCAAGGTTTCTGCCAGGAGCACAGAACTCCTTAGCAGATGTGTTGAGCAGAAGGATTATGGATCCCCACGAGTGGAAATTGGATCCTCATGTATTTCAGAAATTGACAGTGTCATGGGGAACTCCAGACATAGATCTGTTCGCTTCTCCACTAAACCATCAGCTGCCAAAGTTTTGCACGAAAAGGTTTCATCCCACAGCTTGGAAAGTGGATGCTCTTTCTTTCAATTGGAGCAATCTTCATGTGTATGCCTTTCCACCTCTGCCTCTCCTCCCAAAGGTACTTCTAAAGGTCAGACAGGACAAGCCAAGGATGATTTTAATAGCTCCAGATTGGCCTCGACAGCACTGGTACCCATTACTGAGAAGTCTGGTACGGAAGCCTCCATGGCCTTTGCCTTCGATTTCACACCTGTTGTCCCAGGAGGACAGTCATTTGCTCAATGTCAAACTTCACTCTCTTCATCTAACAGCCTGGCATATTCTGTTTTGAACCATAGAGGGTCTCAACTTCCACAACAAGTTTTGAATGTGATTTTGGAAGCTAGAAGGCCTAGTACAAGGAAAGTGTACGCAGATAAATGGAAGAGATTTTTATTTTGGAGTACAGCAAAGGATTTTGATGTTTCTGAGCCTAATTTAAGTGTGGCTCTTCAATATCTTACTGAGTTACTGGACAAAGGTTTGTCCTTCTCTTCTATTAAGGTTCATGCTGCAGCAATTTCAGCTCACTATGACTGTGACCCACCATTGTTTTCTCATCCTTTGTTCAAGCAATTTCTTAGAGGGCAAAGAATATAAGACCCCACGTAGAGCTCCTACTCCTGCTTGGGATCTCAATTTTGTGTTGGAGAAACTCACTCTACAACCTTTTGAGCCTGCAGCTACTACTGAGTTGAAATATTTATCATGGAAGACTGCTTTTTTGTTGGCCATTACCTCTGCAAAAAGGGTTTCTGAATTACAGGCCCTTATGGCGGTTGAGCCTTTCTTAATTTTCCATAAGGATAGGGTGTCTTTACGTACTAATCCTTCCTTTATGCCTAAAGTGGTTTCTAGTGTGGCTTTAAACCAAACTATTCATTTGCCTACTTTTTATGCAAATCCCCAAAATAAAGGGGAAAAGATTTTGCACACTTTAGATGTACACAGGCAGTTGTGATATTATTTGGACAGAACTAAAGGGTTCAGGCAGTCTCAGCAGCTATTTGTTTCTTTTGCTTTGAGTTCTCAGGGCAAGCCTGTGTCAAAACAAACTATTTCTAAGTGGATTGGGTTTTGCATTGCTTTCTGTTATTCCCATCATGGCAAGGAGATTCCAGCTGGGATTAGGCCTCATTCCACTAGGGCTACTGCCACTTCGACAGCTTTTTTGAGGGGGGTGGCAACCAAGGATATTCTGGAGGCAGCTACTTGGAGTTCAGTGCATATTTTCTCTAGGCATTATCACCTACCACTTTACTCTAAATCCAGGGCTGGTTTTGCCACTGCTGTTTTGCAGGGCATTTTGGCAGCTCCTGCTTCCTTATAGTGTGGCCATCCTCCCTTACCTCTGCTTTGGGATTCTACCCAAGTGTAAGGACTGCAGCAATGTGAGATGAAGAACATAGTACAGTTTTGTACCTACCATAAATGTAGATGTTCGAAGATCCACATTGCTGCAGTCCAATTTACCCTCCCTCCTTCCCCTCTGTAGTTTGAGGTGGTTGTGTGGGTTGGGTTGTAAATATTGTGTATATTGTATATATTGTACATATAATTAGTGCAAGGGTGGTTGGTTGTTTGTTTGCTGTCTTTTGGTTTTGACCTTTATTTTTAGGGTCTTCTGACATCTGGGGCAAGAAAAGACTGAGGATATGACGTCGGTCATGCGCATTTGTACCCTGACGTCCTGATGTCAGTCAAATGCGCCTTGACCGACGTCAGCCTTATACTTTGATATTCGGGCCGACCGAGGACAGCGGACTACCCAAGTGTAAGGACTGCAGCAATGTGGATCTTCGAACATCTACATTTATGGTAGGTACAAAACTGTACTTTTGTTGTAGTTCGACATAGAATCTTTTTTTATCAGCTATCACTGCCTTTTTAGTTAGATTTCTAAGCTGTCGGAAGTGTAGAAGATCAAGGTCATTTCTGTGGGATCTCCATTTGGCCCAGACTTTATTTCTAGTGAGAATGAGTTTTTTGGTTTCATGGGAGAGCCAAGGGGCTATGTTAGTTTTCATTCTAATACTACGTTCAGGAGCATGTGAGTCAAGAATTGACATTTGTTAAAATGCAGTACTGCATTTTCAAGAGGAAGTGTCTTTAAGGGGTTCCAGTTACAAGCACTGAGTTCAGTCTGAAATAGGTCAAGATTAAAATGTTTGATGGTGCGTATTTTTCTCATAATGTGGGGGTTTAAACAATCAGCTTTTTCTCTTGTTATAAAAGTTAAAGAGTGATCACTGACATCGTCTGGCAAGGTTCCTACTTTGTAATTATTTTTGACTTTGTTTATAAGTATCCAGTCAAGAATGCTTTCTTTGTTAGTATGTTTATCGTGCCTAGTAGTTGAGGTAATGGTTTGAGTAAAACCATGAAGGTTGATATGAGATGAAGGATTTTCAGCATTAATACTTTTCCAGTCTATGTTCAGGTCGCCTAGTATGATGGTTTCCTGTGGATAAGAAGCTGCTATCCAACTAAGATAATTTTCTAGGATAGGTATATTGTTTCCAGGAGGTAGGTATATACAGATGATATAAAGGGATTTTTTGGAATTTAATTGGAGTTTGATAATGATGGCTTCTATCTTGCTGTCTTGAGTTGGTGAGGCTGGAAGGGTAGTGATATTCAGATGATTTTTAAAGAGAATTGCAACACCACCACCTTTTCTTGTGGGACGGTCAAGTCTTACTATATTATAGCTTTGGGGAATAATCTCAGTGTCTTTAGTGCCAGGTTTTAGCCAGGTCTCTGAGAGGCAAAGAATATCAAATGAGTGTGTGTGAAGGAGGGCATGTAGGTACGGTACTTTGTTGTTTAAGCTTTGGGTATTTAGATGTCCTATTAGGAAGCTATTATTGGGTTTAGATATAGACACCAGGGGAGAAGGGAAAGAAGGACCAGGGTTTGGGTGGATGTCTCCATCTTGAAGGGTAGGATTAATAGGTTTGATTATGATGTTGAGCTTTTGAAGGGTTAGTGTTTTAGTTTTGTTATAAGATGGCTTGACATAGTTGAGATATGTGAGTCTGTGGAATTTAGGTAGTTGATAGTTAGGGATAGATGAAATAAATGGATACGAAATAAGTGGAAAAGTAAATGTTGAGGTGTGTTGAGGATGGAGAGTTTGGGCATCAAGTGATTTCTCATAAGAGGACAGGAGATAGCCTGTGCATAGGGTGGAAAACAGCAGGAATGAAAGTAACTGTTGGGTTGGCAGGTAGGGAGCCATAGTAAGAGGGGTATGAGAAGTTAGAGAAGTTAGAGAAGGATGTAGAAAGTATGAGAGGAAAGATGTGAATGTGGTATTCTGCTGTTGAGTAGGTATAGGGAGATAAAAGGAGTAGGCTAGGAGGGGATAGGAATAAAAATAGAGAAGGGGATAAAAGTTAAAGTGGGATGGGTAAGTAAAAGAACTAGAGAGGAGGATAGTAAAGAATAAAGTGGGAGTGTGTAGTGGTGAGGGGGTGTGAGTATGGGTGGGAGGAAGTTTGGGCGGGAAGGAGAAGGATTGGAGGGGTAGGATAGGGGTGTGTCAAGAGAGCTATAAGGTTGGGACCCCAGGGGGTGTGTGGGATATGGGGGTAGGGAGGGGAGCGGAGTGAGCCCGCAGGGCGAATGGAGCGGGTAGAAACAACTGAAGGTGTAGACAGGAGACAATCAGAAATGCAGGTGAGTATGGTAGGAGCAGAAAGTGTTTCAAAGGAAGGGGTAAGATAGGCACCAAGGTACACCAGTGGGATAGGAGAAGGTATAGAGGAGTAGGACAGAAAAAATACAGTAGGAGTTGTGGAGGAAATGGGTGAAGGTGTAGCAGAAGAGAGTCGGGCAGGGTACTGGAGGGATATCAGCACAGTTGGCAAGGAGATAGGCAGACAGTAAGGAAGAATATAGAGGTTAAGGGATAGGAAAACCAATATTAACTGTACAGACTAAGGAGGGCTAATCAGAGGGAATAGGAAGTAGCAAAGAAGAAAGAGAGTGAGGAGAGCGCCACCTAGTGGCTAGTGTAGGTAAATGAGAGGGAGAACGGGGAAAATAGAAATAGGACAGGGAAAAGTTACAAGGAAAAGAGAAAAGTATGAGGGCAGGAAATGGTGAAAGTGAGGGGGGTATTGGGGGATAAGAGAGGAGAGGTACTGGCTGCTAGGCACACAAGCGCAGGCAAACTATTGGACTCTGAAGGTAGACCTGAGCAGAGGCTAATGAAGCAAGAAAGCAAAGCCCATGACCTACTTTCAGTTCCTTGACTGTAGAGTAATATGGGAGACAGGCAGACTTTCAGTCACTGTAGGCAGGGCCAGGATCATCCGACAGCAGTTGGGTGTAAGGCAGGACAAGATTCAGTAGGGATTGAGCTAGAAAATTCTAGGGGGAAAGGTAGATAGGTGGGAAGGAAGAAAAAATAACAGAATTAGCATAGGTGTTAGATTGAATAGGTAAAAAACAAAAGCCTTTAACAAGGAATAACAGAGATAAAACAGCAAAAATATCTAGCAATCTAACACAAAATAAAACCGCTAGATTGAGAGCAGGAAATTCACATTAACCAACAATAGTGAACTAGAGATACATCTAACAAACTAACACTTAAATCTACTTAACAGACTCTAAACACTAGATAGCGTAAGTCTCAACAGTCATATGAACAAGCTGGTAACACACAATACATAGTACATTGTATTCAAGTCACTTCAGAGATACAGTACTGTTAGACTGTTGTAAAACTAAGTATAGAGTATGTAAGATATAAGCCTGGTTGGTCTCAATATCAATTGTGTAGGTGATATAGCTACTAAGGTATCTGTACAAGAGGTACGCCAGAGCAGTAAATCCAAAGATATTGTTTCAAGTTTTGCAGAGGTTCTAACAGAGATGTACCAAAGAGTACATCCCTTAACTACTGCAGCGCTGACTCGCAAGGAGTATTAGGCGTTCATAGTACAGCTAGGCTTACAAAGAGCCTTAATATACAAAATGGGAAAATGGCTAGTAAAAAGCCCAAAATAAGGCTAGCAGCAGAGGCACCTATAGAAGATAAGCCATCAGTGCAGGGTCGTTAAGTTAGTTGTATGTGTGTTAGCGTTTTTGCGACAGCAAACACGCCAGCTATCGATATAGAAGCCCCACGTGGGTGGCGTAGTTAGGTAGCGAAAGGCTGTAACTGTAACGATAGTCGGAACTGGTGCTAAATGTCTAGAAGTGTGAAAAGGCAGAAATAATACAGTGTTGAGCAATAAATAGTATCCGTCTGAAGCTCTACCACAGTACAAACGCCTTGACACTTAGCGTTGTAAAGAGAAACAAGAGTAATCTAGACAACATTTGTTTGTAGTAAAATGCACGAGCAGTTCTTGCAATAAGATTTGTGAGCTCTAAACATCAATGTAATATTGCTAAACACATATTCAGCAGCAATATAAAATAAACGAGCAGGTTATTGCAACAGTTTTGTGAGCTTCAAATAACAATGTAACTTTGCTAAACAAAATCCAACAGCAAACAACAGGTAAAAAGGCAGATTAACAGATCCGTTGTCAGGAGGACAAAGTCTTTAAATAGGGAAACTGTTAGTCCGAAACTCAGGGTCCTTCGTTTGAAAAACAATGGTGCCTCGTCGGATAATAAACCACACAGTAGCGTAGCGTTAGGACTACTAGCGAGAGTAATTAATGAAGAATGCAGTAATAAGTTCAGCTATTAAGGCATCAACAACACCAATAATTCCAAGCAGAGAAACACCAAGGTAATTGTAACCTACCAGAGGTAGCACACCAGGGCAGGAGCGCACAGCAGCCAGGGACCTGGAAAGGTGGAAAGCAGTGAGAGGAGTGACGCAGGTACAGGAAGGGGTACTTGAATGCAGAAATATGCCACAAAACATCCAACAGGCCAACCATTGCTGTAGGAAGTCACAACTTCAATTCTGTTTTAAGAAGAAAAATATCCTTTATTCCAAGAGGTAAGCGCTTTCATGGTGAAACCACCACTTCATCAGACCATGGTGGTTTCACCATGAAAGCGCTTACCTCTTGGAATAAAGGATATTTTTGTTCTTAAAACGGAATTGAAGTTGTGACTTCCTACAGCATTGGTTGGCCTGTTGGATGTTTTGTGGCATATTTTTGAATTATTTTACCAACAGTTCATTTATCCTAGCCGCATCTTGTTTGGTGTTATACTTGAATACAGGCCTATGTCTATACACCCGACATTACATTGGGTGGGCATCCCTGGTAAGAAAAAAACTAAGCATACAGCCTCTCCTCAAGACCCACAGAAAGAGTGGCAAAATTTTGCCTAAGGATTATTCAAGACCTTCATGTCTATGAGGCCTACTGCTGGGTCCCCTGCTCCTTCCTTCTCCTGGCCTACCTCTCCCCACAAAAAGGGTCAGACAGCCTGATTCAGAGGAAGAACTTTTATCTGATGATGACCGTGACTCATTGGCCTACTCCTCACAAATTGCTTCACCATTAGACTATGCCTCCCCCTGAGGAAGAGTCTAATGGGACAGACTGTCCTTTGGAGGAAATCACATTTGGAGAAAACCCTAAAAAAATGAGGGACCACTTCAAGTGGGGCAGCTCTCAAATGTCTGATGTTCAGAAGTGCTACGACCTCCTCCAGGTGAAAACTCCCAGTCCCTCAGTTATCCCACCAGTTATTCTTGCATTTTTGGGCACTTTTGTTTCCACGTTCCAACATCCAGACTTTCAGCCTCTGGCCCCTAAAAAGCCAGACAGATGCTATAAAGTTTCTTAAGTTTACAACTTTCTCTTTCTAAGGCCCCTGTTGCAGACTCCTTAGTCATTTGTGTGGCCTCCGACAAAGCTTCAAGGTCCCTTTTTTCCACTTCTCTTTTTCCATCTGACAAAGATAGCAGGAAACTAGAGAGGTTGGGGAAGAAAGTGTTGTACACTTCAACTACCCTAGCCTTTAGGGCTTTAAACTGTCAAACACATATGACCAAGTATTCCCTGGAACTTATGTCACAACTGTCTAAAATTATCTCTGACATGCTTAATTCAGAAAACAAGGCTTTGGCCTCTTCTTTGATTGCTGCATTCTCCCAAGTGGCCAGTCACATTATAAAATGCTATGATGTTGTGGAGGCTACCTTTAGGGCAGCTTTCTCTGCCTCAGTGTTGAGAATTTTTGCATGGCTAAGGCTTCAGCTTCTCCCTCAGGACATCAAGGCAAAGCTAATGGATGCTTCCCTTGACAATTCTACTTTATTTGGTCAGGTTTCAGCTAATCTTTTTAAGTCAATGCAGGAAAAGAGTAAAGAGCTAAGACTTCAAGCACATCCTGGTGTCACCAGTCCCCAAGTTCCACAGGAACTACCTTTCCAAACAGATATTTATCTGCAGGCAAACTTGACCCTCCCAATAAGCCCTCTAAGGGGAGCAAAAAACTTCATCTCTACTCAGCTCTCTTCTCCTCCCAACCACACAAACAGCCTTTTCCTGACAGAGCAGGTTCTTCCTAACTACTCAAGACTTCCATGCTTCACCCCTCTTTACCTATACCTCTCCCTATCCCTTCCAGCCTGGGATACCATCACACAAGACACCTGGATCTTGTACATCATAAAATACAGATACTTCATGGCGTGGCACATGGTGCCTCCCTTCACGGGTATCCCACAGCCACCTGCAGAGCAGGTACACCTCTTTCTCCAGGTACTGGCAGACTTGCTGGAACAGGGATCTGTACAACCAGTGCCCACACACCAGAAAGGAACAGGCTTCTACTCTTGCATATTCCTAGTACCCAGAATGGAAGGCCCCTGGAGACCCATCCTGTATCTCTCCTTCAAAACCTTCCTAACGGTGCCCTCCTTCAAAATGCTCATCCTTCAGTCCTTGTTTCCTCTGATCCTCCCACAGGCCTTTCTGGTGTCCATAGACATCAAAGACGCCTACTTGCACATTCCCATTTATCCCAAATTCAGGAAATTTCTTCATTTCTCTGTGGTATCCTGGCACTTTCAGTTCTTGGCCTTGACATTTGGCCTTTCTACAACCACAAGAGTCTTCATAAAATGCTAAGCCTCAGTAATCGCATACTGCTGACTCCAAGGTATTCAAATTTTCCCTTACCTGGATGACCTGCTGTCCAGGCAAAAACCCCAGAGGATCTGCAGAGGAATCTCCATGCAGCCATGGCCATCTTACAACAACTAGGATTCACAAACCACTTCAAAAAATTTGCCTTCACCCCCATCTCAGGACCATGTCTTTCTGGTGCAGATTACAAACAGACAGAATAATAGTGTCTCTTCCATCTCAAAAGGCACAGGAGCTCTGACAGACCTTTTCAGTCCTCTTTTCCTAACACCTTTCGTCAGCAAGGCAATTTCTCAGGATCCTTCGACTGATGGCTTCCACCAATCTATGCTGTCTCCGGCAAGGCTTCATATGAGGAAATTTCAGTGGTTCCTGAAGTTGGTGTGGACATAACATGCCCACTGTCTGGAATTTAAATTCCGCTCCTACCATGCTTGAAGAAGGAGCTTCTATGGTGGATCCAACAAATATCCCTCAACCTGGGACTTCCCATCTACCTCCTGCCCCCAACTGAAGCCCTCTACACAGATGTTTAGGATACAGGCTTGGGGGCTGTGTTGGGTCCCCATACTGTATAGGGGCTATGGTCTCCCACTCAGAAAAAAGATCACATTAATATAAAAGAAATGAAGGCATTGATTCTAGCTCTTCAGTCCTTTCAGTCTCTTCTCAACACAAGTCAGTTGAGGATCTACACAGACAACATGACTGATGTTCATCGTGTTACCCTGCTGCAGTCATCACACTTGGGTTATCCTGCCATCAGGCGGTCCCGCAGTCGGCCCGAATTCCAAAGTCTTGGTCCGGCGTCTGTTGCTGTCGCTTCTTCCCTGACGTCAGTGCGGCAAGGGGTATACAAGAGGCATCCGAAGCCATTTTCTTCAGTCTTTCTTGCCGCGCGATGCCCGAAGCAGAAGCAGTTCGCAAGTGCCGGTCGGCCGACACCTGAGATTTTCGATTTGAATTTCAGTCCGAAGTCTTCAATAAAGCTAAGTACTCCGTTGGGGAACATTTTCTTGCCTCAGTCCGATGTCAGAAAAAGTTAACAATTGCATTTCTTGTGGGAAGCAAATACCTCATAAGGACTTCCACTCCTATTGTATTCCTTGCCTAGGCCCAGACCACGATGTCACAGGTTGTCGGTTATGCGCTAGGTTTAATAAACGAACTATCAAACGCCGTTTTGACTTCGCACGGCATTACTTTGGTAGGAAATTTAATTATATCATGCCGTCGGAGCATCCGACGACCGCCATTCATAAAAAACGCAAGGATAAGGACAGGCAGCCTAGGAATAAGCCAGACCCCGAGGCCTCAGCTGGGCCTGTCGCCGGTTCTCCGGTTTTCAGTGAGGCGCCTACGCAGCCCCTGACGACCACAGAACTGGAACCCCAGACAGCTGCGGATTCCCAAGCAGTGTCTACTAGGCCGATGCAGCCATCTACCGACACCGAAGCAGAACTAGACACCGGTACAGTGGAAACACCTTCAGTTGCAGAAGGTGTCTTCAGACTGACTACACTCACCATTAAATCTTATGCTAAGCTTAAAACTCCTTTAAAACCTAAGAAAACTGTACATCAGTCTACAGTGCAAGGCCCCATGCCTAAGAAACAGATGCTTAAGATGGCTGAAGATTTGATTACCCTTATCAGGGGTTCCCATCCCCCTCCTGATAAGACCAAGACAAGAGGAGGATTATGCATCCTCTGACCAAGTTTCTCTCTCCTCAGATTCTTCTGAGGAACAGGATTACACTTTTCCACCTTTTGAAGATTCTGTTACTGAAGACTCTGTTCCCTCAGCATCTCCCCGTGAAGACTACTCTTTTGGTGAAACTTTACATACCATGAGGGAACATTTCCACTGGGAAGGCCAGGATTACTCAGATTCTAAGAAAAGGCTCTGAGAGTTCCTTTTACTACCCCAGCACAGACCTCTTGCTATCCCTCCTGTTTTAGATATTGTGGATGATGTTTACTTGGAGTCTAGTTTAAATCCAGACTCTCTACCTCCTGCTCCAGCAAAACCAGACAGATACTACAGAGTACCTGACTCACACAAATTCCTTTCTAAAAGCTCTGTAGCTGACCCAGAAACAATTTCCCCGAGTCCTAAGGGAGCAAAAGCTTCTATGGCTAAAAATCCTGTGCCCTCTGAAAGGGATTCCAGAGCCCTAGATAGATGGGGAAAGAAAATCTACACCTCAGCAACTCTGGCTATGAGAGCATTAAATTGCCAGTTTCACATGTTGAAATATCAACAATTCCTAATGTCTCAGTTAAAACAAAAAATGAGCACACATTCAGAACAGCCTGAATTCAAGGAAATGCAGGATCTGTTGCATGCAGCTGAACAGGTGGGCAAACATACTTTACAATGCGGATTTGATTCATTGGAAGCTTCCTGTAGAGCAGCTGTTACTGGCTCTGTCATACGTAGACATGCTTGGTTAAAAGAACAAACCCTCCCTGACCATGTTAAAGCAAAAATGTTAAGTTGTCAATCTCGCCTTCATTCTTGCTTGATGGGTTCGGAGCCAATCCTCGGCTCTGACTCGGCACTTGCTAAGCTCGAGAGTCACTTTTACCAGCTCGAGGCAGCCCCATATCCCATGATGCAAGGCGGTAAGTACCCAGATCTCATTTGTCGCTTCGCTGATGAGGTCCTCCTTTTGCCAGCTCCTGGTAAGTGATTTATACACTACTACTTTTGCCCCCTTTCAGTTTAAAGTTAATTTTAAACTTAAATTTTATAGTTTTAGACTAGTTTTAGTCCTTTTCTGACTAAAATTCCCTCTCTCCAAAAAGTTTTTAGTCAGTCCTTCTCCGTGTGTGTGCTTGTGAGAGAATAGTTTTCTTGGACAGGTGTTGTGTGTAGCCAGAGAGTCCTGCAGGAAAGGAGAAATAAGCTTTTTGAGGGGTTTACGACGGCCGAGGGCCTCCGCTAAGTCGGCTCCATCTAAGACTTCTAAGTCTTCCAAGGCCCAGGCTTCTTTCGCGTGGACTCTTTGCGGTCTTGGCAAGCTTCTCTTCACTCCGAACAACCGCTCGACGATTCCTGTCTGCTAAGTTCTGTTTTGCATTCTTGCTGCATCGTGTGGCTATCGGACGGTGTTCTCACCTGCTGGTTCCATCACCATGTGGCGGGTTGCTCCACCACCGTTCGGCTACCGTTTGTGGTGGCTTTTTCCACACGCTTATTTTAATCCGATGAGCTTTCTGTGGGTTGTCGGTGTTGTGGCTGTCGGCTGGCTCCGACATCCATAGTTTGATGGCTCGATGGTTCCTTGGGGAGAGGGTCTAGGTCCCCTTCCTGGAACCGATACTCGCGCCTCCGGCCCCTCCTCTCCTCGAACGGAGCATCGGAGCCGATCATCCAGGTCATCATTATTAAAATCACAGGCACTGGCCCAAATGCTACATAGTCCGTCTCAACAGACGACTATTAGTCCACACCCCATTGCAGTTCCTCCTTCGACTCTACCCCAGAGTTTGGAGTTGGAGTCTTCGAATGGTTTCTGCTACGGCTGAGGGACAGATACCCCTTCTGCTCCTTCAGCCTCTACTCTTATCTCCTCTTGAGACCTTCCTTAGAGGGATTCGGTGGTCGGGCTTCCCTGGTCTCCTCCGAGGGGTGAGTGGCATCGGACCCTTGTCCACCCCACTCTTCCCTTGGAGCCTCGCCTTGGTGAGCTCGGCTCCGACATCTGCCTCGGAGCCTTCCCTTTCGGTGGGTCCTGGAGTTCCTGGTTCTTCGGAACGGGTTCTCTTGGACCTCCCTGGGAGGGGAGCCTTCGAGGTGATGAAGAGTGTGCTGGCCACTGGACTCAGCCAGCAGTCTGTTCCCTTAGCTCCTCCCTCTATGGTGCCTGTCGACATCTCTGCCACTTCTCTTGCTCCCGGACCCAGAGATCCTCCGCCTCAGGTTTCCCCACTGGGACGAACCCCCTCTTCCGAGGATTCTCCTGATCTGTCAGGAGATCCTCCGCGAAAGAGGACCTGTAAGAGGAAACACATAGACTCCCCCGAGTCTATCACTTCAGATACTGACTTAGATGAGTCAGAGGGATCCCCAAGATCCCCCTCTGAGGATGTCCCCTTCTCAGACATCCTAGAACTCCTTAGACAGAGGGGAAACTGGCCCACCAATAATCCCTCTGAGGATGAGTCAGTATACCTGGAGGCATTTGGATCTCGGCCCTCCACCTCCTGGGTGTCTCCGCCTTTCGACCCCCTTATGCAGGTTATTGCTCGAAAGGCGTGAGCGGCTCCTGACTCTGTAGAGCCAGTCCCTAGGAGGCCTTCTAAATTTATTACTGCCCCGTCGGACAAGCAATTCCTCACAAAAGGTGTCCCCCTACTGATGCCATGGTGGTGGCGGCTGCCACTAAGAAGGAACTTGCAGATCCTTCCGTACCTGTCCATCCTCCTAATAAGGACTCTAGGACCATGGATAGATATGGTAAGCGGATGTTCTCTTCAGCGACCTTTGCTATGCATTCGCTGAACTACCTATGTCACTTCACCAGACTCCAGAGGGATATCCTTAAGGAGCTAGGTGAAGTAGTACAGGATCCTACAGCTGCAGGGGCTCAAGAAAAAATTGCTTCGCAGCTAGGAACCCTTAATTCTATTGCTAACTCCTCCATGCGACTGATATCATATGCTGCTGATGGAGCGAGTAGGGCCGCAGGTACAGGTGTGGCTCTTAAACGCCAAGCCTGGATGCGGCTCTGTAATTTTGCAGATCCCTTTAAGGCATCCTTCACAAACTCTCCCTTTGATGGGTCAGCTTTGTTTGGCCCTCAAGTGAAGGAAATGTTGACCAGGTGTGAGCAGGACGGCAAGACTCTTTCTGCCGTAGTGGTCCGTTTTTCCACCCCTTCTAGACCTTACCCCAAAGGGCAGAAGGGTGGCAAAATGTGGTTCCGCAAATCCCAAGGAGTCACGCGATTCACGTGGTCAGTTTACCCCTAGAGGCAGAGGGGTAACAATAACAGACGCTCTAGAGGCAGAGGGGGTCCACAAAACCAGGGAAGCAGAGAGCCTCTCTCTGACAAGCCCTTTCAGCATCCCTGAGATGTTGCCCGGCTGTCCATCCTTGGAGGCAGTCGGGGGAAGACTATCGCTGTACCCAGAAGCCTGGCGTTCCCTCACTCAAGACAGATGGGTACAGTCGATCATATCCGAGGGTTACAAAATTCCTTTCGAGGAAAGTCCTTTCTTTCACTCAAATTCCCTTCCAGATGTACCACCCGGTCTAAGGAAATTGCAGAGTTAGAAGTCTTGAAACTACTGCAAAAAAGAGCCATTCAGGCAGTTACAACAGATCATTCAGAGCCGGAATCTACTCAAGGTTCTTTTGGTCCCCAAAAGACGGAGACTGGAGACCAATATTGGATCTCAGCAGACTCAACAAGTCTGTGGGGAAGACAAGATTCGAATGGTCACTCTTCAGTCAATTCTGCCCTTCTTACAGAAGGACAACTGGATGTGCTCAATAGATCTTCAGGATGCACTATCACATAAAATTCACAGACGCTCAGGAGATTTCTCCGCTTTCGGCTGGGGTCCAGTCATTTCCAGTTCAGAGCCCTGCCCTTTGGTCTCACTACAGCCCCCAGAGTGTTCACCAAATGTATGGCAGTGGTCACGGCTCACCTGAGACGTCAAGGATTCCAGGTGTTTCCGTATCTCGACGACTGGCTCCTTTCAGCCACCACCAGGCATCAGCTTGTTCAAGCCAGGGATTACACAATAAATCTTTGTTCTCAATTGGGCATCTCGACCAACTCTGAAAAATCATCCTTATTGCCCTGCCAGTCTATTACTTTCATAGGCGCAAACTTAAACACTGTTCGGATGTCCGCTACCCTTACAGATCTAAGAATCTCAGACATTCAAAGTCACGTCAGGATCATTCTAGCCAACAAGAAGGTACAGGCCAGAATGGTTCTAAAGGTGTTAGGCCTCATGGCTGCAGCCATTACCCTTCTTCCCCTGGCTCGCTTCTATATGCGCCTTCTTCAATGGATGTTGTTCACTCAGTGGTCTTACCAACAACTTCCAATGCGTCACCAAATACTGGTGACACAGATTTGCAAGAATCATCTTGCTTGGTGGATCACTTCTCCCCAGATTCACCAAGGCAGACACTTTGTACCCCCATCCCCGGTAGCCACTGTCACTACGGATGCCTCCCTGATCGGGTGGGGGGGGTCATTATCAGGGCAGGATGGTTCATGGGACGTGGCAACCTTTCGAATACCACCTGCACATAAATGTCCTGGAGATGAGAGCAGTGCTTTTAACGTTGCAAGCCCTCAACGACTTTCTTCCCGTAGGGACAATTGCAGTCCGCACAGACAACATGTCTGTAGTTTGGTATATCAACAAACAGGGCGGAACCAAGTCCTACCCCTTGTGTCGAGAAGCGCTCAGACTTTGGCAATGGGCGATCTCTTCTCATCGGTTTCTGGTAGCAACGCACATCCCTGGGAAAACCAACATTTTAGTGGACAGATTGAGCAGAGCTATTCTCATGCCTCACGAGTGGTCTCTCAAACAATCTATAGTGGAAGAGATTTTTCTGGAATGGGGTCGCCCATGTTGCGATCTTTTTGCTACTCCCCAAAACAGCAAATGCCCAGACTTCTTCTCTCTCTTCCCACTGCCAGGCCATCCCCCCAGAGACGCTCTGACCCAGGATTGGCCCCCAGGGACTTCTTTATGCCTTTCCTCCATTTCCTCTGATCCCTCAAGTCATCCAGAAAGCAACCGTTTTGAGAGCCAAATTGATTCTCATTGCTCCTTATTGGCCTCGACAAATATGGTTTCCGTTCCTCCATCGTCACCTTTTGGTGCAGCCGTGGCATCTGGACCCAGTGCCAGATCTTCTGATTCACCAATCCGGTCAGCTGCACTGGTCTATCCCTTCTCTCAACCTCACAGCATGGTTGCTCCACTTCCTTCCTTAGCCAGGCTTCCTATGATCTCTAACCCTGTTAGAGACATCATAGTAGCTTCCTTAAAATCCTCTACCAGGAGGATTTATACAAGCAAATGGAAACGTTTTTCTTATTGGGCTAAAACCAAGAAAATTGATCCCTTCACTGCTCCAGTTCAAGCAGTTTTGGATTTCTTAGCGGAGATTTTTCACACGGGCTCCTCTTCTTCCACAGTTAGAGTTCAGTTGGCTGCTATCTCGAACTTTCATGTCGGGTTCGCAGATCACAACATTATGTCCCACAGGCTTTGTAGAGCCTTCTTGAAAGGAATTTTCCTCCTCAAGCCTCCAGTCAGGAGTCCTCCTCCTCAATGGGACCTAAATTTAGTGCTGACATCCTTGATTCTTCCCCCCTTCGAGCCAGCTGTTTCTTGTTCCCTGAAATTTTTTTCATGGAAAACTTTATTTCTGGTTGCTATTACATCGGCTAGGAGGGTGTCTGAACTTCATGCTAACACTACAGCAGCTTCTTCCCATGCTGGGCAAGAATGCTTGGCTAGTCACTTTGGGACCTCAAGGAGGCATACCTGCATGTCCCTATCAGACAAAATTGCAGAAGATACCTCCGCTTCATTGCAGGTTCAACGCATTATCAATTCTCTGCACTGCCCTTTGGCTTATCTACAGTGCCCAGGGTCTTCACAGAATGCCGGGCACCAGTAATTGCATACTGCAGACAAAGAGGAATTCAAATATACCCATACCTGGACGACTGCCTTATTCAAGCAGAAAGCAAGGACATTCTTTTAAAGCATCTGGCATTTGTCAAACACCTTCTAAGTTGCCTAGGGTACACAGTAAACGAAAAGAAATCAAAACTAGTGTCCTCACAAAACATAATATTCCTTGGTGCCAGCTTGAATACAACGGCCCAGATGGCTTATCTCACGCCAGACAAGCAATGACAGCTGTTTCAATATTTCAAAATAATGGCAACAAAGACCCAACTCCGTGCAAGAAAAATTCTGCAGTACTTTGGATTCATGGCATCTTGCATACTACTAATACCATTTGCAAAACTGCATATGAGGAAATTACAATGGTACCTGAAAAGTGTATGGACTCAGCACAGCCACAGCTTAGAAACAATGATACCACTCATTCCCTGCCTTCAACAGGAATTTCTATGGTGGGCACAGGCATGTCACATCAACAAGGGTCAGCCTTTCACCTTACCCACAGCCAGGTAAACTATGATAATAGATGCATCGGACTGTGCCTAGGGAGCACACATGGCAGGGCAGTGCATTCAGGGCAAATGGATTACAGATCAGAGGCATCTGCATATCAATCAAAAAGAAATGCTAGCAGTACAAAATGCCCTAACAGCTTTCAAGGACCTTCTACACCCTGGACAACTAATAATAAAGACGGACAATACCACAGTCATGTGGTACATAAGCAAGGGAGCACACATTCCTACCCTCTGTGCAGGCAAGCAATGACCTTGTGGAACACTGCACTGTCTTACCAGGTTCAATTACAAGCACAATTCCTGCCAGGAAAGAAAAACACATTGGCATATGACCTAAGCAGAAACATCATGGATCCACACGAATGGAAACTATATCCACAAGTATTTGCAATGATAGCTCAAAAATGGGGACGCCCAGACCTAGATCTGTTTGCAAGCCCCCACAACCACCAACTTCAAAAATTTTGCAGAAGGACCTTCCATCCACTAGCTTGGAAAGTGGACGCCCTCTCATTCAGTTGGAAAACAGTAACAGTGTATACCTTCCCTCCACTGCCTCTTCTAGCAAAGGTACTGCTGAAGTCAGATTAGAGAGGCTACAAATGATACTCGTTGCACCAGACTGGCCACGCCAGCATTGGTATCCAATTTTAAGGAACATGGCCCACGGCCCACCATGGATTTTGCCACAAATTCCTCACCTGCTCACCCAGCGAGACAATCAGATTCTACACAACCAGCTCAAGACTTTACACCTGGCTGCATGGCAAATTACCTAAACAACCAGCCAACACCTTTATCCAAAGTGGTTATGGATGTCATTCTGGAGACCAGGAAAACATATTCAGACAAATGGAAAAGATTTTGCACCTGCTAAAGGCCTAAATCCCCTTGACCCAAACATCCCTCAGATTCTACAATATTTAACTGAGATGTTACACAAAGGACTTTCCTTTTCATCTATTAAGATCCATGCCTCAACAATTTCAGCTCATTACAGCACGGATCCTCCTTTATTCTCACATCCGCTCTTAAGTTCTTAGCCCCACTGAGGTACTGTCTTAAGACCGCCAAGGAGAGCTCCAACACCTACTTGGGATCTCAACTTTGTTCTGGAAAAGCTTACTTTGCCGCCCTTTGAACCAGCATTTTCAACTGATTTAAAATTTCCTTCATGGAAAACTGCTTTACTACTAGCAATGACCTCAGCTAGAAGAGTCTCAGAGCTACAGGCACTAATGGCAGTGGAACCTTTCCTCATTTTTCATCAAGACAGAGTCTCTCTACAAACTAATCCTTCCTTTATGCCAAAGGTGGTATCCAGTGTGGCCCTAAACCAAACCATTCACTTGCCCACCTTCTTCCCAAATCCCCAGAACAAAGGAGAAAGACTCCTGCACTCTTTGGACATTCACAGGCAATTACATTACTACTTGGATAAAACTAAGGCTTTCAGAAAAACTGACCAGCTTTTTGTAGCCTATGCTACAGGATCACAAGGAAAAGTGATCTCAAAACAGACCATTTCTAAATGGATAGGGCATTGCATATGTTTCTGCTACACACATCATGGGAAACCAGTACCTGCTAACATTAGGTCCCACTCCACCAGGGCTACAGCTACATCAGCAGCCTTTCTCAGGGGAGTGCCAACCAAGGATATTCTGGAAGCTGCTACTTGGAGTTCAGTGCACACCTTCACCAAGCACTATCACTTACCTCTATAGTCTAAGACTAGAACTGGTTTTGCCACTGCAGTTTTGCAGGGCTTACTAGCTTCTTCCAACCCTGTTTGACTCCACCTCCCATCCTTAGCTTTGGGATTCAACCCAAGTGTGATGACTGCAACAGGGTAACACGATGAACATAGTACAGTTTTGTACCTACCATAAATGTAGATGTTCGAGTGTTCACCCTGCTGCAGTCCAGGTTACCCTCCTTCCATCCCCTCTGAACTAGCTGAACTTATCTCTACCACTCTATCCTATGCTACCTCTGTGGTGTATTTGCTTGTGCCTAAGGGTATTGTTTTATTTTTATATAACTATATGTATTTATATATATATATATATGTATTTATATATATATATATATATATATATATATATATGTATTTATATATATATATATATATATATATATGTATTTATATATATATATATATATATATATATATATATATATATATATATATATATATATATATATATTTTGCCTACCTATTGGGGGCACCTGACATCTGGGGCAAGAAAAACTGAAGAAAATGGCCGGATGCCTCTTATATACCCTGGCACTGGCGTCAGGAAGAAGCAACAGCAACCGACGGACCAAGACTTTGGAATTCGGCCGACTGGGACCACCTGACGGCAGGATAACCCAAGTGTGATGACTGCAGCAGGGTGAACACTCGAACATCTACATTTATGGTAGGTACAAAACTGTACTTTCCCTGGCATTTGAACAAGCAGGGGGTCCAAATTCTGTCTCCTATGTAGATTAGCTCTACAAGTTTGGGAGCTAGCCCTCCAACTTCAGATTCCTCTGAAGACAGTTTATATCCCCTCCAATTAAACTGTTTTGGCAGACACCTTGAGCAGAGCCACAACATGAATGGATGCTTCACAGGGATGTGTTTCTGGACATAGTTCACCAGTGGGGTATTCCTTGAATAGACTTGTTTGCCTCCCTTCTGAACAAACAAATTCCAAGATTTTGTGCCAGGAAACCTCACCCCCTGGCATGGAAAGTGAACGCTCTGTCAGTATCCTGGAAGGGGAAGTTTCTGTATGCATTCTGTTCCCTTCCACTCATTCCAAAAGTCCTGCTGAAGATTCATCAGGACAAACCAAGAATTTTGCTAGTGACTTCCTGTTGGCCAAAACAACATTGGTTCCCCCTTCTGCTGCACCTAGCCAAGGGCAGTCATCACAAGTTACCTCACAGAGTGGACCTACTCATACAATACAAGGGCTCTCTCATCCACGCTCACTTAGCAATTCTGTAGCTGACTTTGTGGGTAATAGAGCCTTGATATTTTTTAGACACCTATTCTCAAAGGAAGTGCTTCAAGTCTTGCAGGAGTCCAGGAAACCCAATGCCAGGAAATCTTACCTATCCAAATGGAAAAGATTTTCAATGTGGTGTCTTTCTTGTAACCTGACCCACTAACTATGGATCTCCCTTTAGTTCTTTCATACCTTTGTGAGTTGCTGAATACAGGTCTAGCTTATTCATCAGTAAAAGCACATCTGTCAGCCATGTCTGCCTCTTTCATCCCCTTGAGCTTCTGGATTTGAGGCCAAACATTTCCTTAAAGGTGTCACCCCCAGAACCTAAATTTTGTGCTAGAGAAGCTGACCCTCGCACTCTTCAAGCCAGCTTCCGCTGGTTCCTTAAAACACTGCACCTGGAAAACTGTCTTGCTGCTAGCCTTAACTTCTGCCAGAGCTCCAGACCCTGATGGCATCCCCCCCCCCCTTTTCAGGCTGTCCACCTATCAACCTTTTTCCCTTCTCCCCAAAACACTATTGAAAAGATTTTGTACACACTTGATTTGCACAGACAACTCAGATTTTTACCTTCACAAAACTAAACCTGTTAGGAAATCAGACTAGCTGTTTGTCTCATTCCATACCAGGCTCTTGGACTTCCTGTGTCCAAGCAAACCAGCTCTTACTGGATTTCCAAAACCATTAACTTATGTTATGCCTACTGTGGGAAACCCACTGCATGTTCAGTTAAAGCACACTCCACCATGGCAGTGACCTCCTCTCGTGCCTTTCTCAATGGTCTAGACACCAATTCTATCCTAGAGGCTGCTACCTGGACCCCTGTCCACACCTTTACCAAACATTACAAGCTGGATTCCATCTCTAAAGCTAAGGCTGGGTTTGCCAGAGCCATTCTTCATGGCTTCCTGGAAAATCCATCAACTAACTCCACCTCCTTCTCTGCATGAGCTTTGGTACTCTTCCTCATGGAAAGAATACTGCAACAGATGAATAGAAGGATATAGAATAGTTTTGTAAAAACTTACCATAATGGTAGATGTCCTTTTCTACTCTTTTGCAGTATTCTGCCCCACTTGGACTGTCTGTCCTCTGTGGCCTTCAGTTCTGAGGATGGTGCAAATGTACATCACTTTTATGGCTTACGTCCAATAGTTGCCTACTTGAGAATTACCATGCCCATTATAGTAGTAAAGGACTTTGGTATACTGGATGATGATGGGTCTCCTGGTCAGGCAACTACTCCCTCATGTAAAGAATACTGCAACAGAGAAGAGAAGAACATGTATCGTTATGTTAAGTTTTAAACAACTATTCTTTCTGCATTAAGGCCTAATTAGTGTAGTTCCTCTCATTGCCTCATGGTGCTAGAGCAGCAATTAATTTGCAGCTGCCATTTGCATTGATTAAAAGCTTTAACAGGAAAACTTGCTGTTTTTGCAGTTTTTTTCTTTGGGGATATAATTATTTGTGGTCACTGAATACGCATTTACAGTATTCACGATTTGGGTGGCATTTTGTTTGTGAAGCTTTTATGAGAGGAATTTTTCTTAATTTTATGTCTAATATCTTGTCTAATATTTAGATTTATTATTATTATGTGATGTAATTGAGTGGATTTGCAACATTTTAAACAAATTTCTCATTTAAATAGATTTTCTCTCAATTTTGTTTGACTTTATGCGGAAATATTACTTAATATTACATTTAATTCCTGGCCTTATTCTATTTGGGGCTATTTATGTTTTTGTTGGGCTGAAATATGTATTATTTATTTATATGGAGGTGTCTGTGTGATGTGTTTATTTTTATTTTGTGCTGAGCTACCAAAATTGCTGTCTTCTTTTCTGTAATACAGTATAGTTTCCCTATAGAAATAGGCTTCAGTTTGCTATTTATAGAGAACTTTGTGGAATTTGTCCATTTTGTACTGGACTGACTGCAGAGTCAGTACTTTGTATTGATGTCAATCTCGCCTTCATTCTTGCTTGATGGGTTCGGAGCTGATCCTCGGCTCCGACTCGGCACTTGCTAAGCTCGAGAGTCACTTTTACCAGCTCGAGGCAGCCCCATATCCCATGATGCAAGGCGGTAAGTACCCAGATCTCGTTTGCCGCTTCGCTGATGAGGTCCTCCTTTTACCAGCTCTTGGTAAGTGATTGTTATATTACTACTTTTGCCCCTTTCTTCAGAAAAAACTTTAGATAATTAGTTTTAATACAGTTTTAGTCCTTTTCTGACAAGATTTTCCCTGACTCCTTAAAAATTTCTAGTCAGACTTTCTCCCATCCCATACCCCCCTTGTTAGGGTGTGTGTGTCTGTTATTGATAGTTTTATATAATTTAATTTCTTGGACTAGTGTTGTGTGTGTATGTGATTCACTATGTCTAAGGAAAGGGTCTCAGGCTTTAAGAAGTGTGACTCGTGCTGTCAGAAGATGTCTCTGACAGACGGTCACACTTCTTGCCTTTACTGCCTGGGGCCTCTTCACCTGCAGGACTCCTGTGCTATTTGTCACTCTTTCAGCCAGAGAGTCCTGCAGGAAAGAAGAAATAAATTAATTTTGAGGGGCCTTCTTAAGCCGGAGGGCTCCCCGGCTAAGTCGGCTCCATCTAAGACTTCAAAGTCTTCCAAGGCCCAGGCTTCTGTGTCCAAGCCTGTGGCCTCGGCTCCGACTCTTTCAGAGTCGAGACCGGCCCCGGCTGGAGCCGACTGTACTTTACATAAACCTTCGGCACCGATGGCTATCGGTGCCGATTCTGGTTCGACCACTTCGGTGTCGGCTCCGATCAGTTCCGACCACCATGTGGCTCAGGCATCGGTGTCGGCTCCGATCGGCTCCGATACCATTACTTTTGTGGCTGTATCGGCTCCGGCTGGAGCCGATGCATCGAAGCTACCTGTCGGCGCCTATAAGTTGTCGGCTCCGACAGTTTCTGTGGTTTCATCGGCTCCGATGGTTCCTTCGAGGAAGAGGTCTAGGTCCCCTTCCTTGGAGCCGATACTTTCGGCTCCGGCTTCGCCTCTCCTCTCGGAACGGAGCCATCGGAGCCGATCTTCAAGGTCATCCAGGCTTTCTGACCATGATTTAGAGAGAGTGGTCAGTAGATTACTTAAGTCACAGGCACTGGCCCAAATGCTACATAGTCCGTCTCAGCAGACTATTGGTCCACACCTCATTGCAGTTCCTCCTTCGACTCTACCCCAGAGTTTGGAGTTGGAGTCTTCGGGAATGGTTACTGCTACGGCTGAGGGACAGATACCCCCTTCTGTTCCTTCAGCCTCTACTCTTATCTCCTCTTCGAGACCTTCCTTAGAGGGATTCGGTGGCCGGGCTTCCCTGGTCTCCTCCGAGGGGGTGAGTGGCATCGGACCCTTGTCCGAGCCCGCTCTTCCCCTTGGAGCCTCGGCCTTGGTGAGCTCGGCTCCGACATCTGCCTCGGAGCCTTCCCTTTCGGTGGGCCCTGGAGTTCCTAGTTCTTCGGAGCGGGTTCTCTCGGACCTCCCTGGGAGGGGAGCCGAGGTGATGAAGAGTGTGCTGGCCACTGGTCTCAGCCAGCAGTCTGTTCCCTTAGCTCCTCCCTCTATAGTGCCTGTTGACATCTCTGCCACTTCTCTTGCTACAGGACCCAGAGATCCTCCGCCTCAGGTTTCCCCACTGGAATATCCCTCTTCCGAGGATTCTCCTGATTTGTCGGGAGATCCTCCGCGGAAGAGGACTTGTAAGAGGAAACACGTAGACTCCCCCGAGTCTATCAATTCAGATACTGACTTAGATGAGTCAGAAGGATCCCCAAGATCCCCCTTGAGGATGTCTCCTTCTCAGACATCCTAGAACTCCTTAGACAGAGGGGAAACTGGCCCACCAATAATCCCTCTGAGGATGAGTCAGTATACCTGGAGGCGTTTGGATCTCGGCCCTCCACCTCCTGGGTGTCTCCGCCTTTCGACCCCCTTATGCAGGTTATTGCCCGAAAGGCGTGGGCTGCTCCTGACTCTGTAGAGCCAGTCCCTAGGAGGCCTTCTAAATTTATTACTGCCCCGTCGGACAAGCAATTCCTCACAAAAGGTGTCCCCGCTGATGCCATGGTGGTGGCGGCTGCCACCAAGAAGGAACTTGCAGATCATTCCGTACCTGTCCATCCTCCTAATAAGGACTCTAGGACCATGGATAGGTATGGTAAGCGGTTGTTTTCTTCAGCGACCTTTGCTATGCGTTCGCTGAACTACCTATGTCACTTCACCAGACTCCAAAGGGATATCCTTAAGGAGCTAGGCGAAGTTGTGCAGGATCCTACAGCTGCAGGGGCTCAGGAAAAAATTGCTTCGCAGCTAGGAACCCTTAACTCCATTGCAAACTCCTCCATGCGGCTAATATCATATGCTGCTGATGGAGCGAGTAGGGCCGCAGGTACAGGTGTGGCTCTTAGACGCCAAGCCTGGATGCGGCTATGTAATTTTGCAGATCCCTTTAAGGCGTCCTTCACAAACTCTCCCTTTGATGGGTCAGCTTTGTTTGGCCCTCAAGTGAAGGAAACATTGACCAGATGTGAGCAGGACGGCAAAACTCTTTCTGCCGTAGGAGTCCGTTTTTCCACCCCTTCTAGACCTTACCCCAAAGGACAGAAGGGTGGCAAAATGTGGTTCCGCAAATCCCAAGGAGTCACGCCGGATTCATGTGGTCAGTTTACCCCTAGAGGCAGAGGGGGTAATAACAACAGACGCCGCTCTAGAAGCAGAGGGGGTCCACAAAACCAGGGAAACAGAGAGTCTCTCTCTGACAAGCCCTTTCAGCATCCCTGAGATGTTGCCCGGCTGTCCCTCCTTGGAGGCAGTCGGGGGAAGACTATCGCTGTACCCAGAAGCCTGGCGTTCCCTCACTCAAGACAGATGGGTACAGTCGATCATATCCGAGGGTTACATAATTCCTTTCGAGGAAAGTCCTTTCTATCCCTCAAATTCCCTTCCAGATGCACCACCCGGTCTAAGGGAAATTGCAGAGTTAGAAGTCTTAAAACTACTGCAAAAAAGAGCCATTCAGCCAGTTACAACAGACCATTCAGAGCCCGGAATCTACTCAAGGTTCTTTTGGTCCCCAAAAGACGGGAGACTGGAGACCAATATTGATCTCAGCAGACTCAACAAGTCTGTGAGGAAGACAAGATTCCGAATGGTCACTCTTCAGTCAATTCTGCCCTTCTTACAGAAGGACAACTGGATGTGCTCAGTAGATCTTCAGGATGCGTACTATCACATAAAAATTCACAGACGCTCCAGGAGATTTCTCCGCTTCGGCTGGGGTCCAGTCATTTCCAGTTCAGAGCCCTGCCCTTTGGTCTCACTACAGCCCCCAGAGTGTTCACCAAATGCATGGCAGTGGTCACGGCTCACCTGAGACATCAAGGATTCCAGGTGTTTCCGTATCTCGACGACTGGCTCCTTTCAGCCACCACCAGGCATCAGCTTGTTCAAGCCAGGGATTACACAATAAATCTTTGTTCTCATTTGGGCATCTCGATCAACTTCAAAAGTCATCCTTATCGCCCTGCCAGTCTATTACTTTCATAGGCGCAAACTTAAACACTGTTCGGATGTCAGCTACCCTTACAGATCAAAGAGTTTCAGACATTCAAAGTCATGTCAGGATCATTCTAGCCAACAAGAAAGTACAGGCCAGAATGGTTCTAAAGGTATTAGGCCTCATGGCTGCGGCCATTACTCTTCTTCCCTGGCTCGCTTCTACATGCGCCTTCTTCAGTGGATGTTGTTCACTCAGTGGTCTTACCAACAACTTCCAATGCGTCACCAAATTCTGGTGACACAGATTTGCAAAATCATCTTGCTTGGTGGATCACATCTCCCCAGATTCACCAAGGCAGACACTTTGTACCCCCATCCCCGTAGCCACTGTCACCACGGATGCCTCCCTGATCGGGTAGGGGGTCATTATCAGGGCAGGATGGTTCATGGACGTGGCAACCGCTCGAGTACCACCTGCACATAAATGTCCTGGAGATGAGAGCAGTGCTTTTAACGTTGCAAGCCCTCAACGACTTTCTTCCCGTAGGGACAATTGCAGTCCACACAGACAACATGTCTGTAGTTTGGTATATCAACAAACAGGGCGGAACCAAGTCCTACCCCTTGTGTCGAGAAGCGCTCAGACTTTGGCAATGGGCGATCTCCTCTCATCGGTTTCTGGTAGCAACGCACATCCCTGGGAAAACCAACATTTTAGCGGACAGATTGAGCAGAGCTGTTCTCATGCCTCACGAGTGGTCTCTCAAGCAATCTATAGTGGAAGAGATTTTTCTGGAATGGGGTTGCCCGTGTTGCGATCTTTTTGCTACTCCCCAAAACAGCAAATGCCCAGACTTCTTCTCTCTCTTCCCTCTACCAGGCCATCCCCCCAGAGACGCTCTGACCCAGGATTGGCCCCAGGGACTTCTTTATGCTTTTCCTCCATTTCCTCTGATCCCTCAAGTTATCCAGAAAGCAACCGTTTTGAGAGCCAAAATGATTCTCATTGCTTCTTATTGGCCTCGACAAATTTGGTTCCCGTTCCTCCATCGTCACCTTTTGGTGCAGCTGTGGCATCTGGACCCAGTGCCAGATCTTCTGATTCACCAATCCGGTCAGCTGCACCGGTCTATACCTTCTCTCAACCTCACAGCATGGTTGCTCCACTTCCTTCCTTAGCCAGGCTTCCTTTGATCTCTATCCCCGTTAGAGACATTCTAGTAGCTTCCTTAAAATCCTCTACCAGGAGGATTTAGACAAGCAAATGGAAACGATTCTCTTATTGGGCTAAAGCCAAAAATATTGATCCCTTCACTGCTCCAGTTCAGGCAGTTTTGGATTTCTTAGCGGAGATTTTTCATGCAGGATCCTCTTCTTCCACAGTTAGAGTTCAATTGGCTGCTATCTCGAACTTTCATGTCGGGTTCGCAGATCACAATATTATGTCCCACAGGCTTTGTAGAGCCTTCTTAAAAGGAATTTTCCTCCTGAAACCTCCAGTCAGGAGTCCTCCCCCTCAATGGGATCTAAATTTAGTGCTGGCATCCTTGATTCTTCCCCTTCGAGCCAGCTGTTTCTTGCTCCTGAAATTTCTTTCATGGAAAACCTTATTCCTAGTAGCTATTACATCTGCCAGGAGGGTGTCTGAACTTCATGCTCTATCGGTTCGACCCCTATTTGGTCTTTCACAAAGACAGAGTATCATTGAGAACTAATCCGACCTTTTTGCCTAAGGTCGCCTCAAAGACTAATTTGAATCAATCCATTGATCTCCCTGTATTTTTCCAAACTATTCAAACAGATCGAACAAAAACTACATTATCTTGATATCCATCGCCAACTCAGATATTATTTGGACAGAACTAAACAATTTAGGAAATCCGATCAACTCTTTGTTTCCTATGCTGATAACAAGAAAGGCCTTCCTGTCTCTAAAGTTACCTTATCTAGATGGCTTTCTTCTGTCATCTCTGAAATTTATCAGCTCAGGGGAAAACAGCTGTGCTCAAAACCTAAAGCACATTCAACTAGAAGCTTAGCTACTTCTACAGCCTTTCAAGCTAGACTTCCTTTAGACACTATTTGTGCAGCGCCACTTGGGCCACTCCTCATACCTTTGTTTCCCATTACAAATTGGACTTGGCCTCCAGGGACAGAGCCAGTTTTGGCTCTACAGTCCTCAAGAGTCTGTTCCATTGAGCCACCCAGGATAGAGGTGCTAGGGACGCGGTCCCATCAAGCAAGAATGAAGGCGAGATTGATAACTTAACATTAAGAAGTTATGTACCTACCATAACGTTCCATGTTAGTTGTCTTCTCTCGCCTTCTTTCTTGCGACCCTCCCTCCTTCCCCCAGGCCTGGACAGACCTTTTTCTACAAGGTATAATTATGCTGAAAGACCATACAGAGCTGGTCTTTCTTCCATCCTGCAGGTTTTTCTTCTGCTTTCTTCCTTTGGGAAGTATTTATGCTTGGTGCTATTGCCCTTTTGTCATCAAACGAGATCTGGGTACTTATCGCCTTGCATCATGGGATATGGGGCTGCCTCGAGCTGGTAAAAGTGACTCTCGAGCTTAGCAAGTGCCGAGTCGGAGCCGAGGATCGGCTCCGAACCCATCAAGCAAGAAAGAAGGCGAGAGAAGACAACTAACATGGAACGTTATGGTAGGTACATAACTTCTTATTTTTGCCTTCCATCTTGATGGATTTAGGCACGTTTTGTTCCCCCACCGTCTTCCCCAGCTGCACTTAAAAAAAAACGAAAGAACAAATCAAAAAATATGCCTCAGCCTACTGCTTGTGACTTTGCAGTAACCTTAGCTTTGGGCAAGCTGTCGGACCACTCTCCTTTTGTTACCTGCAGGTCCCGTGGTGTCATCGTAGTATCACAGCTGTGCTTGACATTAGGGTCACACTCATTTTACAACACTGTACCATTTCCTGCTGCAGTTATGGGAGAACCAGACCCTTTAGGGGCATAGGTGATCAGGGGTGCTAGAATCTGTTGCCAGTATTGATATATTTCTTCCAGAGGATTCTCCCACTTGTGTAGTGTATGCCAAAATGAGACAGGAAACCTACCAAGTGGTGGGACAGCAGTCTGACTGTTTTTTCACCTGAGATGGTTGTTATGGTTAAATCCATTGTTGAAGCAGTTGATTACGGGGTGCATATGGATATTATGAGTAATGCAGGTGCTTCCACTTTTGATAAATATGCTAAGGATCCTCTCTTTGAAGGAGATCCTGTGTCTTGAGTACTTTGACCTGTTTGAGTTGGATCAGTTGGGTTTCTCTAATGACAAACAAGTTGTTGACTAGATTTACAGATGAATTCAACTGGTATCTATTGGCTACCCCTGAGATTAACAGGGTTTATGATCTCCTGGAAGATGAGGCCCCAGATACCGAGACCTTTCCTCCATTAATTCCAGCATTGGAGGATATCTTCAAGAACCTTGTAGTTTCACTCTCTTTATTGACACTTTGCCTAAGAAAGTGTTTAAGAAATTTAGGTTATGCTCTTATTTTCAGTCTCCTTTCTTTGCACACCCTGCTGTAGTGCCCCTAGTGATTTTGTTAATAAGAAGACAGTGTCTTCTTCTAACCCATTCCCTCAAGATAAACTAAGCAATGGGCTGGAATTCGGGGGAAAAAGATGCTGCAGTCCAGTACAGTAGTTTTTTAAGTATGTAACTACCAGTTTTTATGTGGAATTTTGTGGTGAGATGCATGTACAGTTTAGACGGGTTTGCTACATTGTTGCCTGCAGAGCAAAAGGACTATATTAAAGATATTGTCTCAAGTGTTTCTCATGTGTCAAAATATGCTTTAAAAGTGCCTTGGGGAAGGCTGATACTTTTTCTAGAAATGCAGTAGCATTGTCAGTGATGATTAAGAGGTATGCTGGGTTGCACTCCCAGAATTTTTCTGATGAGCTAAAAAATGAGATTGTGAATGTTCTTTAACACCTTTATTGAATTATGACTTAAGACATAGGTAGACATACATGTTATATAAAAGAAGACAAAGCATGTTAACATGTTTGCAGTTATAAATGTTGTACACCACATATGTTTTTTTAGAATGATCATCAATCCAATATTGCATAAATGGGTCAATTCCTGCCTTCCCATAAACCTCACTGCTCCTCCAAAACATTATTCTGCATACATTGTTCCCACAATTTCTATATTTTATGTAATCGTCTACCATTTTGTAAAGATCTCCCTCCCAATTCTTTTATCTCTGTTAAATATTCACTTCTTCAAATACAGTTGGTTTAGACTTTGAGTTCCATTTTCTAGTAATTGCTTTCTGGCAGCCACCAGAATTAAACTTAGAAAGGCTTTACTGTGTTTAGGCAATTCATATCCTCTATCCCAGCTCAAAAACAAAATAATTTCATTAGTTATATCTATTTGCTTGCGCAAAATTTCCAGCATAGTACTCTGTAGGGAGTTTTTAAAGTATGCTAACTCATTACACTACCAAAACATATGTTCCCAGTTACCTCTTTCTTGTCCATCATACTTCCAACATTTGCTATCTACCTGAGGAAAAATTCCTTGAAGTCTGCTTGGGGTATAAAAATATCTATGCAAACAAAATCCTAAACATTTTAGACTTTGTTGCATGATTAGAAGCCATACATGTGTCCTCCCATTGTTTCTTATGAATATCTAATCTCTCTTCCCATGTTGTCTAATCTCCTGTGATTGATTCGTATAGTTATCATGCAATATTTTATATGTCCTAATAATTATGCCTTTTCTAAAAACAGCTTCTGTTCTAGATTGAACTAAAAACTCTATCAGAGCAGGTCTTTCACGTAGGATTCCCCTATCCCTTTCTCTTTGCCTACACTCTGATATCAGTCCCTAATATAGAGGGCAGTCTCTCACCTGCAGTCCAAATGTCTTCCTGGCATCTTCCCATTCTGCTACCTTTCCCTCTCTAGTTATTTGCTCCCAATACCTTGGTTCATTTACCAGTTTTCTTCAGTAAATTTCAGCCCCCTCTTGCCTATTGCCTATTCCCTGCACTCCTAATTGTAGTCATCCGTATTGGCAGAATCTCCTTTCTCCATTTTCGTGTTGGTTTAGATTTTAGAATACTTTCTGCTACTTTATGAAAATAATATGCCTTATTGCATTGTAATTCTCCTTAAGGATCTGCATCCAAAATCCCACACACTCCTTATTTCTTGAATTTCTCCCTCTGTTTCATCATCATCAGTCATCCCCTCCCAAATAAAATCCTTCAATTGGTTGATAAAAATATGCCTGACCTGTATGTAACACTAAAGGGACTGAAAACATTTTCACTACTTGTGTCTTGCTATCCATATCTGTAAACAAGAGCTTTCAGATTCTCACTTTTTGTATTATCTTTTGTTTAGTCTCTTCCCACCTATCCTCAGCTGCTGTAACACTCCTGAATACTTAATTTTGTGTCATCATAAATATGGGTATTGCTGAACCAATTCATGTGAGGGTACATAGGTTACAGCTATAGCCTTTGTTTTGTCTGCATTCATTTTTATATCCCAAAAAGACTTGCACTTTCTCAGAATGTTCCACAACACTGAGATAGCCTTTTCTGGTTTTAATCTGTTGCAAAATAATATTGTGTACAAATAAAGCCAACTGTTCTTGATTACCACATCAATTATATTCTTGAATTTCTGAGTCCCTTATTTTCTTTGCTAGTGGCTCTAAATTTAACTCAAATAAATGGGAAAAAGGACACCCCTGCAAGATTCATCTATTCAGACATAACTTGTCCACCTTTAAATTTTGCATCTGATCCCTCACAAATCTTCTTAACTAACCGTATTATTGCATCAGGGAATGCAAATGCTTCCATTGCCCTACTCATAAAAGCCCAGCTTATTCTGCTGAATGCTTTCTCTGCATCAAGATCCACCAACAACAGAGGTATATTATATTGCATTCTGCTTCTCTCTGGATCATCTTTATTTATTTATTTTTTAATGTTGTCAAATATTTGCCTACCCTCCACAAGATCACACTGATCATATCTATCAGTTTTGTCATTCCCTTTGCTATTATTTTAACTGTTAACAATTTAAAAGTGAAATGGACCTATATGAAGGGGTCTGATGGGTGTTTACCATCTTTAGATATTGCACACACCATAGCTTTCTTCCAGAAGGTTGGCATGTTCACTTCTTTTAAAATACCGTTAAACAAAACCATCTGTATTTTTATCACTTTCTTCCCTCCCAGATTCTGAACTTCCACAGCAGTACCATCTGTTCATGGAGGCTTTCATTCAGATTGATTTATAAGTCATAGTTTTTATCTCATCTCCTCATACGTTAATTAGTACCTACGTTAATTAGTAATTGTTTAGCCTCATCTGCCTCTAACCCTAGCATAGCTAAGTTTTCCATAAATATTTCCTTTTGTGATTTTTCTTTATTTCCACATTCCTCTGCTACAAATTTGCTTAAAAATACTTCTACAGGATCTCTGGTTGTTTTTCTTTGTATAGGCTCCTTAAATTTGGCAAGAACCCTTTCTACTTTCTGTTGCAGAAGTTTGCTCAGGAGTTATCAAAAAGCAGTTGCTTAACAACAATCTAAACTCGTGTATTATCCTGAAACTGTCTTATTTTTCTGTTTAGCAATCTGCAGTAGTGCAAATTCTTTTTCTGTGAAATTTCCCTTATTCTGCAATAGAATGTGTGTGTGTGTATGTATGTATAATATATACACACACACATACATATATATATATATGGATCTAGGACGTTTGCTCGCGTGAGCAAATGACCGAAACCCAAATGGCCGGGCATACTTAAGCAGTATGCCTGTTGCCGAGGCATTACTATGGTGCGGGTAAGGGAAATTTCCCTTTTCCCCACTGTAGTACGGTCTCAGAAGGAGAATATTAAAGTAGGCGGGTGTGGGGGGCACAGCCTCCCTGCTAAAATGTAAATGTAGTGTTTGTTTGTTTTTTTTTTTGTAACACGCTTTAACAAAAGCGCTTTTTCGATAAAAGCTCTTTCTTTAAAGTGTGTTCGTTGTTATGGATTTGGGCGTTTGCTCACTCGAGCAAATGTTCTAGATCCATATATATATATATATATATATATATATATATATATATATATATACACACACACACACACATATATAGAGTGTGTGTGTATGTATATATATATATATATATATATATATATATATATATGTACATATATATATGTATATATACACACATATACACACATTTATGTACATGGAAATGTGCGTGTGTGTGTTTGTGTGTGTCAGCCTCTTTCACCATAGCCATGGAGATGTTTGTTAAGTTATTCTTCATTTTTGGCATTTTTTAAGTAGTTCTTTAGTTCCATTTGGACTGTGGGAGAAAGGCTTCAGGCTGAGACTGGCAAGCCAAGCCAAAGTCTTTTGGATTTATCAGTTCATAGCCTTCCTTCTCATCTGACCTCCACTTTCCAGTCGCTTGCAAGACACCATTACTAGAGCGCAATAATTGTTAACAGTGGTTTAATGGTTGCTGAGTTGGCATTACGTCATTGGAACTGATGTCGAGAATGGTAATATTGATCTAGATGCAACTATTTTGGCATCAGTGGAGATAGGTGGAAATTTGCTAGATGAAGTTTTTTTCCACCAACTAAAGAAATCCATTTTTAGAGTTTAACAGTAATTTGGATGATCAAAATCAGATGGCAGCTTTCTGTTCTGCTGTCGATCATTCTTCCAGTAACTGTAAGTCTCTAATTTATAAATTAGAAAGACTTTTGGTGTCTTACAAAAGTACTGAACTTGATCATTTTTATTTAACATGGTGTGTTCATAGTGAGACAATTCCACTGGGGCTTTAGTGTCGTGTAAGTTCCCCAATGGCATTTAAAAGACAGTGCTATTTATAAGTCATTGTGTCAAATATACAATGAAGCAGGTTTTAAAGTTTTAAAAAGTTTAATAGAACACACCTGCGTTAAATTGGATAACTTGAAAACAGCTGTATAATCATTATATGCAGTTACTTTAGAACATTCAATGTTCAGTACAGAAAAAAAGTTTGTGGGACAGTATAACAGTTAAATTGACCATACAATGTTGCAACAGTTACAGCCAATAAAATAAAAAAAAAAAGAATAGATTATTAATACAATATAAATGCAGACAAGCGTATGTGTTAAAGAAGGACTGGCAGCGTGCTAAATTTTTGACAGTGAGATCAGCTAATTTACAAACTACTACTTTTGGTAACAGTGTTACTTCTTTAGATGAATTTCCTTTTCTTGAAAGCAAAGTAATGGTTTAGAAACCATCAATAATGTCGACACCATTAGTGATGTTGGAGCATAGCGGCTCAAGGGTTTAATACAGACCCTGCTGTTCATACTTCAAGTTGTAACCAAACCATTGTTAATAATTTTTTATTGGCTGGAAGTGCAAGCATAAGAGGAAACAGGAGGGCAGTGAGGGGATAAAGAACAGGACGAGGTTGAGCAAGGAGTCACCATTGAAACAACTAAACATGGACTTTTATTGTTCCATTTTTAATTTGTCTATTGTAGTATTTAATGAAAATCACCTAAATGTTCTCAAAAAAATGTTTTACTTTTATACCTGCACAATGTACAAATGTATCTAATGTTTTACTAGATTTTAGAATGTATTTGAGAAAGTTAAATCTTAAATATGCGTTAAGCAATATTGTATTAAAGATCGAGTCTTTTAACTCTACATTACATAGTACATTGAACACGCTTCTTACAGTTTGTGAACAAGACATAAGTGAGTCTTTATCACATAAAGGTAAATTTAAATGGTATAAGTTAAATTCGGGAGAAGTTGTTGCACTACATAAACTTATTAAGAATTCAAATATAAGGGTCATGAAGGCTGATAAGGGGATGGGGGTTATAGTAATGGATCAAAAAACCTATGTTAGTAAGATGGAGTCGTCTTTACAAGACAAAGATTTTTAAAAACCCATTTCCCTTATGGAGGTCTATAAAAAAATTAGGCTAATTGATGAGAGTATGTGTGATCTTTTACAGCAAGGAACATTTCTACTCAGGAATTCAATTTTATGTCACTAGAACAACCAGTTTTAGGTATTCTTTTCAAAATTCCGAAAATGCATAAAGACTCATTAGATCTCCCTTTCGGACACATAGTTTTATCTAAATAAACAAATACTGAAAATATTTCACAAATTCTTGTTGCTGAATTGAACCCTGTAGTTGAAAAAAAGCAAGCTCTTTTTAACAGATTCTTGGATATTTTTGAATGAGTTATTTAAATGTAAAGTAACAGAATTTAGTAAGTTTCTAGTCACTTTGACATAGAAGCATTATATTACCAGTATTCCTCACACACAAGGACTGGACATACACCTTTATCAGTAGAGTGAGAGTTAATACACTATGTGATTTTAATCAAAATCGTATTAGACAATAATTTCTTTACATTTAATGGAAAATATACCAGCAACAAAAGGGCGTAGCTGTGGGGTCTAAAATGGCCCCAGCTTATGCTAACATTGTTTTTAAGTGCTTGGGAAGCAGATGTTTTGACTAAGTTAAATGGATTTACTATGATCCAACTTTGTAAAAGATATGTTGATATATTTTTTGTGTGGCAAGGCACAAAAACCGAACTAGATTTATTTCTGAATGGAATTAAGAATTAGACTTTCTGAAGTTTACCGTTTCCAGTATAGGTTCTTTTCAGCAAATTTTAGATGTTTTATTACATTTGGACAAAGAAAACATTTTCAGCCTAACATCTATAGAAATAAGACCTTTAGAAATAATTTTCTAGACTGTACTAGTCAACATCCATATTTTATGAAAAAGAATGTTCTTAACCGTCAATTTATTTATCACTTATTATTAGTGAAGACCCTATGTTTTGTGCAAGAAAGCTTATTCTTGAATTAATTGTTTCTGTAAAGAAACTATCCCGAACAATTGGTCAGCAAAATTATGAAAGATATCTTTGAACCTAGACACATTAGATATAGTCCTGTTGTAGTCCTAGTCCAAAAAAAGGGATCTGATGTCATTTTCATTTGTTCATTAACCAGTGAGTCTCAGTTCAGACTTCAGCACTGACTCTGCCATTTCACTAGTTTGAGATTTAAAGCTCAAGCTCCTCCACCCTACTCATAATGCTTCTTTCCCCCAAAGTACCTCAGGTCTCATTTACTGCTCATCGAACAAGCAGCTAGGTTTCAGTGAGTCTAATATTGCCAAAACCTTTCTTGTTTTCTATCATCTGCTCCCTACCTTATTTAGTTAGTTTTGTAGTAGAGTATGGTAAATTGTAATGGGGGTTGTATCCATCAAAACCTTTTCCCTCCTTTCTTTCTCTTAAACAAAAATAAAGAAAAAAACATTTTTTTCTTCATGTCTAAAACAAAGACAGGGCTGATAAGTCCTTAGGTTTCAGGAAGTGCACTTCCTGTGGCCACAAGATTCCCTTATCTGATGCCCACAGGGAATGCATCTATTGCTTGGGACGTGCACATTTGGATAGTTCATGTTTGGTTTGTGTGAGTTTTCACCCGTGAACCTTGGCAGATCGCCATAATAAGTTGATCCTCGGGGTTACTGCCTGCTTCTTCCCCCTCTTAGTGTTCCTTCTACTTCAGGGGCTCAAATCCCCTCTAGAAAGCAGACAGAGGCCGATGAAACAGGGAAGCTTTCTCCTGACCAGAGGTGGTGTTCTTAGTCAGAACCTATTAAAAAGGTGCCAAAGCTGTCAGAACCAAAGGCGCTGGAGCCTTCTACTTCATTTCCCACTGTTACCTGTCCACTCCCTGTCTTGGTCCGTAGTTCGGGGCCAAGTGTTTCGGTTCAGAGGTCTCCACTCTGGGAGACCTCCCCCAAAAGGACCTCCAGACCTGCTTCTACATCCTCCTCCATCACGCCTTCTTAGGTTCTGTTGGATGGTGTTAGATTGATGAGGTATTTTCTTGAAGCACAGATACAGATGGTGATTTTGCCTGTTCTGTCACCCTCTGGATCTGTGAGGCTTTCCCCATTCCGTCCCGGGGCTCCTTCTCTGATCTGACCTTCAGTTTTGGAGTCGTGGGTTCCATTTGTCCTGGGAACCAAGGTGCTGGAGCCAATAGTTGTCACATCTTCACTTCCATCTATTTCCCTGATGAGTTCAGTGCCGATAATGTCTGTTCTGAGTATGTCTCTGAGCCTTCGCCTTGACATCTGTTTCGGGAGGTTGACTCCGACTCTGAAGTTTTTGGAGCTGTTGCTTCCCCTTGGAGCTTTGACAGTCAACAAATCGGCTCCGACTCCCCCTTTGGAGCAGGAGACTCAGGGGCCCCAGGGGATGCCCATTCCGGTAGCCTCAGCCCAGGGAAGACTGCTTTGGGCATTTGGAGTCGTCCTGCGTGTGAAGTGGTGGAGAGGGTTCTCTCCCATTCAGGGAGACCCTTGGTTCTTACCCCTCATGGAACCTCTCCCTGTCCCCACTTTATCTGTCTCTGAGGCTTCTTTTCTTCCATGTAGGCAGCTAGTCCCAGGAAGCCTCCAAACTGTCCCATCTGTGGACCCCCAGAGATCTTCCAACACCTCCCCAGAGCATCCCACTAAGGAGGTTACTCGAAAGAGACTGTGCAAGAAGTGGCACATGGATTCCCTGGAGAAATCTGTCGCCACCAACACTGATTTCAAGGAAAGGGAGGGGTCCCTAAGATCTCCACAAGATGATGTCTCCTTTGGAAACATCTTAGAAATCCTCCACCAAAGAGGTGGATGGTCTTCCCAAAACCACTTCCTGGAGGAAATGGTGCTGTTGGAGGTTTCTACATCCTGGGTGTCTCTCCCTGCAGACCCAGTCATTCAGTTGGTGCCTTCTAGGGCATGGAGAGAACCAGACACAGTAGAGACCATACCCAAATGAGCAGACAAATTCTTGCGTGCATTCCAGGACAAAACCTTTTGGCCTAAGGGTATTCCAGTAGATGCCATGGTTGCAACAGTCACCAAAAAGGAGCTGCCTTGAGAACTCATCTGTCCATCCCACTAACAGGGAGTCTCGGACTTTGGACATATTTGGCAAACGAGTTTACACTTCAGCCACTTTTACCTTGAGTGCATTAAACTACCTTTCCCATTATACGAGACTACAGAGAGACCTAGTCAAGGCCCTTGCTGTACCCTGGGGTCCATTTTTGCAGATGATCAGAAGGTTTTCTCTTCCAGAATGGCCATCCTCCATTCCCTGTCTAATGCATCCATGAGGCTGATATCTCACATAGCAGAGGGTACCTCAAGGGTGGCCGGTTGTGGCTTTGCCATAAGTTGTCATTCCTGGATGTGGCTGTGTGACTTTGTGGAACCTTTCAAGGTGTCCTTCGTCAGTGCGCCTTTTGATGGATCAACTTTGTTTGGGCCCACTGTTTTGTGAGAGACTGTCCCATACTGAGAAAGATGGGAAGACTCTGTCTGCCATCAGAATCTGTTTTTCTGGTCCACAAAGGTCCTTCTCCAGGAACCCGTGTAGGAGTAAAAAGATGTGGTTCAAGAAATCTCAGGGTCCTTTTCAGGATTCTCTGGGAGAATTTTCCCCCAGAGGCAGCGGGGTAATAACGAAAATGGTAGAAGCCACCCACGTGGGCGATGGGATCCCCAGAACCACGGGTTTCGCGAGTCCTTCTCGAATCTTGAATGGTTCCCCACTGCCTTCCTCTGGAAGCAGTCGAGGGTGCTTTTCCTTGCACTCCACAGCTTGAGAAGCCATCACAAATGACCAGTGGGTGCTAAGGATTGTATCCAGAGGATACTCATTTCCCTTTTCACAGACACCAAAAACAGAAGCTTTCCCTCCCTGATGCCCCACCCAATCAGAGTGAGGATGCAGCTGCAGAAGTCGCAAAATTGCTGTGAAAAAGAGTCATCCAGGAGGCCCCCCACCCGATCAATTCGGAATCAGGTGTTTACTGAAGGTTCTTTTTCATGCCTAGAAAGACAGGTAACTTCAGGCCAGTTCTAGACCTGACATCTCTAAAGAAATCTGTAAAGAACACGAAGTTCAGAATGGTCACGGTTCAGTCTTTCCTACCTCTACTGAGGATGAACAACTGGATGTGCTCAATAGACTTGAAGGATGCATACTACATCAAGATGGACAGGCGTCCCAGAAAGTATCTTTGTTTCAGGCTGGGAGTCAGTAATTTTCAGTTCAGATCACTCTTGTTTGGTCTCACCACATCCCCCAGGGTGTTCAACAAATGCTTGCTGGTGGTTGCAGCTTATCTCAGGCTGCAGGAATTCTGATATACCCCTGTCTGGATTGACTGTCTCTTGACCACTCCAACTAGGCATTGTCTGATTTAGGCCAAGGAATATCTTTTGCAGCTGGCTCCACACCTTGGTATAACTCTCATCTTGGAGAAATCCCAGTTGCAACTGGTTCAGGTGATGAATTTCATAGGGGTTTCATAGGGGTACATCTAGACACAACAGTTTCTTGGGCTTATCTTAAAGTAGATGGGAGTGTCAAGCCTGCACCTTCATGCCAAACACATTCTTGGCCATAACAAATCCTCCAGCAAGTTTGATTCTCAGAGCTCTGAGTTCTGTGGCTGCTACATTGCCCCTTATGCCTACAGTGCACCTTCACATGAGAATCTTACAATGGGCATTAGCAGTTCAATGGTCTTTACACAGAAATCCGTTATCCTATCAGACTTTCCTGAGTATGCAAAGAATCTCTGCTATGGTGGCTTCACTTTGCAGACATTACTCAAGGATGCCCCTTCGTTCTTCCTTGTCCAAATGCCATGTTGAGTACTGATGCCTCCCAGATGGGGTGGTGTGGGGTGAGGCATTATGTGGGTTGGATGGTTCAAGGCATGTGGACATCCAAAGAGACCAACTTGCATATCAGTGTCCTAGAGATGAGAGCAGTTCTTTTGACATTGCAAGATATACACAGCTTTCTTCCTCTAGGGACTGTTGCAGTAAAGGTGGACAATATGTTAGTGGTCTCGTACATCAACAGAAAGGGAGGAACCAGGTCTTTCCCGCTGAGTCGAGAAGCTTTGAGAGTGTGGCAATGAGTGATAGCTACCAACAGCTTTCTAGTGGCACCACACATTTCTGGAGAGTCCAACATCATAGCGGACAGATTCAGCCTAGTTCTACTGATGCGTCATGAATGGGTCTGTTAACTAATCCACGGCAAACATGATCTCCCAAAGATGCCTTCCCTCTCAACAAGAAATGCAGCAGGTACTTTGCCTTGATCCCACCTCAGGGACAGTCACCAAGGATGCTGTAATCCGCGCTTGGCCTCCCGGTCTACTCTGTGCTTTTCCCCCATTGTCCCTAATTTCCAAGCTCTTGCAGAAGGCATTCAGGTTGAAGAGGAAGTAATCCCCATTGCTCCCTTTTGACCTTGATAAGTCTGGTTCACCTATCTTTGGTCTCATCTGATTTGCCCTCCGGTGACACTAGATCCAACTGCAGATCTTCTGTCACACTCCTTGGAGCACCCTCACCCTGACCTTCAATGCCTTTAACTAACCGCTTGGTTTCTCCAATTCTGATGATGGCCAGACATCTAAGGCTTTCATCTCCTGTCCAGAAGATCTGGATTAATGCCCATAAACCCTCTACCAGAAAGTTTTATAAGAGTAAGTGGAAAAGGTTTTACATATGGGCCCAAAATAAACAAATAGACCCGTGTACAGTCCCTGTCTCTGTTGAGTTGGATTTTTTTGGCTTCCCTTTTCATAACCGAGTGCACCTATAGGTGTTTCTGAAGTTACCTCTTCCTGCGCCTCTAGGCGTCAAATATTGCTTGTTCATATTTGCATTAATAATTCCAAAACCATGCTAAATACAAAGTATCAGAATATTTTATCTTGAAGCATGCATGGTGACAAACACAACTGTGTGGGTATTTGACCTCTGTCAATGAGTATTTGTTATAACTGTTAGGTGATAACTTAATTTTTTTAAAGGTTCAAGCCACACACACTAGGAATTAATGGTATACACTCAAAAGAGCTGTACTGGAGGGAATGAGTTAATGATGGAGCTAGCTATTCCATCATCAAAGTTCACTTAGTTGCAATTGCAAATTTTCATTTGGGAGAAGACACTGCATCATTAGCTTCATCTAAACTCTGTTACACTTTTCTTAGGGGTATCTTTTTACTTCATCCTCCTAATAAAAAATCCAACTCTGCCTTGGGATTTGTCCATTATTGTTGCAAGCACTGGTTCATCCCCTTTTTAAACTGGCGGCCACAGTAGATTTAAAGTTTCTTTCATGGAAGACACTTTTCCTGGTAGCTGTTACTTCGGCAGAAGAATCTGTGAGTTACAGGCCCTTTCATCCAGGCTTCTGTATTTAATATTTCACAAAGATAGAGTAACCTTATGCACCAATCCTTAGTTACTACAGAAGCCAATGTCAACCACTCTAATAACCTCCCTGTTTTCTTCCCAACTTTGAAAATAAGGGAGAATACACTCTTCATTTACTTGATGTGCATAGACAACTTAGTTTTTACCTAGATAGACAGAACACAAAGGCTTTCAGGACATGTAAACAATTGTTCATATCTTTTTCAGACATTAAAAGAGGTAAAGCGGTTACCAAGACCTTTTTGACTAGATGTTTAAAAGACTGTATTGCCTTTGTTTACTCTTCGAGGACATAGTCACAAGTATCTATTGATGACATCTGTGCAGCTGCTACTTGGTCAAATCCTCATACATTCATTACTCATTATAAATTGGACATCATTTCCAGGAGTAGGAGTCCCTTTGGCTCTGCTGTACTACAGAATATCCTTCCATGAGGGCCACCCTGGGTTTCTGTAGCTGGGGTCTCTCCCACAGGTTAATGAATGAATAAAAATGACAACATAAGATAAAGAAGTCATGTTCTTACTATAATGTTCCATCTGTGTTGTCTATTTTCATTCGTCATTAACCTTCCCCTGTCTAAGACTTTGAGTTACCTGATGGATATGTTCATAGGAACCACAGATGTTCTTCGTGTATCGCTGTTGCAGTCATTACACTTGGGTTATCCTGCCAGGAGTAGCCCTCAGTCGCCCCGAATACCAGAGGCTTAGTATTTCTGCGTTGGTTACTGTCGCTCCAGGACTGATATCAGGTCGTCAGTGGTATAAAAACAGGCAGCCGACACCATTACATCAGTTTTTCTTGCCGAGGAGCCTGAAGCAGAAGCAGTTCGCATGAGTGCCGGTTGGTCATTACCTGAGTTTTCATTTCCGAAATTGAAGTTGAAGTCTTCTAAAGCTAAGTACCTTATTGAGGATCCTTTTTCTTGCTCTAATCGATGTTAGAAAAAGTTAACAATTGTCTCGCCAGTGGAAAGCAAATACCACACCGAGATTTCCATTTTTACTGCGTCACCTGTTTAGGCCCAGACCACGACATCCTTCGCTGTTGGTTTTGTGCTTTGTTCAACGGCAGAACTATACGTCCGTCCGTCCGGCCCTTATCGCAGCTAAATACTTTTGCTCTCAATCTCCATATTCCGAAATGGTTTCGGTAAGCCATCCAACTACCGATCTTCCGAAAAAACATAAGGATAAAGACCAAGACAGACTGCACAGGTCCAAAACTCCCGACGATGCTTCCGTTAAGCTAGTCTCCAGTTTGCCGGTACTCAGTGAGGTGCTTTCGCAGACCCTGATGCCCACTTCTATGGATTTTCAGGCTGCTAGCGAGACCCATTCGGAGTCCGGTATGCAGAGAGACTCTTCTTTGACTATGGAACCTGCGGATGTCTCTACCTTGGATGGGTCCGAAGCCACTCTGTCGGCACCGGCTTCTGAGGAAGTTCTTTGCACTACCGATATTTGACACAAACCGACAACTTCTTTCGTGTGTTCAGTTCTTTCTAAAACTACCGAGTTTCTAAGGCCCAGAGTATGAAATACTCCTAGAAAATGATGACCCAACCTCAAGTGCCTGCTTCCGCCATTTTAAGCATCTGAGATTGAGGCATGGAAGACCTTATCATGCCGGTTAGGGGAAGCCAGCCTACCCCTGCTAAAAGGAAAAGAGACTTGTCCCCAGCAGCTTTATCTGACCAAGAGCCCAACGACTCTGAGGTTTCTGATTATGAAGGCATGCCCTTATCTGCTTATGAGGATTCAGATGGAGGAACCCATTCCTTCTGCCTCTCCTCCAGAGGATTTTTCTTTTGGTGAAACCCTACATACCTTGAGAGAGCATTTCCATTGAGAATGCCAGGATTATCCTCAGTCCAAAAAGAGACTCAGGGAATTTTTAGATTTACCACAGCACAGACCCTTAGCTATTCCTCCTGTTCTGGATGTTGTGGATGATGTTTTTATGGAATCCAGTCTACCTTCTGATACTCTACCTCCCGCTGCCAGGAAACCTGACAGGTACTACAGAGAATAAAAGCAACCACAGCTAAGAATCCCACCCCTTCGGACAAGGATTCTCAAGCTTTATACAGATGGGGTAAAAGTATACACCTCTGCAACTCTTGCCATTAGAGCATTAAATTGTCAGGTCCACATGCTGAAATATCAGCAACATACTATGGAACTTAGTAAACAAAAAATATCTACCTTCCCTTGCAGAAAATAAAGAATTACAAGAGCTTATGCATTCTGCAAACCAAGTTAGTAAGCATACCCTGCAGTATGGGTTTGATGCCTAGAAGCAGCCTGCAGGGCAGCATTCACAGGTTCTGTACTTAGAAGGCTTAAGGAACAGACCTTGCCAGACCATGTCAAATCAAAATTATTGGATGCACCACTGAACAAAGACTATCTGTTTGGCACCAAAGCAGAAGAGGTTTTAAAAAAGATGAAAGAAAAAGCTAAGTCTATGTAGACAGTTAAAGACTTTTTGCAATTCCAGCCTCCAAGATACAGTAGGCATTGCCCCTCAAAACATTGGTCCTTTCCAGCCCCCTCAAGGCCACCTCAGACTAGACCTAGGGGAAGCAGACCCCCCCACCCAGACAGCAGTATAAGTGTATGCAGAGATCTAAGCAATGGAGTACCTCCACTTCTAAAACAGGGAGTGCTAAGCCACCCCCTTATGGAAAGAATTCACAATGACTTCTCACATCAGCCTCTCTACCTCTGCCCATCTGCTTGTACCCCTAGGAGGAAAACTTGCCTCCCATGCAAAAAACTGGGCCTCCATCACCAATGATCGATTGACCCTCAACATAGTGTCCCAGGGGTACAAATTTTATTTCCACATGCTGCCAACCCCAAAAGGGTTCCCAGATCTTCCTCCAAACAGTGGGCAGAGGCACAAAACCAAGTTCATTCCCTGCTCTCCATGAGAGCAATTCAGCCTGTTCCTGCAGAATAGATAGGCCACGGTTTCTATTCCAGACTTTTTCTGGTACCCAGAAAAGAGGGCACCTGGCGCCCAATCTTAGATCTATCCATTCTAAACACCTTCCTGGTGGTACCAAAATTCAAAATGCTCACCCTACAGCGGCTTCTCCCTATGCTGTCCAAAGATGCCTGGTTAGCCTCCCTAGACCTAAAAGAGGCCTATCTGCACATTCCAATCAGAGACTCTTGCAGGAAATATCTATGTTTCAGGGCAGGATCTATGCATTATCAGTTATCTGCACTTCCCTTTGGCTTATCCACTGCTCCCAGAGTTTTCACAAAATGCCTGGCTCCAGCCATTGCTTTTTGCAGACAAAGAAATTTTCAAATTTACCCCTACTTGGACGACTGCCTGATTCAGGCAGACAGTCAGGAAAAGCTGTTGAAGTACCTGACATTTGTAAAGGACCTACTAACCTCACTGGGGTACACTATAAACGAAAATAAATCCAAACTAGTCCCCAGTCAAAAAATTGTATTCCTGGGAGCAAGTTTGGAGACAGCATCTCAGATGGCATTCCTTACTTCAGAAAACAAGCCTATCTGACAGGCTACATCTCTCAACTGGCCACCAGAACCCAGCTATCCGCAAGGAATATCCTGCAGGCCCTAGGGTTCCACGGCCTCTTGCATCCTACTAATTCCATATGCCAGACTGCATATGAGGAAACTTCAGTGGTACTTAAAAAGTATTTGGTGCCAACATTCTCAGGACCTGGAAACTGTCATTCCTATCATACCTTGTCTAAGGACAGAGTTTCTTTGCTGGGCAACAGCATGCAACCACAACAAGGGACTACCCTTTACTCAACCCCACACTGCCCAGACCCTAACCACAGATGCATCAGACTATGCCTGGGGGGCACACATGGACGGCATCTGCATTCAGGGCCACTGGAGCCCAAGTCAATTTCATCTGCACATCAACCAAAAAGAAATGCTAGCTGTGCAGCATGCTCTGACAGCTTTCAGATCCATACTGTCACCGGGACACCTGCTAATAAAAGCAGACAACACCACAGTTATGTGGTACATCAACTAGCAGGGGGGGAACCCATTCTTACCCACTCTGCGGGCTAGCCATGGCCCTGGACATGCAGGTCCATCTGCAAGCTCAATTCCTGCCAGGCAAACAAAACTCACTGGCAGACGACTTAAGCAGAAATCTCTTAGACCCACACGAGTGGCAGTTAAAGCCCAGCACCTTCAACCTTCTGATTCAGAAATAGGGGACCCCAGAGGTGGATCTCTTTGGCTTCCCCCGCAATCACCAGCTCAGCAAATTCTGCACCAGGACACCTCACAGCAGGGCCTGGAAAGTGGATGCCCTATCCTTCCAGTGGGTAAACCTCTCAGTTTATGCATTCCCCCCTCTGCTTCTTCTCTCAAGAATATTACTTAAGATAAGACAGGACAGACCAAGGGCAATCCTGATTGCCCCGGCCTGGCCATACCAGCACTGGTACCCACTACTGCGCAGCCTGTCACCAGTGTCACCCTGGCACCTACCCCAGATCCCAACCCTCCTCACTCAGGGGGGACAGATCTTGCGTCCGCAGCTGCAAACCTTGAATCTTGCAGCCTGGCTTATTCCTTGAATTCTCCCCCAGTGATCGGCCTAAGCAAGCAAGTGCTGAATGTCATTCTTGAAGCCAGAAGACCCAGTACAAGGAAATCCTATGCTGATAAGTAGAAAAGGTATTGTTCCTGGATTCAATCTAAAGGAGAGGAGACAGCACTATCCTCCTTACCTCTAATCCTGGATTAACTAGCAGATCTACTCCACAGAGGCCTATCCTTCTCCTCCATTAAGATCCATGCCTCTGCCATCTCTGCTCATTACAACACTGAGCCACCTCTCTTCTCTCACCCTCTCATCAAACAGTTCCTGAGAGGGGCAAACAACTTAAGGCCACCAAGGAAAGCACCCATCCCTGCTTGGGACCTTAACTTTGTACTGGAAAAACTCATGCTCCCCCCTTTGAGCCTGCAGTGTCAGCAGAGTTAAAATTCCTCTCTTGGAAAACAGCCTTGCCTCTGGCCATCACTTCAGCTAGAAGAGTGTCCGAGTTACAAGCACTTATGGCTATGGAACCCTTCATTATTTTTCATGCTGACAGGGTCTCCTTCAGGGCTAACCCTTCCTTTATGCCTAAAGTGGTGTCCAGTGTAGCTCTCAACCAATCTATACATTTGCCAACCTTCTTCCCTCATCCTCAAAATAAAGGGGAAAGGATCCTGCACTCCTTGGACGTGCATAGACAGCTCAGATTCTACCTTGATAGGACTAAGCCCTTCAGGAAATCTGACCAGTTACTAGTCAATTTTGCACCTGGGGCAGAGGGCAAGGCCATTTCAAAACAAACAGTTTCCAAATGGATAGGACACTGTATCCATTTCTGCTACCAACACCATGAGAAACCAACCCCTCAGGATGTCAGAACACATTCCACTAGGGCAACTTCTACCTCTACAGCATTCCTCAGGCAAGTCCCTACCAGGGAATTTCTGGAAGCTGCTACCTGGGGTTTTGTACACAACCTTCACCAAACAGTAGCACCTGCCTATCTTTTCCAAATCCAGGGCAGGTTTTGTAACAGCAGTCCTGCTGGGCATACTAGCCAGCCCCAACTCTTCTTTGACTGCCTCCACCATTTCTTCATCTTTGGGAATCAACCTGTGTGTGATGACTGCAACAGTGAAACACGAAGAACATAGTACAGTTGTGTACACTTACCATAAATGTAGATGTTCGAGTGTATTCACTGTTGCAGTCCTGGTTTCCCACCCTCCAGCCACCTTGTCTCTCTCGCTCCTCTCTATGTCTATTACTCACCCGTTACAGGGCTATTGGTATTTACTTTTTACTGGTGTTTTTCCCACCATAACTTAGCTCCATATTTGGGGGGCTCCTGACATTTGGGGCAAGAAAAACTGATGTAATGGCGTTGTCTGCCTGTTTTTATACCCCTGACGACCTGACGTTAGTGCGACAGCAACCGACGCAGAAATACTAAGTCTCTGGTATTCGGGCCGACTGAGGGCTACCTGCAGGCAGATAACCCAAGTGTTATGACTGCAACAGTGAAAACACTCGAACATCTACATTTATGGTAAGTGTACACAACTTTACATTTTCTGTATTGATGTCAGACCTTTTCTGCTGTATTTAAGCATTTCTCTGTGATGTCTGAACTCTTGATTGGCACTGTGTAGTAAGAAGTATTGTCTTGTGTTCTTGTTATTTATTATTAAATATATTTAAACCTTTCAACTGTGGCTGTTTTATGTAGAGATAATTTAAGCTCTAGAGTACATTGCATGTGTGTAGTGATACTGTCCAAGCATCTGCCAATAATTCTTGCAGTTTGTCGCACTTACCATTTGGATGATATTATTGCACAGTAATAATTGGGCACCCTTTGATAAGAGCCTTATTAGTAGCTGATATTAGTGGTTGGTGGCAAGTGGTAATACTGTATAGTCTAGGCAGAAGGGGCATAGCTGGAGAACTTGTGCCAGCCTTCCCCAGGAGTGTCTTGTGTGTTTGTATATAACTCATATCTCAAAGTGTGTTTGTGTCAGCTACTTGGGCAGGGACACGAAGCACTGGTTGGACAGAGAGGGTGCTGGAGGTTTTAGCTTGACCACTGGTGTTAGTGGTGAGGATTGAGGCTCCTTGATTGCGGAGCCAGTGCACGGGTGTCACATATTAATTGTTTGGCAGTGGTGGGATATCCACATCACATATTAATTGGTTGGCATTTGGCTTGTAGTGGTGTGGATAGTGAATTCCTGTATCTTGTGTACAGTGATCACTGAAGGTGTTTTTGTACTCCTAAATCAGCCACGCAGTGAATATTCAGAGTTCAGATCACAATTGTTTTATTTATTTATTTTGTGAGCTTAGTTTGTCAGGGTGAGCAGGCAAGCATGTTAGCAGAGGAGTATGGAAAGCTGACATGGAGCCAGTTGGCTGAGATGTGCCAGGCTATAGGACTGGTGCAGGGAAACCTGACTAAGGCAGATATGATTGCAGCTTTGGTCACAGCTGCATCAGCAACCAGGAGGATGATCAGACTGGCCGTGGAGATGTACAACACTCAGGGAATGGACAGCAGAGGACTTAAAAATCCATCTGGAGCTAAAGAGACTTGAGTTGGAGGTCAGGCATTTGGAAATGGAAGCTGTGGAAAAGGAGCAGCAGAGGCAGCATGAAAAGGAGATGCTGACTCTTCGCCAGAGTCATAGAGGTAATGGGGAAGGGAGTAATTGGACCCCAGAAGCACAAAAGATCAGTAAATTTCTTCCGCAGTTTACAGAGGAGGATAATTTTGATAGTGTCATTCATATGTTTGAGAGGGTATGTAAACAATATGATGTTGACCAAAGGCTCTGCGTACGGTTCCTGACCCCCTTGCTCCATGGTAAAGCTGTAACAGTGCTGCCTAAATTAACTGATCGTGAATGTTTGGTTATACTGCTGTTAAGAATTGCTTGTTAGAATTTTTTAAGCTTAGTAATATGGGTGATAAAGATATATCAGATAAAAGAAAATAAATATGTTAAATAATATCTAGAAATATTAAAACATAAAACTATGATCAATATAGAAAAATGCAAGTTTATAAATTTCTCTTCTCACCCTAAATCCTTAAAAATTCTTGCTAATAAAACGAAAAGATTAAATAGATTTAATCGTATTAATGAAATATTCTCCCCTAAAAAAGGAAAAATGGTATCGGAAATTCATAATATATTAACTGAATTTAGAGAGTTTTTTATAAACATCAACCAAACAACTACTGAAATTAACTCTAAAGAGGAAATAAAAACATTTATTAATAAATACACTAAAACAAGACTTTCAGAGGAACAAGGGATTTCTATTGATAAACAAATATCTTTCAAAGAACTTCAAACTCACATTACCAAATTAAAGCAAAATAAAGCACCAGGTAATGACGGCATCATTCCTGAAATTTATGAATTACTACCTATAAATGCTCTAAAATTGCTTTATAAAGTATTTAATCTTGTTCAGGACAAAACATAATTCCACCTTCTTGGATATGCACTTTTATTTCTCCTATTTTAAAATCTAACAAAGATCCCTCTAAGTGTACCTCCTATAGACCCATCTCCCTCTTAAACACTGATTACAAATTATTTATTTCCATTTATGCAGAAAGGCTTAAAACACTTTTACCCAAATTAGTTGATAGTGATCAAACAGGGTTTATAATGAAGAGAACTTCATATGATAACATTAAAAGAATATTAACTTTAATTGATTCGGTGAAAAATCTTAAAACAAATTTAACCCTAGTTAGTTTAGATATAAATTGTGCTTTCAACTCAGTTACATGGGAATATTTGTTCACTCTATTAAAGGAGTTAAATTTCTCCAATAATTTTATCAATCTTATCGCTCTGTTATATGAAGGTAGCCAAGCTTTTGTTAAAATTGGCACTAGTATATCTCAAAATATACCAATAGTAAAAGGTACTAAGCAAGGGTGTCCTTTATCCCCTCTTTTATTTTCATTAGTTATGGAACCATGGGCAAATTTAATAAGACATGATACAGATATTGAAGGATACAAGTTGAACCCCACTATATCACCTACAATACAAATGTTTGCAGATGACATATTGATTACTCTTGGGAGTAGAATGGAATCTATACAAAAACTTTTTAAAAACTTGGAATATTTTCAAAAAAATTCCGGTCTTACTTTTAATAATAATAAAACACAAATTATTTTAACAGGTTCAAAAAATACAGTATACCTGATGAATATAATGAATATATAGCTCAGTCTCAACAAATAGCATATTTGGGTATAATTATTACTAACAATATTAAAGCTACCATTCAAATAAATTATAATAAAAGTCTATTACAGATAGAATATTTAATAAATAAATGGAACAAATTACCCTTTTCTATGGATGATAAACTTTTAATAATAAAGATGATCCTTCTCCCCAAAATCTTATATATAATTCAATCTTTATCTATACCTCCTTCTTACCAAATAATTAAAAAGTGTAATTCAATGATTCAGAATTTTTTGTGGATCCCAAATAAGCCAAGGATTGTATCCTACTCAGCAACAGCTCCTCGTGGTCCTGCAGAGTGGTACTAGCAGCAGAGAAACGAAAAGAGTGACTGCTTTCAAGCTATAAGTATATTTTTTCTGTTACTACCTGTGTGACCGTCCTTTCTCGACGAAAAGCGAGTTTACACTGCTGATTTAACTGTTATAAGCTTGTTTTTGTGTTTTTCATTACCTGCACTTAGTTTAAAAGTTTGTTTGTTGTATTTAACTGTTGAGGCTGCCCACTCAAGTGTGCTAGCCTGTGCATTGAATATACTGTAATTCTCCTGTTGTTTTCCTGAAAACAAAAAAAAAAAAAAAAAAAAAATCCTTGCTTCCCGCCTTTCCTAAACTAGAATAGTCCCTTATATAGGCTTTGCTGTATTCTGGACTTTTGGATAGTTCCTGTGTTGCCCATTTCCTTACTTGGATAGAAGGAAGTTTCTTTGCTCACCAGTGGGAGTGGGGAGCCTTGAGCAGCCTATCTGTCCCTGAAGGAGTGACCTCAGCACAAGAATCTTGTAGTAATTGGCCGTTTTGGGCCATTTCTAGCTCTTTGAAGTTCCCTGCATAAAAACCTGCTTTGGCGCGTTTTTTTCGCTTATCCTACTCAGCAACAGCTCCTCGTGGTCCTGCAGAGTGGTACTAGCAGCAGAGAAACGAAAAGAGTGACTGCTTTCAAGATATAAGTATATTTTTTCTGTTACTACCTGTGCGACCGTCCTTTCTCGCCGAAAAGGCAATCTTGCACTAATAAACTAAAAGCACTACATCCTCATATACTCTCCACAATTTCTTTGTCCCCTATTGGTCCTTTTTAATTAAGTGATAAAAAAGTTCCCTTTACTACTCTAGCATGTCCAAAGGTCAGTTAATGGTTTCCTCTCCAGTCCAGCTGGTGAATCTGGGAATCTTGAGGCAATGTTACAACTGCCTCATGTACACGGACAACCCTCTCCTCCTCCAAACAGGTTCAAACATATGTGAGAGATGCAACCATATAGCCAAACTGAAGGCTGAGCTCTCTCACATCAGAACTGGTGTAACCAGTCAGGAGGAGAAGATAACCTCACACAACACTAATCCAGTCTCACATAGTCCTGTCACAACAGCAAACCAAACACAGAAACGCACAAAAACATACCCGGAGGCTCTAAATAAAAATCTACCTAAGCAGCAGAGACCTCCAAAGCAGACATCCAAGCAAACGCTACCCCACAGCAAAACATGTGCAACACATAGCTCACAAAGTCAGTGTGCCAAACAGTCACAGCCCTTAAGGCTGAATAACACACCTGATTATAGGTTCATAGGTTCATAGGTTTATACTAGGCTATCTGCCCTAATGCATTTATAAGCCTAGCCCAAATTTTTGTGGCTTACGCCACCCCTTATATGAAAAAATACCGTGCCCATTAGTTTGTTGTGCCTCTGTCCAGCAGTGACACAGATATGATTCCCGGGGTAAACCTACGATCTCCCATCCACAGGTCTAGATTTCTCTTGAACAGAGTCAGCGAGGTGCTCTGCCTCACATGGACCGGGATTTTATTCCACAGCATAGGGAGTCTCTGAGTGATAAATCTATCCCTCCAGCACGTCCTATTTATATCCGTGCTAAGGTTTAAGTCGCTTGCTCTAGTGGTTTTGGTGGATTTGGATTTTTGAGGTGGAGCATGTCCATTAATTCGGGTTGGACATGGCCTTGTATGTCAGGCACATGTCACCTCTGAGCAGACGGTATGCGACTGAATAGAGCTGGAGTTTCTTCAATCTGGCAGCATATGACAGATTTTGGAGTCCCTTTATCCTTTTGGTGAGGAACTTTTGGGGTCTCTCCAATTGCTGCAGATGTCGGGTGAGATACATCCCGAATGGGGCATTGTACTCGATCATTGGTCTGATAAGTGAAGAGTACAGGGGAACAATGACCTCACTAGATCTGGATGTGAATCCCTTCATGATCAGGTGGGCAATGTAGAAGGTCTTTCTAACCACTTTAGCAATGTGAGTGTCAAAGAAAGGCCACTGTCAACCTGGGTCCCCAGGTCCCTGATAACCTCTTCTGTGCTTAGTGGATTGCCACCTATATGGTTGCTTGGGGTTACCTTGTTTTTCCCGAAGGGTATGACTATACACTTTTGGCGTTTAACTTCAGGCCATGGCTCTGGCACCAGCTATCTGTTTCCGTGAGTTCCTTCTGAAGGATATCCGTTTCCGATGCACTTTCCACTATGGCCCAGTTTGCAGTCGCCTGCAAACTTTGTCAGCCAAAGTCCTCCCATGTTGGCCTGTACTTCTGAGAAGTAGATGCCAAACAATAGGGGGCCAAGGACCGAGCCCTGTGGGACACCACTTGTGACCGGCTTGGAGTCTGACACAGCGCCAGCAACTCTAACCCTGTGGGTTCTGTCCTTAAGCCAGTTTGCAACCCATCTTGTGACATATGGGTTTACATTTAAGCTGGTAAGTTTTTCTACAATACCCGAGTGGGGTATTGTGTCGAAAGCCTTTGCAAGGTCAAGGTAGGCTGTATGGACTGCCTTTCCCTCATCAATGGCCTTGGTGACTCTTTCGAAGAAGTCGACCAAGTTCAAAAGGCATGATCTTCCCTTGACAAAGCCAAACTGGGTCGGGTCCAATGTCTGCAAGTCCCCTATATCTTTGTTTATGAGCTCCATTATGATCCTCTCCATAGCTTTGCAGACTAGACTTGTTAAGCTTATGGGGCGGTAATTACCAGGGTCCGTAGAGGCGCCGCCTTTGTGGAGTGGGACCACAGTTGCCGTACGCCACTCCTTGGGCACGTATCCTGTGGTAAGGCTGAGATTAAACAGCTGCCTTATGTGCGGATTTAATTCCTCATTTAGCTCGTGTAGCACACAGCCGGGGACACCATCCGGTCCCATTGATGCTGTGTTTTTAGCTTTAGAGAGAGCAGTTTTCACCTGCGCATTTGAGATGTCCGGGAGGCTACACTCGGCTGGGATAGTTATCTCTCCTTTAGGGGGGGAGGGGGGTGAAGTTTGCACTGAACCTGTCTGCCAGTATGTTGGCAATGTCTGTGGGTTCAGTGATTTTTGTATCATTTTGGACTAATTCTGAGCATATCTGGGAGTTTCCACCCAGGTTCCTAACATAGCTGAAAAAGGCCTTATGATTGTCCTTTGAATCCATGGCAATTTTTCTCTCAAAATTGGCCTTAGTTGATTTTATGAGTGCTCGTATTTTTTTACTAATAATGATCAGGGGTGACTTCCCTTTTATGGATTTTGTTCTATCATGTAATAGCTTTCTCCCCTTATTGTAAAGTTTGTTAATGGCTGGGGTCCACCAGACTGGACGTTTGCCCTTTGTGGAAAGAGTCTTGGTTTTATTTGATACACTTGTAATAGGTGATTCTATAGTCAGACACACTGACGTCCCGCTCACCAGGCTGAACAAGGAGAAGGTCACAGTGAGCTGCCTGTCAGGCGCTAGGATCCGCCACATAACGCAAGCACTCAGGTCACTCCAAAGCAAGTACAAATATGACTCTGTCATAGTACATGCTGGTGTGAATCACCTGAGACGTACCTCCCTCGACTACATGAAAAGAGACATAGAGGAGCTCTCCGATCATGTAGCCCAGGCCGGTATGACCCTGACCTTGAGCAGCATCTTACCCTCACCTAGAATGATGCCGCAGTATAAAAGACAAAATGATCGATTTTAACAATTGGCTAACATTTTGGTGTCATCCAAAGGGGATCCAGTGCCTGTTAGTCTGGGATGACATGCTCGACAAGCCACGTTGCTTCACGAGGGACGGCTTGCACCTGTCACCCCTGGGCTTTCGGATACTGGCAAAGGCTCTTGCCTCCCCCATAGTGCCTATTTTAGGCAAGGCTCAAAAGACAAACCCACCTCCATAGAAAACACAAAGAACAAGAAACTAAGGGTAATGCTGCTAAACGCCAGAAGTCTAAACCTCAAAATGCATGCACTTGAAGCTCTCCTCAGTATGGAGAACATTGATATCTGCGCAGTGACAGAAACCTGGCTCAAGGCTCCAGAGAGCACCCCAGCACTACCAGATTATACCTCATATCATGCTTTTCGGCCCCAAAACTAGGACCGAACCACAAAAGGAGGGGAAGTATCCATATTTGTCAAGGATACCCACACCTCCAGGTTAGTGGCGTTGCACGAAGCATCAGAAACCATCCATGTGCAACTAACGGTGGGCAAAACTGCCTTTCAGTTTATAGCATGCTACAGACCACCGTCTCAAAATCAGGAATCCCACTCTGCTTTCCTGAAAACATTGGAGAACATGAAGATCTCTCCAAACACCATTATATTGGGTGACTTCAACTACTCAAACGTAGACTGGGAGCATTACTCAAGCCCCAACACCCTAGCCCAAAGGTTCCTGGAATTTATAAACTCAAATGCCATAGAACAACTAGTCACAACTCCCACAAGAGGGGAAAACATACTTGACCTGATCATCACCAACATGGGGACCCTATGCTCCACACCAGAAGTATACCCCTCATTGGTAAGATCAGACCATAAATTAATTTCACTGGATATCCAAAACCCGACCCCACCCCCAGTCCAGAAAACCACAGTGAAAAACTTCTCAAAAGCGAACTTCACACTTCTCAAAACCAAGGTGGAATCCTTCAAGGCCCCCAGGCCAGTGGAAACTATGGCCCAAACCACAGAATCCTATATAAACGCATTCTATGGACACCTCCAGGAATGCATGGATCATGCTATCCCAAACAAAACTAAGACCCAATCGTCCAAAGGCAGGCGTCCAGTCTGGTGGACCCCAGCCATAAATAAGTTGTACAACAGAAGGAGGAAGTTACTACATGATAGAGCAAAATCCGTGAAAGGGAAGGCATCTCTGATCAGTACTAGCAAAAAATTACGATCCCTCATAAAATCCTCCAAGGCCAGCTTCGAGAGGAAAATTGCACAGGACACTAAAGACAATCACAAGGCTTTTTTTAGCTATGTTAGGAACCTGGGATGCAACTCCCAGATATGCTCAGAGTTGATTCTAAACGACAAAAAATACACTGAACTCACAGACATTGCCAACATCCTGGCAGACAGGTTCAGTGCAAACCCCCCCCCTTCCCCCCCAAAAGAGCAAATATCTATCCCAGCAGAGTGCAGCCTCCCTAACATCTCAGATGCTCAGGTGAAAGCCGCCCTCTCCAAAGCAAAAAACACTGCTTCAATGGGACCAGACGGTGTCCCGGGTTCCGTCCTACATGAACTCCAAGAAGAACTAAACCCTCATGCAAAACTGCTGTACAACCTCAGCCTCACTACAGGATATGTACCCAAAGAATGGCTTACAGCAACAGTGGTCCCGCTCCACAAAGGTGGTGCCTCAACGGACCCTGGTAACTATCGCCCCATAAGCCTGACTAGCCTTATCTGCAAGGCCATGGAGAGGATCATCATGGAACTCATAAACAAAGACATTGGGGACCTACAGACACTAGATCCTACCTAATTTGGCTTTGTCAAGGGCAGATCCTGCCTCTTGAACCTGGTCGACTTTTTCGAAACAGTCACCAAGGCCATAGATGAAGGGAAGGTAGTCCACACAGCCTATCTGGACCTCGCAAAGGCATTTGACACAATACCCCACTCGGGCATCATAGATAAGCTATCCAGCTTAAATATAAACCCCTATGTCACAAGATGGGTTGCTAACTGGCTCAAAGACAGAACCCACAGAATCAGAATTGCCGGAGCCATGTCGGATTCGAAACTGGTTACAAGTGGTGTCCCACAAGGCTCTGTCCTGGGACCTCTCTTGTTCGGCATATACTTCTCCGAGGTACAGGCCAACACGGGAGGACTATGGCCGACCAAGTTCGCAGATGACTGCAAACTGGGCGCATAATTGACTCTCCAGCTGAGATGAACATCCTCCAAAAAGGTCTCACAGAGACAGATAACTGGTGCCAGAGCCATGGCCTACAGCTAAATGCCAAAAAGTGTATAGTCATACCCTTTGGCAAAAACAAAGTGCCCACAAATTACCACATAGGTGGTAACCCATTAAGTACGGAAGAAGTAATTGGGGACCTGGGGACCCAAGTTGATAGCAATCTCTCCTTTGACAACCACATTGCCATAGTGGTTAGAAAGACCTTCTACATAGCCCACCTTATCACGAAAGGATTTGCATCTAGATCAAGTGAGGTAATAGTGCTCCTTTATTCATCCCTCATCAGGCCCATCAAAGCATACAATGCCCCTTTTGGGATGTACCTTACCCGACACCTGCAGCAACTAGAAAGACCCCAAAAGTACCTCACAAAGAGGATCAAGGGACTCAAACAGATCCCATATGCTGCCCGGTTAAAAAAAACTCCAGCTCTACTCAGTTGCATACCGCCTACTTCGAGGCGATCTATGCCTGTCATACAAAGCTATGTCCAACCCAGAATTAATGGACATGCTCCACCTCAGAAAATCTAAATCCCTTAGAACCACGCACTCGAGGGACTTGAACCTCAGCACAGAAATAAATAGAACATGCTGGAGGGACAGATTCATAACCCAGAGGCTCCCTTCGCTCTGGAGTAGAATCCCAGTCCATGTTAGGCAGAGCACCTCACTGACTCTCTTCAAGAGGAATCTTGATGAGTGGATGGGAGATCGTAGGTTTACCCCGGGGATTACTTCTGTGTCACTGCTAGACAGAGGCACAGTAAACTAACCTTAAAAAGGGCACAGCAAACTCAAATCAAAGGGTGGCGAAAGCCAAACACACTCAGGCTAGGCTTATAAATGCCCCAGGGCAGATAGCCTAGTATGAACCTATGAACCTATTAACATACCATATGTATAATTGGAATAATGGGGGTATAGCCTTTCCAAATTTAGAAATGTATTCAATTCAATCTCTCATCTCATTGATGTGGAATATACTGCTAAGTGGAAAGAGTTTATAGAGGTATTGTCACAAAATACTAAATATATAAACAGTTCCTATAAGCTAAATATAATTAATAATCCATTTATTTGGAGGTTAAAAGATTATATTTCTGAATTTTCTTCTCTGAGTTTTAACTCTAAGTATATACTTTTTCTTTTAAAATCATTTAAAATTTTTATATTTAAATGTAATTTATACAAGGATTGGCTTTTTTGCTCTTCCCTATAGCCTACACACACAGATCTATTTTCTCTTCAGATTATACAAAAATGTCGATATTTCAGCAAAAGCATTTAACATTTTGGCACCAAATGATGATAAATAATGAGATAAAATCCAATAGTTTACTCTTGGAAGAGTATAAACTTGATTCTTGTTTATGGTTAGTGCTTCAAGAAGCTAGACAATATGCATTAAATAAATTGGATTCTATGTTTCCTATAATTAGGAAAAAAATTCCCAAGCTAATACAATATATAATTTTATCAGTTTTGCATAAATCTCCTGCTAATACCAAGTTATCAAACATTTATAGGGCAATTAAATGTGATTTAGATACACATTCAGATAATTATTGGAAATATTTTCTTTAATTAATAATAATCTCCCTTCTGAGAAAGACAAATGTAATATTTTACAATCAGCAAGTATGACTACTTCTTCTTTAAAATGGAAATTATTCACATGGAGATTTTTAAATAGATCATTTATCACTCCTCATAATATAAGTATATTTTCTAAAAAGAATATAACATGTTGGAGATGTAATATTGAATTGAATGCTGACTGGTCTCATATGTTTTATAATTGCATATAGTAAAGAACATTTTGGGATGATATCAATAATTTGTTGCAAACAATTTTTACTGATAATTTCTTTATATCTAAATCACTTGTTTTATTTAATACTCCTGTTCCTGATTGTGTAAAAGAGAATAAGTACCCTTTGGTTTGGTCTATACTATCTATAGCTAGAAAAACAGTCACTAAGAATTGGAAATCTAGTACAGCACCTTCATTTTTGGAATTTAAAAATATACTCCTTGAAACGTGTAATTTGGAAATGTTAACTATTAAATCTAGATCATCTAGGAATACTACATTATATAATTCATGGAATATCATCTATGAACTTCTAGAAAAATAGTTTATTAATTTATGTAAACAGATTATTTTTATTAATCCTACAGCTACATTAAGAAATTTTTTTTTGCATAATGAACGTCTTTGTACATAGTTTAGTTACATTGGTTTATATATTAGAAAGTTTGTTTTTTTAATTTGTTTTTTAACTTTAAAGAAAAAATGTTATAATTTCATGGAAATATTTGTTCATTTTAATAATTATTTAATAAAATTCTTTGGAAAAAAAATTTTTTTTAAGCTAACAGCGGAAACGTATAGGAAAGAGTTTCATGAGCATAGACACAAGGTAGATGAAAGTGTGTGTGAATGTTGCTGAACTGAGCACATATTTTCGTAGGGGTGTGAGTGGATGTCAGGTCACCACTTATGAAGGGCTGGCAGACCTTTTGGTGAGGGAACAAGCCCTTAGCACTTTGCCTGAGGACATGAGGATCTGGTTAACTGATAGTATATGTGCTACTTCAGAGGAGTTGGGGAAGAAGGGAGACCTATACCTAGCAAGCAGGGCATCCCTGCACAAGAAAGGGACCCCCAGTACTGCTAATGGGTCTAAAGGAACCCATGGTGGGCAGCCCAGACTGCCCCAACAGAATCTGCCAGTAGTAGGGGGAAGCCACTAGTCCAGGTACACGTCCCAGACCTAGGGTTACATGTTTTGAATGCAGCCAGTGGGGCCATGTGGCATACAGATGTCCACTGAGGCAAGTTGGGAAACAAAAGGTGACAGAGCCAGTAAGTGGGAAAGACAAAATGCCAATAGTAGGTTGTCTTAAGACAACAGGGGTACCAGACTACCATCCTGCAGATGTCCTGATAGGGAAGGATTTTTGATGAGGCAGTACTGCGTCTTAATACAGTTAACACGCAGTCAGGCTTCGAGACAAGCATGTGGGTCTGGTAGCCTGGGGGAGACCCAGACAGACCCCATACTTGCAGCCAGGACTGGTGAGGTGGTTACTTCAGGGAGGAAGCTACGTTGTAGCAATGAAACTGAAGGTGAGCCACAGCTGCTTGTGGATTCTGATGTTCCCTTGGACAGAGTGACTGCAAAGGTAGAGGTGAGTAGTAGTACCCAGGCTGACAGTGAGGCACCACTGTCAGAGGATTCCAGATTTCCTGTGGAAGGGGAGCTGGGAAGGGTTACAAACAGAGAGTTGAGACAGGCTCAGCTCTCAGATCCTACATTGCAAGGCCTGAGGCAGGTAGCTAGTGAGGCACCTGATGCTCAAGGGAAGAGGGGGGATCTGTATACTGGGACAAAGGGTTACTGTATAGAGAGTGGACCTCTGAGGAAGGGCTAGAAGGTGAGAGGGTAAAGCAGTTGGTAGTGCCTAGAGCCTACCGTCTGGTGCTTCTAGCCATAGCCCATGATATTCCCTTTGCAGGTCATATGGGCATAAAATGTACAAAGAGACATATTATGTAGAACTTATACTGGCCTGGAATTTCCAGAGATGTAACAGGGTACTGCAGGACATGTGAGCAGTGCCAAAAGGTAGGCAAGGCAAGAGACAAGGTGAGAGCATGTATATAGTGATACTGTCCAAGCCTCTCTGAATAAGCCTTGCTGTTTGTCACACTTACCATTTGGATAATAATATTGCACAGTAACTTACCATTTGGATAATAATATTGCACAGTAATAATTGGACACCCTTTGAAAAGGGCCTTATTAGTAGCTGATATTAGTGGTTGGTTGTAAGTGGTACTACCGTATAGTCTGGGCAGAAGGGGCATAGCTGGAGAACCTGTGCCAGCCTTCCCCAGGAGTGTGTGTGTGTTTGTATACAACTCATAGCTCAAAGTGTTTGTGTTAGCTACTTGAGCAGGGACACAAAGCACTGGTTGGACAGAGAGGGTGCTGGAGGTTTTAGCTTGACCACTAGGCTGAGATCTGGACCCTATAGCTTTGCTAGTGGGGAGTCTTTTTGGGGATCTGGAGATAAAGGGAGAAACCAGCCCCAGACTGACTGTGATCTCTGTGTGCTCTTAAGGGAAGTTGTACTTTACTGTGTGTGTATTTGTTATCCTTCCCAATGTGGACGCCCCTCACTGGTGTTAGTGGTGAGGATTGAGTCTCCTTGATTGCTGAGCCAGTGCACGGGCGTCACAGCTTCCATCAACTGTCTTCCTGGGCATATGCTGGGTCTAGTGATCTTGAATGTAGTTTGGTTTGTAATATGTACAAGATTGTGTTATTTTGCAGCAAATTATTAACACATTATATCGCCTACTTAGAGGCGATCTCTGCTTGACTTACAAAGCCATGTCTGACACGGCTCTGTTAGAATTGCTACATCTAAAGAAATCTCAATCCCTACACATGCTCCAGAGACCTCAACCTCATTACCACAATCAACAGAACATGCTGGAGGGACAGGTTCATAACCCAGAGACTCCCTATGCTATGGAATAGACTTTTCATACATGTCAAGCAGTGTACCTCACTGACCCTCTTCAAGAGAAATCTTGATGAGTGGACGGGAAATAGAAAATTCACCCCAGAGATCACTCCAGTGGCTTTACTCGACAGAGGCACTGGGAACTAAGGTGGGGTGGCACAATGCCAGGGTAATCCTATGGGCTAGGCTTATAAAGGCCCCAGGGCCATTAGCGTAGTACACACCTATGAACAGCAGAGAGTACAAAAAGGAATAAAATAACAATAGCATTTTACTCTTCCAACTATAACTTTAATTTATTGAGAGAGTGAGCAAATATTATTAAAATTATGTGAGGGTTTAGTACACAGTGTTAATTTTGTACCTTTTAATAGCATTAAGTCACGTGACTAATAGTGATTAACAAACATTCCTCACAACCTCTAAGCACAAGAAGTCTGGACAAAGCTAAAAAGTAATGAGGGACAAAGGCCCCAAATCATGGCCATATTTTAAATATTGCTCTTAGAAAGTTATAAAGTAGCTAAGGAGTAATAGTTTTGCATTATTATTTATGTCCTGAAGGACATGAATTCTGAAACTCAAATGTCTATTTTATTTATTTATTTTATTTTATTTTACATTTGTTTACTGGGAAAGTCCGACTGGACACAGGTCCATTTTCAGCAGAGGCCCAGGGAGAAAAGCTCCAAATAAAATTACATAGATTAACAGGTAGACTTCAACAAGTTATACAACATAGATATGTAGTAATACCTAATGGATGGCATAAGATAACCGATAGCAAAAAAAAACCTGATGAACATTGGCATATAGTTTCATATGTAGGTAGTCACAATATAATACGTCTCTTACAAGGTACATATACTTACAATATAATATTTCTGTTACAGGGTACATATGATACTTAAAAATAATGAATATTTCATATATGTGTGTTGATGTAGGCATAAAAAAAACATACTAAGAAGAGTGTTTGCACTACAGGGTACATTGAGATTAGGTTTAGATGGGAATAGGTGGTTCAGTAGTGTTTAGCCTGGGGAATCACAGGAGCATAACCAAGAGTTCATATAATGTGCTGGAGCTTTTTGAATTAATAGGTGGAGCACATAGAGGTTAAGGTGGAAAGGTAAGGAGTTCCAATATTTAGAAACAGAATAGCTGAAAAGAGATTTCCATGCCTCGTTGGTGTGTTTGATGACATCTAGGTGGTTTTGGGTGCTGGATCTTAAGGTTCTAGTAGTACAGTAAGGTGTAATTAGATTCTGTAGCGCTGGAGCTTTAGTTGGATGATAGTATATTTTGTTTGCCAATGACAATTGATTGAGTTTCAGTAGCTCGAGCCAGCCCAGTTGCTTGAGAGCCACAAAGTGATGGGACCTATTTTGGGGTCTCAGTAGCAAATCTAGCACTCTTGTTATAACAGGATTCTAGTTTGTGTAGATTGGTTTTGCGGAGGTGGATTAGTATTGGGGATGCGTAGAGGAGGGTAGAAAGCAGGTGTGTCCTGGCTATGGTGGTTTTGGTTTGTTTAGTGAGAAATTTTCTGTTGCAATAAAGGAGACAAGTTTTTTTGTGAACCTTCTTGATACTTTGGACTATATGAACGTCATATTTAAGGTTGGAGTGTATTTCTACACCTAAGAGTTTAGTGTGGGGAGGTAGGAGTGATTGCAATTTTATTTTTGGATATGATGGTGAAGGTGTCATATGGGGGAGGGGATCTACTAGTACTGAAAATAATTTGTTTTGTTTTATTTGGGTTTAGGATAAGCTAGGGGTTGGAGAACCATGTCTCAGCTAGTGAGAAGGGATGTTGTATTAGGGAGTATAGTTTGCCTAAGTTCTGGGCTGTGCATATGAAGGTGGTGTCGTCAACGTATTGTACTATTGAAGCATTGGGTGTGGAGGATGAGAGCTGATTGGTAAGTAGAGAAAAGAGTAGAGGGCCAACTGTGTGGAGCCCTGAGGGACACTTATGGTTACTGGCAAGAGAGAGAGAGAGGATAGTTGGTTCTGCCATTTCACTGCTTGTTGGCGTCCTGATAGGTAGCTTTTGAACCATGTTATAGAGGGGGTGCTGATATTTAGGGTGCTTAGTGTGTTAAGTAGACTATTATCGTTGACTGTTTCAAATGCTTTAGACAGGTCTAAAAAAATGGAAGAAAATAGTTTGTTGTTTCTGTGATTGTTAACTGTGTTGGAGAAGGACATTAGAGCTGTTGTGATGCTGTGGAAAGGTCTGAAGTCGTGCTGATTTTTAGATAGCAGGTTGTTTTTTTTTTTTTAGGAGGAAGTCCATGAGTTGAGTATGAACAACTCTCTTTCCAGAATTTTTGATGAGGGTAATAAAATAGCAATTGGTCGGTAGTTATTGAGTTCAAAAGAATTGCCTCCATTGTGTAATGGTATTACATGGGAGGTTTTCCATGTATTGGGTACTTTAAACTCAGTTATAGATCTGTTAATTAGAATGGCGATGAGATAGGCTATGGCATCTATGGACAGCTGTAGGAATTCTGCTGGTAGATTGTCAGTGGCCAGGGTGGTTGATTTAATCTTGTGGAGGAGTTTTGAAATTAATTTAGTTGTTGTTGGATGCAGGGTAAAGTGTGTGTAATTATCCTGTGGGCTAGAGCTACTTTGTATGGGTGGCAGGTCAGGGTTGTTACAATTGCTGTGGTATTTGCAAGGACTTGTACTGTTTCATTGAAACATTTATTGAATTGAGTGGGGATGTTCTCTTGGTTGTTTACTGTAGTAGGTGTAGGAGTAGTGGACTTGCCAGGATGAAGTACAGAATTTATAGAGACCCAGAATGTTTGAGGGCTGTGGATATGTTTTTCTTGGAAGTTTTGGTAGTAGTGAATTTTGTCAGATTTAATGAGTTTTTTGGCTTTATTATGGAGTTCTGAGTAGTTTTGTTTTGTTGATTGGGATTTGTTTTTGTGAAAATGTATCCATGCTTTGTCTCTGTCTTTGAGGATGGATTTTGTCACCTTAGTTAGCCAGGAAGCATACTTGGTCTTTCTTCTAATGGTTCTGGTGAGTGCATGATGGTCTAATATTTGTAGGAAAGTTGAGTTGAAGTAGTGGACTGCCTCATCTAACGACAGTGATGTTAGTGGATGTTCATTGTGTTACCCTGCTGCAGTCATCACACTTGGGTTATCCTGTCGTCAGGCGGTCCCGCAGTCAGCCTGAATTCCAAAGTCTTGGTCCGGCGTCGGTTGCTGTCGCTTCTTCCCTGATGTCAGTGCGCCAGGGGTATAAATAATGCATCTGACTCCATTTTCTTCAGTCTTTCTTGCCATGCGGTGCCCGAAGTGGAAGCAATTCGCAAGTGCCGGTCGGTCGACTCCTGAGATTTTCAAAGTCGAATTTCAGATCCGAAGTCTTCAATAAAGCTAAGTACCCCAGTGGGGAAACTTTTCTTGCCTCAGACCGATGTCAGAAAAAGTTAACAATTGTATTTCTTGTGGGAAGCAAATACCTCATAAGGAGTTTCATTCTTACTGCATACCTTGCCTAGGCCCAGACCACGACGTCACTGGTTGTCGCTTTTGTGCTAGGTTTAATAAGCGTACTATAAAAAGATGCTTTGATTTCGCACTACACTACTTTGGTAGAAAATTTAACTACACTATGCTGTCGGAGCAACCGACTATCAGCGTGCACAAAAAACGCAAGGACAAAGACAGGCAGCCTAGACCCAGGCCAGACTCCGAGGCCTCGGCTGGCCCGGTCTCCGGTTCACCGGTCTTCAGTGAGGCTCTGACGCAGCCCCTGGCTACTGCAGTTCTGGAACCCGAGACCGCTTCGGAACTTTTGGCGGAGTGTACTAGGCCAACGCAGCCATTTTGTTTAGCCCCTACCGACGACACTGCCGATAAAGATGTCGGTGCTGCAGAAACACCTTCGGTTTCTGAAGGCGTCTTCAGACCAACGACGCGCAACATAAAAACATATCCTACGACTAAGACTCCTATTAAACCTAAAAAGACTGCACTTCAGTGTCCAGTTCAAGGCCCCATGCCTAAGAAACAGATGCTCAAAATGGCTGAAGATTTGATCTCTTTAATCAGGGGTTCCCAGCCCCCACCCGACAAAAGGCCTAGACAAGAGGAAGATTATGCCTCCTCTGAACAAGTGTCGCTTTCCTCAGGCTCCTCTGAGGACCAAGATGACTCTTTCTCCCCTTATGAAGATTCTGATGCTGAGGATTCCATTCCCTCAGCTTCTCCTCCTGAAGACTACTCCTTTGGGGAAACTTTACACATTATGAGGGAACATTTTCACTGGGAAGGTCAGGACTACTCTGACTCAAAGAAAAGGCTGAGAGAGTTTCTTTTACTCCCCCAGCACAGACCTCTTGCCATCCCCCCAGTTTTAGACATTGTGGATGATGTTTGCTTAGAATCCAGTTTGAACCCAGATTCTCTGCCTCCTGCTCCAGCCAAACCTGACAGATACTATAGAGTGCCTGACTCCCACAAATTCCTTTATAAAAGCCCTGTTGCTGATCCAGAGACTATCTCCCAGGGTCCCAAAGGGGCTAAGGCTTCTATGGCAAAAAATCCTGTACCCTCTGAAAGGGACTCCAGAGCACTAGACAGGTGGGGGAAAAAGGTTTACACCTCAGTCACTCTAGCGATGAGGGCACTAAATTGCCAATTTCACATGCTAAAATATCAGCAATTTCTAATGTCTCAGTTAAAACAAAAAATGAGCGCACTCCCTCAACAGTCTGAATTGAAAGAAATGCAGGATCTGTTAAACTGAACAGGTGAGCAAACATACTTTACAATGTGGTTTTGATTCTTTGGAGGCTTCCTGCAGAGCAGCTGTCACTGGGTCTGTTATACGTAGGCATGCTTGGTTAAAGGAACAAACTCTGCCTGATCATGTTAAAGCAAAGCTTCTAGATGCTCCCTTACAGCAGGATGTTCTTTTTGGAGTTAAAGCAGAAGAAGTCTTGAAGAAAATGGAGGATAAGGCAAAATCTATGCAGACAGTCAAAGATTTTCTACAGGTACAGCCCCCTCGCTTCAGCAGAAATTGGCCAACAAAAATTGGTCCTTTCCAGCTACTGACAGACCACAGAGGGGTAAATACAGATGTCCAAGAGGCAGAGGGCAACCACAAGCCCAGTACAAACCTCAACAATGGGGCACTGCAACACAAAAGGGAGGCGAAGACAGGTCCCAAACTACCAGGAGGCAAACTCAATGACTTGCACCTCATCTGGCCAAGCAGCACTCTCTTGGCAGCCCCCTTGGGAGGAAAACTCGCACTTTTTTCGGACAACTGGCACATTGTCACAAAGGACAAATGGGTCCTAGACATAATTTCACGAGGATACAGATTCCATTTTCACACCTTGCCAATGAAAAGAGGAATGCCAAACCTGCCACAAAATCAATGGGCAGAGGCACAAAAACAAATTACAGCTCTCATGGACATGAGCCATTCAACTGGTACCTACTCCAGAGCAAGGCCAAGGATTTTACTCAAGACTCTTTCTAGTTCCCAGAAAGGACAATGCCTGGAGACCAATTCTGGACCTTTCAGTTCTAAACACCTTCTTACAAGTACCCAAATTCAAGATGCTAACACTACAGCAGCTTCTTCCCATGTTGGGCAAGAAAGCATGGCTAGTAACGTTGGACCTCAAGGAGGCATACCTGCATGTCCCTATCAGACAAAGTTGCAAAAGATACCTCCGTTTTATTGCAGGTTCAACCCATTACCAATTCTCTGCACTGCCCTTTGGCTTATCTACTGTGCCCAGGGTCTTCACAAAATGCCTGGCACCAGTAATTGCATACTGCAGACAAAGAGGAATTCAAATATACCCATACCTGGACGACTGCCTCATCCAAGCAGAAAGCAAGGACAAACTCTTACAACATCTGGCTTTTGTAAAACATCTTCTAAGTTGCCTGGGATACTCAGTAAACGAAAAGAAATCAAAACTAGTACCCTCACAAACCATGACATTCCTGGGTGCCAGCTTGAATACAACGGCCCAGAAGGCTTATCTGACGCCAGACAAACAATTGCAACTGACTCTATACTTCAAAACAATGGCAACAAAGACCCAACTACCTGCAAGAAAAATTCTGCAGGCCTTGGGCTTCATGGCATCTTGCATACTACTAATACCATTTGCAAAGCTGCATATGAGGAAATTACAGTGGTACCTAAAAAGTGTATGGTCTCAACACAGCCACAGCTTGGACACAATGATATCTCTCATTCCCTACCTACAACAGGAGTTACTATGGTGGTCACAGGCATGTCACCTCAACAAGGGTCAGCCTTTCACCTTGCCCCCAGCCAGGCAAACTATGACAACAGATGCATCGGACTACGCCTGGGGGGCACACATGGCAAGACAGTGCGTTCAAGGCGTATGGACTGCAGATCAAAGGAATCTGCACATCAATCAAAAAGAGATGCTAGCTGTACAGAATGCTCTGACAGCCTTCAAAAATCTATTACATCCAGGACAACTTACAATAAGGACGGACAACACCACAGTAATGTGGTACATAAACAAACAAGGAGGTACACACTCCTACACTCTATGCAGGCAAGCAATGACCTTGTGGAACACAGCTCTGGCTTACCAAGTTCAGTTACAAGCTCAGTTCCTACCAGGAAAAAAGAACACATTGGCAGACGACCTCAGCAGAAACATCATGGACCCCCACGAGTGGAAACTGGATCCACAAGTATTTGCAATGATAACTCAAAAATGGGGCCTTCCAGACATAGACCTGTTTGCCAGTCCTCAAAACTATCAACTAACAAAATTCTTTACAAGGACACTTCACCATCAAACTTGGAAAGTGGACGCACTCTCATTCAGTTGGAAAAACCTGACAGTATATGCCTTCCCTCCATTGCTTCTCCTCACAAAGGTGCTTCTGAAAGTCAGAAAGGAGAGACCACGACTGATACTCATAGCCCCAGACTGGCCACGCCAGCACTGGTACCCATTATTGAGGAATATGGCCCAGGGCCCACCTTGGATTTTACCACAAATTGCCCATTTGCTCACACAGCAAAACAATCAGATTCTTCACAGCCAGCTCAAAACCTTAAATCTGGCTGCATGGCAAATCACCTAAGCATCCAGCCAGCTCCTCTTTCCCAAGCAGTTATGGATGTTATTCTGGAAGCTAGGAGGCCCAGCACCAGGAAGGCCTATTCGGATAAATGGAAAAGGTTTTGCACCTGGAACCAAGCTAAAGGCCAAAACACAATTCAGCCTCACATGCCTCAAATTCTACAGTACCTAACTGAGATGTTACACAAAGGACTTTCTTTTTCTTCCATTAAAATCCATGCATCAGCTATTTCAGCCCACTGCAACACGGATCCACCCTTATTTTCGCATCCACTTCTAAGGCAGTTCCTCAGAGGGGCAAAAAACATTAGACCCCCCAGGAGAGCACCTACACCAACATGGGACCTCAATTTTGTTCTGGAAAAACTTACACTACCTCCCTTTGAACCAGCTTTCTCTGCAGATCTACAGTTTCTGTCATGGAAGACTGCCCTGATACTAGCAATAACTTCAGCTAGAAGAGTCTTAGAGCTGCAGGCACTAATGACAGTGGAACCTTTCCTTATTTTCCATCAAGACAGAGTTTCTCTATGAACTAATCCTTCCTTCATGCCTAAGGTTGTTTCCAGTGTGGCTTTAAATCAAACCATCCACTTACCCACCTTCTTCCCAAATCCACAGAACAAAGAAGAAAGACTCCTGCATTCCTTGGACATTCACAGGCAACTTCGTTACTACTTGGATAAAACTAAGGTTTTCAGAAAATCTGACCAGCTCTTTGTATCCTATGCTACAGCTTCACAAGGGAAGGCCATATCAAAACAAACCATTTCTAAATGGATAGGACATTGCATTCGTTTTTGCTATACCCATCATGGAAACCCAGTTCCTGCTACCATTAGGCCCCACTCTACCAGGGCAACAGCTACATCTACAGCCTTCTTCAGGGGGGTTCCTACCAAGGAGATTTTGGAAGCTGCAACTTGGAGTTCAGTACACACCTTTACCAAACACTATCACTTACCACTTTACTCTAAGACTAGAGCTGGCTTCGCCACTGCAGTTCTGCAGGGCCTTCTAGCCTCCTCTAACCCTCTATAACTCCTCCACCCATCCTTAGCTTTGGGATTCTACCCAGGTGTGATGATGACTGCAGCAGGGTAACATGATGAACATAGTACAGTTTTGTACCTACCATAAATGTAGATGTTCGAGTGTTCACCCCGCTGCAGTCCAGGTTACCCTCCCTCCATCCCCTCTGATCTAACTGGCTAAAATCTCTACATTACCTTCCTGATGTATTTGCTTATAGCTGGAGGGATTTTGTGTTTCTGCAGAAATTACTTAATTTGGTACTAATTACTGACCACCTTTTTGGGGGCACCTGACATCTGGGGCAAGAAAAACTGAAGAAAATGGCGTCGAATGCATTATTTATACCCCTGGCGTACTGACGTCAGGGAAGAAGCGACAGCAACCGACACCGGACCAAGACTTTGGAATTCAGGCTGACTGCGGGACCGCCTGACGACAGGATAAACCCAAGTGGGATGACTGCAGCAGGGTGAACACTCGAACATCTACAGTTATGGTAGGTACAAAACTGTACTTTTCCAATTGCAACTTTTTAGGGCATTTATAAAGTCATCTGGCTTGAACTTTGTTTTGTTTCCGACTACTCTAAAGGTTGTCTGGTTTATTTTAGTTCTTTTTCTAAGAAGGAAGGTAGCCTGATGGTTGATAAGGCTGTTTGGCAGACAGCCTGCCAGAGATGCGAGTGAGGGATCAGGTATAAGTATCCAGTACAGGATGGACTGCCGTTTGTTTTATCTGTTCTGGTGGGGGATATGATAATTTGGGTGAGCCCATGGAGGTTGATGTGGGTAGATGGATTATGGCCAGAGCAGTTATGCCAGTCTGTATTATTATTATTATTATTATTATTTAATGACTTCATTTCCTCAGTGACTTGCCAGAAAATCACAATTTGTATGAGAAACAGAACAAAAAATATGAAGTAAAATTCTGAGCATTCTGTGAAATTCCGGACTGTTGAGAGGCATGTTAATAAATCTCTGAGCTAGATGTTCAAAACTGCTGGTATCAGTGGCCGTAGTGGTTGAGTGGCAGTAGCATGCACTCCAGATGACATTTTATTGCAGAGCAACTCCTTTGAAGTGTTGTCCTGGCAGAAGTGTTGCACGTATGTGCAGTCTTTTGGACTTTTATAGTTTAACGTGATAAATCCACTGGATACTAGCATCACTTTTCAGAGGTGATCCTGAAACAGTATCTGGTTATGTGACTTATTCAGAGTGACACAGTAGGCAGATGGAGTATGAAGAACTCAAAACCTAATCCTGGACTTCATGTCTGGATATGGTGCGACCAGAAAAAGATAAGACATCAGATGTCATTCATTGGTAATATATGTCCTGATCACCAATAACATTTTAAGGATCCACAACTTGAACTGCAGGCTTTTGTGTTCCAGTATGGGGTACTGAGTTAGAAAGAAAATAGTTGTATAGACTCCATGTCATTATGTCCATGTCATTTCCTTTGGTACTTTTACAGCAACATCTGTTTTGTAGGAGACTTCTGCAAATAACTTTGAAGTTGTTTTATGACAATTTTTTTTGCATCAATCTGCGTTTGTGACATTGTATGTGTTTTTGCAGCATTTTACACTCTGAAATGTAGGTGTGTGTGTGTGTGTTCCTTTATGGGGTTGTCTGTGCAGCCTGGATAATTAGAAAAATACATTTCATGTTTGAGTTTATTATTTGGACTGGTGAGAGCATGCCATTGTTGTTGTGCTGCTGCTTACTGGGAGATTAAGACTTTCAGCAGAGGATCTGAACACTGATGAATACATGTTCACTTCCTTTGATACTATGTTCTTAAGAATGAAAATGATCAGCTTTATAAGGCATATTCTAATTTTGGTTGTATTATTAGAGATAGTACAGTTTCTGTGACAGATTGTATAGTGGATATGTAACTCCGAGATGCAGTGGTTGCTTTTAACCTGTTGGATGGTTGCATGCTTTAAATTTAAAAGATAGCATTAGCAGCATATACTGAGCTTACTTCTGTCCTTTGAAGCGAGCCGTGAAATACATTTTTTTGAGAAAATGCATTAGAAACTGCAGTGGGTATTAATTAACATAAATAGCTTGGTGAGGCTAGCATTACTGGGTAAGAATTTGCTAGTTAAGTATGGCAGGAGATCCAAATGTGTTGTATGTCAGAACTGCAATCACTGAGCTAATGAGGGTCTAAACAAAGTTGAACAAGTTAAAGTAAAGGATGAAATCAAAATACCTGAATATATAGGTTCATAGGAGGTTACTAGGCTAATGGCCGTAGAGCCCTTACAGGCCTCGCCATATTTATCCTGAGTTGCACTATTTGTCAGTGGAAAGGTGAATGAAGTTAAGGGTCTAGGAGGGACATGGGCGCCACCCTAGAAGTGAATTTACAGTCACCCATCCATTGATATAGGTACGTTTTGAAAAGGATCAGGGAGGGCTCCATTTCACGTGAATTGGAAGCTTTTTCCAGAGTAAAGACAGTCTCTGGGAGATGTATGTATCTCTCCAGCATGACCTGTCCATGTCAGAGGCTAGGTTAGGATCCCTGGAGCAGATGATCCTCCTGCAGTTTGATTTACAAATGTGTAGCATTTCCCTTAGGGTTAGGTCAGAGACTGCCCTGTAAGCCAGGTGTAGGTCGTACCTTAGCAACCTGTAGGAAACTGGGTACAGTTACATGGCTTTCAGTCTTTTCTGCATAAGACTTTTTGTATGTCCTGTAATTTCTTGGTGAGAAACCTCTGTGGTCTCTCCAACTGTTGCAGGTATCTGGTTGAGGTACATGCAAAAGGGAGCATTGTACTCTTATTAGTTTGATGAGGGCCGAGTATAATGGAATTATAACATCCTTAGATCTAGATGTGATGGCTTTACTTATAAGATGTGCCACATAGAAGGTTTTCCTTACTACTGTGGATATGTGGTAGTCAAAGTTCAGATTGCTATCAACCTGAGTGCCAAGTTCACATACCACTGGGTCTGCACTTAGGGGGTGCTGTCTACACTGTAATTAGCAGGGATGTCAGCTTTCCCAGAGGGAATAATAATGCATTTTAGCTTTAATCCATGGCTTTGGCACCAGTCATCTGTCTGAGTTAACCCTGTCTGCAGTATGTTAACATCAGTGGGGGACTCAATGATTGCTCCCAATTTGCAATCGTCAGCAAACGTGGTCAGCCGCAGGCTGTCCAAATTTGCCTGGACTTCTGAGAAATAAATTCTGAACAGTAAGGGGCCCAACATAGAACCCCATGGTATGCCACTGGTGACTGGTCTTTTGCCAGAGGTGAAGTCACCCATTTTGACAATATGCGTCCTGTCTTTGAGCAGTTGGCTACCCATCTCATAATGTAGGGGTTAATTCCCAATTGGGAGAGTTTCTCTATAATACCTGATTGGGGGATTGTGTCAAATGCCTTGTCTAGGTCAAGATAGGTGTTATGCACTGTCTTTCCTTTGTGCAGGGCCTTGGTGACTTTCTTGAAGAAGTCAACCATTTTAACAGGGTTGGGTCCAGAGTTTGGAGATTACCTATGTCCTTGGTATTAAGGTTCATATTTATTTTTTCCTTGGCCTTGCACATGAGAGTAGCTAAGCTTATAGGCCTGTTATTTCCAGGGTCAGATGATGGTACCCCTTTGTGCAGAGGGATTACTGTTGATGTCCTCTATTCTACCAGAACATAGCCAATTCACAGGCTGTGATTAAACAGGGATCCAAGTGGGTTTGCTAAGTCATGTTTGAAGTTGTTTAAAAGGCAACCTGGGATGTTGTCTGGTACCATTGATGCCATGTTTTTGGCTGTGGAGAGCACCAAGATGACCTGCTATCTTGAGATAATAGATTAAGGAATGGTGGCAGGTATACCTTGAGGATTACTGGAAGGGACAGGGGGGCGAAGTTTGCTCCAAATCTATCATCTAGCAGGTTAACTATTACCTCCGGTTGAGTATGGGTGGTGGCATGAACAATTGGTTCAGTGCATAGCTGGGTATTCCCTTTTAGATTTTGGATGTAGTTAAAGAATGCCTTACAATTATCCATACCTAGGGAGGCTATTTTTGCTTTTGCTTTATAATTGGCTTTGGAGTACTTGACAAGATCTCTAATTTGTTTAAGCTAGAGAGGGATTTCTTCATCTGCTGAGCCAGTTCCCTGTTCTTGGATATTAGTTTCTATTGTGTAGCCTGTTTATACTAGGGGTCCACCAGGGTGGCTTGTTTTTTCAGGAAGCCCTAGTTGTAGTCTTGTCAGTTACAGCCAATACTATACAACTGCCTAAATGGTTGTACAGGGCATTGGTGTATGCCTCTGCATAGGAGTCCATTTTATCTATGTTCAAGGGGGCTTTGAAACTTCTTATACCATCACTTAGTAGGAGGTAATTTGTCTTTGAAAAATTCTTAAGCATCTTAGAGCTTGATTGGGTATCTTTCCTAATAATTTCATTGAAAGAGACTTGTGGTCCAGTCTTAACAGGCAGGACATCACACAGGGGAGAGGGGTGCAATGCTCTCCAGTGTTAGTGAGTATTATGTCTAGGACATTTGAACCTTTTGTGGGTGTGCTGATTAGCTGTTCCAGGGCATTTGCATTGACAAAGTCCAAGAACCTCTGAGCCAGCATGTTTGTGGTTGTGTTTGTTTCCCAGTCAAATGTAGGATAATTAAAGTAAACTATAAGTAAGGTGTTTGGCTGTATAAGTTTAGGTGTGCAGTATGCTTTTCTTCTTTCATGGTGGGATGTCTATAGCTGGCTATGATGTGGTAAGGGGCTTTGCCTTTAATTAACTGGACATGGAGTAGGTCAAGAGAGTTATAATATCTGACCAATCTCAAAGTGTACTTATCCTAAATGAAGATGGATGCACCTTTTGCTTTGTTTCTTTCACACTTAGTTTGTGGTCTCAATATGTGGAAGGTATTGTAGCTTTGCATGGCTGGGATGCTTTCCACGCCTTTGAGCCATGTCTCTCTGACTGCACAGGTGTGCATCTTGTAAAGTGAGGAATGGTTCCAGGGAGTGCAGTTTCTTGTTTAGACTCCTAGCATTAAGCAGCAGTACCTTAAGTTTATCTAGAGAGGATTTTGTTATGTTGGGAGGTTGGTTATTATGACACTGCCTAAAAAAGGCACAGTAGGGGTGGCTAATGCATTTGCCAGTATCTGAAAGCCTGGAGGAGGCAGGTGCAGACCATCTCTGCCAAAGCAGTGTGGCTTGTTGACCACATCTTCCCAGGTTGCTGGATCTCATTGAACTGACACCAGAAGTTAAACCAATTTAAAGTCAATCACTTTTTGTTTCTATTGTGGCATCATCCTTGGAGAAGTTAGAATGCTGCTTAAGGTTAGACTTATACTTGCCTGTGACACACAATTTGAGAGCTCCGACATCTCTCTCTCCTGTTCAGTGAGGTACGTCTGAAGTCATTCGCCCCCGTCCACATGGATTATGACTGACTCGTACTGGTACATGTGGTTGAGTGACTTGAATGCTTGAGTGACAGTGGATCCTGGCACCTGACAGGCAGCTAACCATAACCCACTCTGTATCCAGCCTGCCTGATGAAGGGGACATCCATGCATCTCACAATGGAGTCATCTATGACCAATACATTAAGTTTCATGGTGTTACGTCCTATGGGCTTATTTGTTGAAACACTGGTTTGTGTGTGTGTGTGTGTGTGTGTGTGTGTGTGTGTGTGTGTGTGTGTGTGTGTGTGTGTGTGTGTGTGTGTGTGTGTGTGTGTCTGTGTCTGTGTCTGTGTCTGTGTCTGTGTGTGTGTGTGTGTGTGTGTGTGTGTGTGTGTGTGTCTCTGTGTGTGTTAAGTGCTGTGGTTGTTTTTAGCAATGTTATGTGCAAGTGGTTCCCGTTTGGGAGGCCTCTGATATTTTGGTAAGCTACTAGTGAGTACCTCTGCATATATGGGATGTAATGGGATCCTATCTCGCCTACATTCATAACTGATGGGTTCGGAGCCAATCCATCGGCTCCGACTCGGCCAACTAGTATACTAGAACAAAGTCTCTTATTGGCTGGGCTACCCTCTATCCCAGGATGCACCACACCTGCTTCCCCAGATCTCGTTTGCCACTTTATCAAGCTAGACGTGGTCTCGACTTGGCTGGAGCTAAGTGTATTTTCTTCTTTTTTCTGGTCTTTTGACCTGGGGTTTCCTCATAAATTCAATCAACAGCTGTTTTAACAGCTATTCTTAAGTTTGTGTATTGTTATTGGCATTTTTGTATCTGTTGGTACTTCGGGCAAGGCCCGTTTAAGTTAGAGGGCCTTTGCCCTTCTTAGTGGAGTGAGTGTGTTGTCTTTTTTATTCCTTTTTCTTCTCCGGGTAAAGCCTATTTAAGTTAGAGGGCTTTTGCCCGTCGTTGTGTTCCCTTTGTTGTTGTTGTTCTTTCTCCTTGTGAGGTAAATCTTGTGTTCAGAGGGCTCGCGCCCTATTCTCGCGCTTAAAGTTTTAGTGAAGTACTGTTTTTTGTGTGGCAGTTAGATTGTTCCACTATTCTATTAGTTTGTTGGTGAAAATGGCTAAAGAGCAGAAATCTGGTTTTAAAAAGTGCACTAAGTGCAATTATAAAATGTCTATCACGGATAGTCATGCCATTTGCATTTATTGTTTAGGGCCAAAGCATTTGCAAGAGACTGTGTGCCATGCCTTTTCCGCTAGGGTTCTTCAAGAACGTAAAAATAAATTAATCCTGAAGGGCCTTATTAAGCCCTCCTTTGAGGAAGCTTTGGCTTCATCTTCTGCTACTGCTTCTAAAAAGAAAAGGTCGTCTGCTCCGACCAGTCCGTCGGAGCAGACTACTAAGAAGCATAAGTCGACCTCTTCTTCCTCGGCTCCACTGACTTCCGAGCCGAGGGTCGAAGGGTCTGCCTCGATGCCTCTTTCCTCGGCTCCATTAGTTTCGGAGCCGCAGGTTGGAGCATCGAGAGGCGAATCACCTCCCTCGGTTCCATTGGTCTCGGAGCCGATGGAGGTGTGCAGCTCAGACTCTTCCCCCTCGGCTCCGAAAGCTCCTTCGGCGCCGAGCCTTATTCATACTGTGTCGGATCCGGTGCCGATAGTGTTGGAGCCCTTTCGGAGCCGGTCCCCTACCTTGTCGGAGCCGAGAGAGAAGTCGTCTCGGCCCCTTTCTATTTCCTCTAGATCCTCCAAATTATCTGATTCGGATTTGGATAGAGTTATTCAGAGGCTTTTCCAGTCTCCGGTTTTCGCAAAAATGGTCTCGGCTCCAGCCCATTCGGCCCCGGAGCCAATCCCCCCCTCGAAGCTTTCGATTCCTCCTCCAACTTCCTCGGAGCCGTTGGAGTCGGTGATGGTGGAGCAAGGCGGAGCCGTACAGTCGGAACCGAGACCCCTTTGGAGTTTATCGGTTCCGACCATTGTTCCTGCCCTGTCCTCGGGTTCGGGGTTCGGTACCGGGACTTCCTCAGCCGGGGCCGAGGGGAACATCTTGGAGCTAGGTGCCTCGGTGCCTAGTCTTCCCCTCGGAGCATCGGCTGCAGGGATTCCTAGTGCCGTCGTGGTCTCTCGGCCAGTGACCTCCAGGGAGTCTGGAGGTCCTGCCTTTGAGGCCATGAGGAGCGCGCTGGCCATGTCCTTGCCGGCTCAGCAGGTTTCCATCTGACCGTCCCTAGACCTAGAGACTGGTGCTTCTGGCGTACTGCAGTCCCATGACAGCGGGGTCCCAGGGCCTGAGGATACCCCCGTGGGGGGGGTTCCCTTCTTCCGGGGGGTCCATCCAAAACTGCTTCGGATGAGCCTCCACGGAAGAAATTGTGCAAGAGGAAGCACGTGGACTCCCAAGATGAGTCTATCACATCTGACACTGACCTCGATGATGCGGAGGGGTCCCCAAAATCATCTTCGGATGATGTCTCTTTCTCGGATATCCTTGATATTCTGAGACAGAGAGGAGATTGGCAGGCCAAAACCCCTTCCGCTGAGGAGTCAGTCTTCCTCAAGGCCTTCGGGGCCCAACCCTCCGCCTCCTGGGTGTCTCCGCCCTTCGATGAGTTACTTGATTTAATTTCTCGAAGGGCTTGGGAGCACCCTGACTCTGTGGAACCGGTGCCTGCAAGACCCAACAAATTCCTTTCAGCCCCCCCCCCTCAAAAGGAATCTTTAACGAAAGGAGTTCCTGTAGATGCGATGGTGGTGGCATCTGCCACACAGCAGGACATGGCAGAGGCTTCAACGTCTATCCACCCTCCTAATAAGGATTCCAGGAGCATGGATAGGTACGGGAAGCGTACCCTTTCTTCAGCGGCCTTTACCTTATGGTCGCTGAATTACCTGTGTCATTTTACTAGGCTCCAAAGGGACCTCCTTAAAGAGCTAGGTGAGTCCCTCACAGGTAATCTACCTGAGGTGTTAGCCCACACTGTTGGCGCCCAGATGACTACCTTATCATCCATTGTGAACTCGTCCATGAGGCTCATCTCGTATGCGGCCGAGGGGGTGAGTAGAGCAGCGGGATCAGGCGTGGCCCTTAGGAGACACGCCTGGTTACGCTTGTGTTCCTTTGCGGAGGCCTTCAAGTCTTCCTTCGCCGACGTCCCTTTTGATGGGTCCTCTTTGTTTGGACCCAAGATGAAGGACACACTGACTCGGTGCGAGCAGGAGGGCAAGACCTTGACTGCCGTTGGGGCCCGTTTTTCTGCTCCCTCTAGGCCTTACCCCAAGGCCCAGAGAGGAGGGAAAATGTGGTTCAGGAAAACTCAGAGGTCTTTCCCTACTCCACCCAGTGATCCCCCTCTAGAGGCATGGGGGGGGGATTCGGGAAGACGCCGTCCCAGAGGCGGCAGAGGCCCCCGTAACTCTGGAGACCGCGATTCCTTTCGTGGTTCCTCCTACGCTCACCGTCCCTGAGTTGGTGCCCGACTGTGCAGCTCCGGAGCCAGTCGGAGGTCGTTTTGCGGAACACCCACAGGCTTGGGAAGCTATTACCAACGACCAGTAGGTGCGCCGGATTATTACCGGAGGCTATCTCATTCCCTTCATCAAGCCCCCCCTTCCCTTCAGGGAAATCCCGGACGTGCCACCCAGTCAGCGGGATCTAGCAGCAATAGAGGTTTCAAAGCTGCTAGAAAAAGGAGTCATCCAGCCTGTCCCCGCCGATCAGATCGGATCAGGAACTTACTCAAGACTATTTTTGGTGCCAAAAAAGACAGGGGACTTCAGGCCCATTTTGGACCTCAGTTCATTGAATCGCTTTGTGAAAAAGTCCAAATTCAATGGTCACTCTTCAGTCCATTCTCCCACTATTGGAGAAGGATGTCTGGATGTGCTCCATAGATCTGAAGGACGCTTACTATCACATTCTGATAAGTCAAGAGTCCAGGAGTCATTTACGCTTCCGCCTGGGAGACAGTCATTTCCAGTTTCGAGCACTGCCCTTTGGTCTCACCACAGCCCCCAGGGTGTTCACCAAGTGTCTGGCAGTGGTGACTGCTCACCTGAGAAGTCTAGGATTCCAAGTGTTTCCATATCTAGACGACTGGCTCCTTACTGCCACCTCCAAGCATCTACTAATTCAGTCGCTCATGGCCACAATCAGCTTGGGCCGTTTCTTAGGAATCACTTTCAACTGGGAAAAATCTGTGCTACAGCCATCTCAGCGTATTACCTTTATAGGCGCAGAGTTAGACACAAGAAGGATGCGCCTTCTTACCGGCAGAAAGGATTCAGGTTTTGCAGAATCAAGTTCGATCCTGCCTCCCCCTATCAAGAGCTCCGGCCAATCTGATTCTGCAGGTATTGGGGTCGATGGCATCAACTATTCTCCTAGTCCCCTTAGCCAGACTGCACATGCGAGTGCTGCAATGGCTACTTTTGGTTCAATGGTCCTATCAGGAACTTCCCTTGAACCACTTGGTTATGATTACGGAAAGTTGCCGTCGAGATCTGTGTTGGTGGCTCCTCCGATCCAATCTCGACCAGGGGCGACCTTTTATCCTTCATTCCCCCGTTGCCACTGTGACCACGGACGCCTCCCAGGTAGGGTGGGGTGGTCATTATCTGGACAGGTCTGTCCAAGGCACATGGCAATCCCAGGAAGCGCATTTACACATCAATATCCTGGAAATGAGAGCGGTGCTACTGGTACTACAAGCTCTCCATCACGCTCTCCCGCAAGGTCTGATTGCTATCCTATCCGACAACATGTCGGTAGTTTGGTATATAAACAAGCAAGGCGGGACCAGGTCGTACCCACTGTGCAGAGAAGCCATGAGACTTTGGCACTGGGCGGTAGCTACCAACCGCTTCCTAATGGCAACGCACATCCCGGGGAAATCCAATGTGATTGCGGACAGACTAAGCAGGACTATCCTGTTACCCCACGAGTGGTCCCTCAACCAAAGAGTGGCTGCAAAAATCTTCGCCAAATGGGGTCTCCCTTGCTGCGATTTGTTTGCCAGCCCCCACAATGCGAAGTGCAGAGAATTCTTCACTCTGACTCTCTCACAGGGACAGATTCCCAGGGACGCTCTAACCCACATTTGGCCCCCCGGTCTCCTTTATGCCTTCCCTCCGGTTCCCCTCCTGCCAAGGGTGATACAGAAGGCAATTTACCTGGAGAGCGACATGATTTTGATTGCCCCGCACTGGCCTCGTCAGGTTTGGTTCCCCTTCCTTCGGAGGTATGCGGTGGAAGGTCCATGGTTTCTGGACCCGGTGCCAGACCTGTTGACTCATCAGTCAGGACAGTCTCACCCATCTCTCAGGTCCTTGAGGTTGGCTGCTTGGTTACTCCACTTCCATCCTTAGTCAGGGACAGTTCCCTCTCCGGAGGTTATCCACATTTTGTCCTCTTCTCACAAACCTTCCACTATCAAACTGTATTCCAGCAAATGGAAGAGGTTTGCCCTTTGGGCACAGCGAGGTATAGACCCTCTTACTGCCCCAGTACCGGAGGTCTTAAATTTCCTGGCCTCTCTTTTCAGTTGGGCTCTTCAGTTTCCACGATTAAGGTTCAGCTAGCGGCCATCTCTAATTTTCATGTTTCTTTTGAACCTTCATTAATGGCAAACAAGCTTTGCAAGTCTTTCCTTAAAGGAGCGTGGCTCCTTAGGCCCCCGATATCTCATCCTGTGCCCCCTTGGGACCTAAATATGGTCCTGGCTGCCTTAACTGCCCGCCCCTTTGAACCAGAAGCTACCTGTGATATGAAATTCCTGTCTTGGAAGACCGCTTTTTTAGTGGCCATAACTTCGGCCAAGCGGGTTTCAGAGCTCCAGGCTCTTTGTTCTAATTCTCCTTATTTGATTTTTCACAAAGATAGTGTGTCCCTTAAATTAAATCCCTCTTTTTTACCAAAGGTAGCATCTTCTTTTCTGCATTCAACAGTCCCTAGAGCTCCCTGTATTTTTTCCCAAATTCTCCAATAACGCAGAATATATCTTTCATCAATTGGATGTCCATAGACAACTGCGTTTTTATTTGAACAGGACTACTCAGACGCGGAAGTCAAATCAACTGTTTGTGTCCTTTGCAAAAAACAGGTTGGGTCAACCAGTGGCTAAAACCTCCATAACCAAATGGATTAAAGATTGCATCTGTTTCATTTATTCGCAGGCTGACAAAGAGCTTCCCATTCCAGTCAGGGCTCATTCTACCAGGGCAATGGCTACTTCTGTAGCATTCCACTCCAAATTATCAATAGATGATATTTGTGCTGCGGCTACCTGGACTTCTCCGCACACTTTCATTTCTCATTATAAAATAGATGTGGCTTCTCGAGGCAGGGCTTCCTTTGGTTCCACAGTTCTCAGGAATGTTTTCCAATGAGCCACCCGGGATTTAGGTGCTAGGGACGCTGTCCCATCAGTTATGAATGTAGGCGAGATAGGATCCCATTACATCTTTTAGTTATGTACTTACCATAACTTCGGATGTATGGGATCCATCTCGCCTACATTCATTCATACCCACCCTCCTTTCCCCCTTCCATTCGGATTTAGAGGAAATGTTGGTCCATTTGGAGATCTTCTCTTGAAGAACTTTAGTTGGTTGGAGTAACTGGTATTTTTCTGTGTTTGCATGTAAGTATGAAAGCGAACAAACAAGATCTGGGGAAGCAGGTGTGGTGCATCCTGGGATAGAGGGTAGCCCAGCCAATAAGAGACTTCGTTCTAGTATACTAGTTGGCCGAGTCGGAGCCGATGGATCGGCTCCGAACCCATCAGTTATGAATGTAGGCGAGATGGATCCCATACATCCGAAGTTATGGTAAGTACATAACTAAAAGTTTATGAGTGTCATGTCCTTATTTAGTGTGGGAAGTGTGTGTGTGCTGACTACCTGCTTGACATTCAATTTGTCCTTATGCGAGAGTCTTGCCTCCAATTTCATGGTGTAACTACATCTCTCACATAAAGTATTTGTTTCAAGAGTAAGTGGTTGTCAGTATACACGAGACAATTGCTGCATTGCCTCAGAATACCCATGTCTATCAGGCTGGTCAGAGAAATGATGGGAAACTGCCCATCCATGACAACAAGCTGTTGCTCTGTTTTATTAAGGAAGGGAATGGGTTAATTTGACAGGATTGTACTGGTAGCACCAAGATTACAAGAGGGACCTATACTTTCAGCTTTCCAAGATGGCTGCATGTTGAGTAACAGCTTAATTCTAGCTCTCACATTGTGAAAACAAACTCAACAGAGAAGGCCAGTAGACTTTTGTGGCTATGGGTGAATTTCAGTAACTGTCTACTAGGTGTACTGCCTGGATTCCAGGAAAAAAGAAAGACAGAGCACCTGGAAAAAAATCCGCTACAAAAAGCGAGAAGAAGCACTGACTGGGAAAAGTTCTACAGCTGTTCAACAAGAAGTAATGTAACCTCCAGACATAACTTCCAGTAACCTACAGGAAGATATAAGCAAACTTCTCACATCCCTGGTTAAAGTAAATGAAATGCTGATGGAGTATATCAACACAAACAAAAAAGGTTGGAAAAAAATGAAGTAGTAACTCCTTAGAACTCATCAACTGCAGCCCAATCGCAATCCTATCACCTTTATCCAAAATATTAGAGTTGTTCATTCCCAACTAATGCAGTACCTCCTAAAAAATAACTTACTCTCCAAAACTCAGCATGGCTTTAGACCTTCCCATAGCACCACCACAGTGCTACTGTCATTCACCAACATAGTTAACCACCATAGAAACAAGGGACTCTTTGTGTCTTCCATTTTCTTAGACTTGACAAAAGCCTTTGACATGGTAAACCACAGTATGCTTCTTGACACTCTATCTACACTAAACCTAAGTACCTCCACTATATCATGGTTCAATAGCTTCTTATCTGGCCGTCAGCAAGCAGTCCTATGTCAAGACCAGCTTTCCCCTCTGCTACCGGTATCCATAGGAATCTCTCAAGGGTCTAGCCTAGACCCACTGTTGTTCGCTCTGTTTACTAACCAGATCTCTTCTTCTTCTTCCTCACTCACTGCCTCAGTAGTTCAATATGCAGATGATACCACCCTTATATGTGCAGTCCCCACCTTAAAAGAACTTCAAACCGTAACCCAAAATAACTTTACTCTAGCAGAGAGATGCTTCACCAATGTCGGACTTATTCTTAATCCCAAAAAAACAAACATTCTCTTCAGCCCTGGTAGATCTCCACCTCTGGATAATAGATTTACCATTTACTCCAAAGGTACTATTCAGATCACTCCAACTACTCACACTAAACTGCTACGTGTAGAAATTGACAATAACCTGAAATTTAACCTCCATGTAGCTCAAACCATCAAGAAAGTAAACAAAAAGCTGGGACTCCTCTATAGGAACAAACAGTACATCACTAGACATACCAAAGCTACTATTGCAAGGACTCATCTGTTATCCATCCTTCTCTATGCCTCCCCCATCTTGACTAATCTCTGCCAAACCGATCTAAACAAAATGGAATCTTGTTATAACAAGACTGCCAAGTTTGCGACTGAAGCCCCTTATTGATCACATCACTGTCTAGCCCTTAAGCAGCTCAATTGGCTTGAGCTACCTCAACTACTCGTACTTAATCAACTCTCATTAGCTCACAAACTCTGCTACTTACCTGACAAAACCCCAGCACTCCAATATCTAATCCAGCCCCATATTACCACTAGATCCTTAAGATCTAGTAACCAGAACCTAACAAATGCTATCAAATATAAAAATGATGCTGGTAAATCACTTTTTGCCTGCACTATTGCCAAAGTCTGGAACTCACTACTAAGACAAATAACTAGTACTACCTCAACTATTCAATTAAAAAAAAAAACTCCTGAAAACCCACTATACAAATAACTGGCTTTGCTTTTGCTACTCCCCAGGATAAACTCATACCAAGTCACTATTGCAGTGATTCTTTCTAGGGTCAAAGGTCTTACCTTTGTCCCCTGAAAAATGTGTTAACCTGCTGTTAGTTACTCCACAGTTCTACTATTGTGACTCAGAGCTACCATTATGTCCTAAAAAAAATTATTAATTTCACTGTTATGAATGCTAAATAATGCTGTACTATGTACTTTAATAATTATTTACTGGACTGTATGTTTAGAAGTAGGCTTGATTTCTAACATGGATTATAAAGATGTCTCATGTGTGTTCTACATTGTTGTATGCGCTGTACTGGAGCTTTTCTCCCTGGGCCTCTGCTGAAAATGGATCTGTGTCTAGGTGGGCTTTCTCGGTAAACAAATGTAAAATAAAATAAATAAAATAAAAATGAGGTGATAAAGCTGCAAAAATCAGAGGTTGAAGTGAAGAATAGGCTGGCTGAGAATGAGACTACTCAAGAAGAGATGTTTAAAAAAAATAATAGAATTAGCGGACAGAGCACGTAGGGAATACCTAAGATTTTCAGGTGTACTAGAGAAGCTGGAAGAAGCAGACTGCATTAATGTTATGAAAGCACAAATAAATAACCGGACTGGTATTCCAAAGCAGGAATTGTTAGTTGAAAGGGCACATTGCAGATATGCGCCAATCCTGGCTATGAGAAAGCAACCTAGAACTTTACTAGTAAAGATGCAATCCTACCAGCAGAAGTAGTTGATTCTGACAAAACTGTGGCAGGATGACAAAGTACTAAAAGTGGGAGACAGCAGAGTTTTTGTGGAGAATGATTACCCATTGTACACCAGGCAGAAGAGGAATAAATTCATTCTACTCTTCAGAGAATGTCGAGACGCAGGTTTTAGATTCAAACTGCTGTACCCAGCTGCCTTCAAGGTATTCTTCCCTGGAGGAACAAAATCTTTTTTTTTTTTTTTTGATGAAGTACATGCTAAGGAGGAAATAAAGTTTGACAAACAAAAAGTGAGCTGCGAAACAGAAGGAGATTCTGCTGCTTGTTCCTCTGGTAATAAAGACCACAGAGAGACTATACTTGTGAAATATTTTCCACTGTTTCAATGGAAAATGTTGGAGAGAAGAAAGGGAGTGCAAGAGTTGACTAGAAGACGCAAGAGTACTTTTTGGAAATGAAGTAGAGACATGATCTGAGAGATGGTGATGAACAGTAGTAAAACCAGTAACTTAAGGTGGGATTACAGTGCAATAATTATATTTGTGAAATATGGCAGAATAAGAAAATCTGGAAATATTGGACTTTTTCAGAGTTTGTTCGACTTGTAGCAGACTGTAAAGTATGTACCCTACTTCATGTCATTAATGTTTGGAAAAATGCATTGGTGAGGAGAAGAGAGAGGAGAAAGTAAACTGTAAGTAAAGAAAACATTTTTTCTTAGTACTATTTTTGTGATGTATGGTTGTCTTTACATGCTATAAAGTAAAGTTTTTCAGTTATTTTTAAGTGTAGTAGGGATTGTAAGTAGGTGCTGCTGTTCTTTTTTCCCTTTATTTCTCCCTTCTCTTTATTTTTGTTCAGTTTTAAGAAATCTAGGCACTGCAATTTTAAAAAAAAAAAGCCTTGTTAAAAGAATATGACAAAAGAAAAATTAATGTGCTTTTTTATTGTTGCATGGGGGGATGACTGGATTGAAGACCTTATACTGATTTAGTTCATAGGTTCATAGGTTTATACTAGGCTATCTGCCCTAAGGCATTTATAAGCCTAGCCCAAATTTTTGTGGCTTACGCCACCCCTTATATGAAAAAATACTGTGCCCATTAGTTTGTTGTGCCTCTGTCCAGCAGTGACACAGATATGATTCCCGGGGTAAACCTACGATCTCCCATCCACAGGTCTAGATTTCTCTTGAACAGAGTCAGCGAGGTGCTCTGCCTCACATGGACGGGATTTTATTCCACAGCATAGGGAGTCTCTGAGTGATAAATCTATCCCTCCAGCATGTCCTATTTATAGCCGTGCTAAGGTTTAAGTCGCTTGCTCTAGTGGTTTTGGTGGATTTGGATTTTTTGAGGTGGAGCATGTCCATTAATTCCGGGTTGGACATGGCCTTGTATGTCAGGCACATGTCACCTCTGAGCAGACGGTATGCGACTGAATAGAGCTGGAGTTTCTTCAATCTGGCAGCATATGACAGATTTTGGAGTCCCTTTATCCTTTTGGTGAGGAACTTTTGGGGTCTCTCCAATTGCTGCAGATGTCGGGTGAGATACATCCCGAATGGGACATTGTACTCGATTATTGGTCTGATAAGTGAAGAGTACAGGGAAGCAATGACCTCACTAGATCTGGATGTGAATCCCTTCATGATCAGGTGGGCAATGTAGAAGGTCTTTCTAACCACTTTAGCAATGTGAGTGTCAAAAGAAAGGCCACTGTCAACCTGGGTCCCCAGGTCCCTGATAACCTCTTCTGTGCTTAGTGGATTGCCACCTATATGGTAGCTTGGGGTTACCTTGTTTTTCCCGAAGGGTATGACTATACATTTTTTGGCGTTTAACTTCAGGCCATGGCTCTGGCACCAGCTATCTGTTTCCGTGAGTCCCTTCTGAAGGATATCCGTGTCCGATGCACTTTCCACTATGGCGCCCAGTTTGCAGTCGTCTGCAAACTTTGTCCTCCCATGTTGGCCTGTACTTCTGAGAAGTAGATGCCAAACAATAGGGGGCCAAGGACCGAGCCCTGTGGGACACCACTTGTGACCGGCTTGGAGTCTGACACAGCGCCAGCAACTCTAACCCTGTGGGTTCTGTCCTTAAGCCAGTTTGCAACCAATCTTGTGACATATGGGTTTACATTTAAGCTGGTAAGTTTTTCTACAATACCCGAGTGGGGTATTGTGTCGAAAGCCTTTGCAAGGTCAAGGTAGGCTGTATGGACTGCCTTTCCCTCATCAATGGCCTTGGTGACTGTGTCGAAGAAGTCGACCAAGTTCAAAAGGCATGATCTTCCCTTGACAAAGCCAAACTGGGTCGGGTCCAATGTCTGCAAGTCCCCTATATCTTTGTTTATGAGCTCCATTATGATCCTCTCCATAGCTTTGCAGACTAGACTTGTTAAGCTTATGGGGTGGTAATTACCAGGGTCCGTGAGGCGCCTTTGTGGAGTGGGACCACAGTTGCCGTGACGCCACTCCTTGGGCACGATCCTGTGGTAAGGCTGAGATTAAACAGCTGCCTTATGTGCGGGTTTAATTCCTCATTTAGCTCGTGTAGCACACAGCCGGGGACACCATCCGGTCCCATTGATACTGTGTTTTTAGCTTTAGAGAGAGCAGCTTTCACCTGCGCATTTGAGATGTCCGGGAGGCTACACTCGGCTGGGATAGTTATCTCTCCTTTAGGGGGGAGGGGGTGAAGTTTGCACTGAACCTGTCTGCCAGTATGTTGGCAATGTCTGTGGGTTCAGTGATTTTTGTATCATTTTGGACTAATTCTGAGCATATCTGGGAGTTTCCACCCAGGTTCCTAACATAGCTGAAAAAGGCCTTATGATTGTCCTTTGAATCCTTGGCAATTTTTCTCTCAAAATTGGCCTTAGTTGATTTTATGAGTGCTCGTATTTTTTTACTAATAATGATCAGGGGTGACTTCCCTTTATGGATTTTGTTCTATCATGTAATAGCTTTCTCCTCTTATTGTAAAGTTTGTTAATGGCTGGGGTCCACCAGACTGGATGTTTGCCCTTTGTGGAAAGAGTCTTGGTTTTATTTGGGATTGCCTGATCCATGCAGTCCTGGAGGTGTTCATAGAAGGCATTTGTAAGGGCTTCCGCAGCTTGGGTTGTGGTTTCCTCTGGCTCAGGGGCCTTGAAGGATACCACACCAGTCTTGAGTAGTGTGAAGTTTGCTTTAGAGAAGTTCTTCACTATGGTCTTTTTGTTTGGGGTGGGGCGGATGTGGATTTCCAGTGAGATTAGTTTATGATCAGATCTCACCAATGAGGGATATACTTCCGGTGTGGAGCATTTTGTCCCCATGTTTGTGACAATGAGATCTAGTATATTTTCATCTCTCGTGGGAACAGTGACTAGCTGTTCCATGGCATTTGAATTTATGAACTCCAGGAACCGTTGGGCTAGAGAGTTAGGGCTTGAGTAATGTTCCCAGTCTATATTCGGGTAGTTGAAGTCACCCAATATGATGGTGTTTGGAGATACATTTATACCCTCCAGTGTCTTCAGGAAGGCTGTGTGGGGTTCCTGAGTTTGAGAGGGTGGCCTGTAGCATGCTACAATTTGTAGAGCAGTTTTGCCTATGGTTAGTTGCACCTGGATGGTTTCCGAGCTTATGCGTTGCCACCAACCTGGAGGTGTGGGTATCCTTTATGAATATGGATACACCCCTCCTTTTGTGGTGTGGTCTGGGTTTTGGGGCGGAACGCATGATATGAGGTAAAACCTAATAGTGCCGGGTGCTCTCAGGAGCCTTGAACCAGGTTTCAGTTACAGCACAGACATCGATGTTCTCCATACTGAGAAGGGCCTCGAGTGCGTGCATTTTGAGATTTAGACTTCTGGCGTTGAGCAGCATTACCCTCAGTTTCTTCCCATTTTTGTTTTCTAGGGTGGTAGGTTTAGAATTTGAGCCTTGCCTAAAAAGGCACTATGGGGTGGCAAGAGCCTTAGCCAATATCCGAATCCCAGGGTGACAGGTGCAAGCCGTCCCTTGCGAAGCAGCATGGCTTGTCAAGCATGTCATCCCAGGCAGACAGACACTGGATCCCCTTTGAATGACACCAGACATTAAGCCAATTGTTAAAGCTGATCATCTTGTCTCTATATTGTGGCATAATTCTTGGTGAAGGAAGGATACTGCTCAGGGTTAGGGTCATACCTGCCTGGGCTACATAATTAGAGAGCTCCTCTATGTCTTTTTTCATGTAGTCCAGGGAGGTACGTCTCAGGTCGTTCACACCAGCATGGACAATGACTGTGTCATATTTGTACTTGTCGTGGAGTGACCCGAGTGCTTGTGTTATGTGGCGGATTCTAGCGCCCGATAGGCAGCTTACTGTGACCCTCTCCTTGTTCAGCCTAGTGAGTGGGACGTCAGTGTGTCTGACTATGGAGTCACCTATGACAAGTATGTTTGGTGTTGTATTTGGCCTTAAGGGCTGTGACTGCTTTGCACACTGCTTTTGTGGTTTATGTGTTGCTTGTGGGGTGTCTTGAGGTAGCAGTTGTTTGGGTGTCTGCTTTGGAGGCCTCTGCTGTTTAGGTAAATTTTTACTCAGAGCCTCCGAGTATGTCTTTGTGTGTTTATGTGTTTGATTCAGTGGAGTGGTAGCATTATGTGAGGCTGGTTTTGTGGTGTGTGTAGTTGCCTTCTCCTCCTGTCTGGTCTTGCCAGTCCTGAGTTGAGAGAGCTCAGCCTCCAGTTTGGATAAATAGCTGCATCTCTCGCAAGTATTTGTGTTATGTGGGAGGAGGAGGAGAGGGTTGTCTGTGTACATGAGGCAGTTATAACATTGCCTCAAGATTCCCAGATTCACCAGCTGGACCAGAGAGGAGATTGACAGCTGACCTTTGGACATGCTAGAATAATATTGGGAAATCCTTAATTGAAAACAAGGGCCAGTGGGGAGTGAGGGTGTAGTGCTTTTAATTTTTAGTGCTGACTTATATAATTGCTTTAGTGAGCAAGTGCCAGGTAACTTGAGTGCAATGTGTTACAAGTAACTAAATGCAAAAACGACAAACAGTAACTTTCTTTCAAGTGAAACAAGGAAATAAGTACAGTAAGCAATGCAGATATCACTAGTGATCCACAGAAGCGCTGAGAAGTTGCGTAGTAACAAGTTTTAAGAGAAAGCAAGCAAATGAAAAAGAATATTGAATACTATGAGGCTTTTTTCTAGCAAATGAAAGTATGCTTAGTAGCAGTTCTCTATCTAGCCCTTATGTCTCCATGGAAACAATCTGATAAAGAGAAATTGGCTTCTGGATTTCATGTCTTCATGGAGAGAATCTGATAATGAGAAATTGGCTGTCTGGTTCTCGCGTCTCCATGGAGACAATCTCATAAAGAGAAATTGGTTACAGTCTGGTGAAGAATGATTGGCTGGGGGGAAAAAACAAGAAACTGGCAAGGAGATGTTCTCTGAAAGCTTTCAGGGGTTTGCCCAGCTTGAAGAGCTATAAAAGTAAGACAAAACCCATTAGCACTTAGTAGAAGCACAGGTTGCACCATGCGTCTTGGCATGGATAACCTTTCTTTTAGGTTAACTCAAGTCAGTGAGTGTGGCTGTCAGTTTGAGACATTTCTTCCTATTAGGAGGATAAAACTTCAATATTTGAATATCCACATAGTTTTCTGTGTTAGTACTAAATTAATAAAGTGTAGGGGGTGTTGGGAGTCTGTTTTCTTTTTCTTTAAGGGGTTTCAATAAAACAAAAAAAATGAATATGCCAAAAAACATCTATATAAAAGTTAAACCTGCCAAACAGTGTATGCATGTAACACAAAAGCTAGAACTAGACATTTAACAAAAAAAGGTGTTCTATATAAAAGGAGGGAATAGTGACTTTTTAATACAGTGATGCTTTCTGTAATGTCTTTAAATGTCAATGGTTTCACAGATAAATACAAAAAGGAAAGAACAGTGAACTTTACTAAAAATGTAGAGTGCACATAGCTATGTTACAGGAGACACATTTGGAAAGAAATGAACATGTGAGTTTGATAAAGAAGGTTTTCAGGATTTTTATTCAGAGGACTACATGGGACAAAGGAAAAGAGGAATACTGATATTAATTGCAAGAGGAGCTCCAATAGTGACAGAAGACTATAAAAAAGATAATAGCAGATTTGCAGTGCTAAGGGGCTACTGACAAGGGAAGAGTATTACACTGGCATGTATTTGTATTCCACCTAAAACTGATATAATGGAACTTAAGAAAATTCTGGGAGGAAATAATCCATTTTCAGCAAGGAATATTACTTGTAGGTGAGGACTGGAATTTGATTTGCAGCACTGAAGATGTGTCTGGGGTACCCAGAAGGGAAGGTATAACAATAGAGAGTAGATTTTTGGAGAAATTTATGAAAATATTTGGCATGGAAGGGATCTATATTAGATTGTTGAAACAGCATTACAGCAAATGCCATTTCGACAATACATAAAGAACAAAATACCAAAACAGCGAAACCCCAGGTCACCGATTTTTTTCTTAGGGAAAAAAAAATCGGTAGACCAACAACACAAAACACACCAGTAAAAACATTTCAAAGTAGGGGGCTTTGCCCCCACCCCCCCAACTAAATATACCAACTCTGTGATCACACTACAGTAGGGTAAAGGACAATGTCACTGCTCAGGCTAAGCTGTTCTTTACCCTAGGAAAAAAAAAACACTTACCTGAGCTTTTGCTGTATTTTGGCACTTCGCTCATTATGTGTCATCGAAATGGCATTTGCTGTAATGCCATTTCAACAGTCTAATATAGACCTCAAGGAAGATGTGAATTTTCCGGTTCCACCAATAAGTGCCCAAGACTGCCAGAATTGAGTTGATTCCACAATTTTAATAAAATCCATATACAAATGACGAACTGGTATGACAAAACGCTTTAAACACGCACAGAAAAACACATAAATAGCGTACTAAAAGAGCGTAATAATTAAAAAGTTAAGCGCTTTCAACCAATACAGCTGGTCTTCATCAGAACTAAAGCTTATAACTATTACGCTGTTTAAATAACATTTGTGGCGCCAAAATACATTCACCGTTCCTTAAAGTGATATCCACCATTTGTTTACTTATAATATTTACATCTATTGTAATAATAACAACTATCATAATAATACCACCGAGAGAACTCTAGTCCAAACATATTGCAAACATACTATATATTGTAAGCATATATGTCAAAAATTGTTTATTTGTTTAAAAATATTTTAAAATGCATGCTATTAATTAAATTGCATACACTCTACCTCTAAATCTACTAGCCATGTAGTTTATACTGTCACCTAATAAAATCAAAAACTAAATATAAATTCATCTCTTACAGAATATAATAATAAAGGTAATATGTGTACACTTGAAAAAAACAATATGCTTACTGTATATATATATATATATATATATATATATATATATATATATATAATAAAAATAGTAAATAATATGAAAATATATAAAAAGTTGAAAATTAAAAAGTTAAAAATTATAAAAAGTGTATGATGATGAATACTTTCATCATTGATATGCTATTTTACTGGCTAATTAATAATTGATTAGTAATTAACTCATACATATAATAGTGATTTAATAGAAATACATTCATTTAAACCCGGTGGAGTTGTGGCATCCAAACATATTTGCCACCATGTCTCTTTGTATGCCAACAAACTCTTAAAATCACCACCTCTTGGATCAATATCAATAATATCAAGGATACTAAACTTAAATTGATGTTCGCCTCCTTTACTATCAATATGTCGAAATAATGCATTTGTTTTATCTTTGCTCTTAATACTATATATATGGTTATAGATATGTTTTTTAAGACATCTTTCTGTTCTTCCTACATAGAAGCTTGGACATATGTCACATTTAGCCAAATATATCACCATTTTGGTGTTACAATTTCCGTCTCTGCACCTTACAATGCTCTTATGTCCATTCTGTAATTTTATTTTATTTTCCTGTGACATATGTCTACATTGATTACAGAATCCACATTTTCTGCTTCTATTGTTGTTATTCTTAAAAGTTCTTTTCCTGTCAATACTTATATGCTCCATTAAACATTTCATATTACTACCCATTTTATAAATAAAATTGGGTTTTGTTCCTAATATTTTGACTAAACCCATATCCGTACTAATTAAATGCCAACATTTGTATATTATTCTTTTTATTCTATCTACTCCTATATTATATTGTAAAATACAAGCTCTTTGAAAATTTTAACCTAATGTGTTCCCGGCTGGATTGTTATCCATACTGTTGGTATATATGTTCCCTGCACCCAATAATGGTTTGTATTTGATGTTCCACTGTTGGGTAACATAATCTATAATATCATCCATCATTTCTACAGGATATCCTCTTTGTCCGAATATTTTTTTAATGAATATCAATTCTTTTTTCATCTCTTAATAATCCGAAACCATTCTAGCTGCACGAATACATTGACCTTTAAACACATTATATTTGACTTTAGAAGGATGGCAACTAGAATAGTCCAAGTAATTATTGGAAAATGTACTTTTCCTATGAATTTTGGAGTAGACTTGACCTGCTTCATGATATATATAAGTATCCAGATACGGTAATCCATTTTTGTCAAAGGAATGTGTGAATTTTAAGTAATCACTACTGTTATTCAAAAAATTTTATGAATTGTAGTAACAAATCTTGTTCTCCTTCCCATAAAATATAGATGTCGTCCAAAAATCTGGAATAATATTTTATGAATTGAAAATATTTACTAGGGAATAAAACACTATCTTCCCAATTTAGCATAACCAGGTTGGCATATATGGGGGCACAAGCTGCCCCCATAGCTACCCCCCTGGTTTGCCTAAAATATTCTCCCTCAAAGTAAATAAAATTGTTGTCCAAAACAATGGACATCATCTCTGATAAACATATAGCATCCCATTCTAGGTTGGTATGCCTCACTAAACTATTGTTGAAGGCCTCCAATCCTTCCTGTTTTGGGATGCACGAGAATAAATCTATTACATCAATAGTCACTGTAATGATAGTATTATTATTCAATATAGTATTGACAGGAAAATGAGAAAGAAAGATCCATGAATCCTTCACCATATGTTTTATAAGTGAATACATATTTTTTAACTTAATATCAATATACTTTCCTATAGGGAAAGTTTTGGAATAACTTCCAGATACTATTGGTCTATAGGGGGGTCCTTAGTGTCTTTGTGCACCTTTGGTATGCCTACCATAGTGGCTACCTTTGGAAATTTAACCTTAATAAATTTGTATATTTCTTCTGTAATTCTGCCATCTAATAAATATTCCTCTATATACGAGTCAATACGTTGATAGGCTATGTGCAACTCGAGATGTGAATTTTGTAATAGGAGTTTGGAGAGAATTTACTTGTTATGCCCCAAGATATAAAACCTGGGCTAGGCTAGACAGAATTTATGTTTCTCAAGAACATGTGCATAATTGAAGGTCTTGTTACACACTCAATAACTATTTCAGATTATGTACCGGTAATAACCAATAGAAAAACACAGGGTAATGAAATAAAAATGAGACATTGGCACTTTCCCAGGTTTCTGTTGAAAAGAGAGGAATTTAAGGAATGGGTAGTGGAGATTATTCAGTAGCCATTTGACAGGGTAGAAATTACTTCTGATAATGTAGGTAGAGAATGGGATAAAATTAAGGTGGAGTTTAAAAACTGGGTGGAAATGAAAGGGATCTGTGGTTAAAAAGTAAGAATTTAGAAGGACTGGCAAAATGCCAATGTGTTGCAGAATAGGCGTAATCTCACACAACAAAAAGAGGATCAACTGCAGAATGCTAAGCAGAAAATAAGGGATTACCTCAATAATATACACAAGCTTTGCAAGATTGCTGTTAAACAGCTGTTTTTTTATGATAACACTAGAGCACAAAAACCTTTAGCACAATGACTCAGGCAACAGAAAGTAGAAAGAGCTCTCACCAAGCTTAGGGAGTTTAAAACATGGAGGGTAACAATAGATCCTGTAGAGGTATTAGAAATATTTTGGAAATTCTATGAAAGCCTGCATAAAGCAGAGAAATATGGAAACCAAGGAAAGATACAAATGGAAATGTTCATTGAAGAATTAAATATGCCAAGGTTAGAGGTAGATGAGGCTTGATTACTAATGCTTAGGATAGGAGCAGATGAGGTAAAAATTGTGATGTATAACCAATCTACAGGAAAGACCCCAGGAATAGATGGTATTCCTGTCAATGCCTGGAAGCTAGGAATGAAAAAATGATAAAAGGTCTGGAAGGTTTTGTTTAACAGTATTTTAAGAGGAGGAGAAGTACCAGCATCCTGGAAGGAAGCAGTGGTAGCTGTAATACCTAAAGACGGTAAAGATCCATCAGATCCAGCTTCATACAGGCCCATTTCAATACTAAATCATGATTGTACAGTGTTCATGTCTATAACAGCTAAAAGAATGGCAAAAATATTGCCAAAATTGATAGATATGGATTAGTGTGGTTTTGTGGAAGAGAGGTAAACATTTGAAAACATTGATGAGCTAGATGGAAACAGAATATAAGAAAAAAACGTTGGTGGTGGGTCTGCAGAGAAAGCATTTGACAGAATGAGCAGGGCAATGGAAGCATTTGCATTTCTGAAAAAAATATAATTTCCTAAAAAGCAAGAGAGTATACCATGGCTGGAGTGCTGTAAAAAACTTTAATTCTCCATAAAACAATAAAAGCAATAAAACATGGTAAGCACTTTTACAGTCTATTATACAACTAATTATTCAGATCTAAAACCACACACAGCCTAAACTCATTTATAGTAATAAAAGCCCAATCAGCAGGCAGCATTAATTAAAGCATCTCATTCACCTTTAATGTATATGGTGTAGTGCTTTCAAAACTGGTTTGAGAGAGACCCTGTCATTAAGCTCGGGGGACTTATCACTATTCAAATGTATAATCCACTCTTGTTCTTTCACCTCAGTTAAGTTCTTAAAGTCTCCCCCTCTTGAATTTGTGACAAGACTTCTAATACCAAAAATTTAAAGCTGTGATTCTTTCTCTTGTCCAGTACATGCTGGGCTAGGGCATTCATAGTTTTCATATTTTTTATGTCATTAACATGCTCTAGCACTCTATCTTTAAAGCGTTTTGTTAGTTTTCCCTATGTCATAGACATGGCATACCACTCAGTATGCAAAGTAGATCAAGTCCTTAGACAGTCCGCATAAAGGGAAGTCTCAATAACAAAATTCAGCATAGGGTGTAAAAACTTGATCTGAAGTAGTTAACTTCATTTTATCTTCAACCTGTGGGTATTCGGATCCATATCAGATCCGAGCCAGCAACTTTACAAGCATCTGCTCCGAGCTTCAAGCTCCTCCCCCTTACCCATAACACACCACTATCTCCTACATCCCCCAGATCTCGTTTGCCGCTTTGTGCATCAGCATTGTGATCTCCGCAGCTTTGAGCTTTAGAGTTTGCTGTAAGTGCTTTTTGGGGTTTGTTTAGAGAGAGTTTTTTTCGGTTAGTTCCCTTTTCCTCCCCCTAACGCTAGCGCGTCGGTTTTTGTAAAAAAAAAAAAAAGTTTATAGATATCGTGCGGTAGTTTTTGTGTAAGCCCATCCCTTCCCTTAGTGTGTGCATGGTCAGGTAGTGTGTTTGGGTGTCTAGGTGGGGTTGTTGTTGTTGGTTTTGGGATGTCGGAACAACCAAAACCTACTTTTAAAAAATGCACAGTGTGTGGCCATAAGCTTTCACCAGAGGATGGCGACACTCTGTGTGTTGTTTGCTTGGACGTAGCACATTTGTCCATTCACTGCAGCATTTGTGCAGGGTTTAATCCAAGGGCCGTTAAAGATAGAAAGGCCAAACTTGTGGCAAAAGGCCTGTTCCCAGCATCTACATTGGATTCTTCTTCTACGGCCTCTGCTTCTACAACTCCCGCCCAACCCCACACTCAGGCTGGGACTCACCCTCCCGCTAGACCTGCTGAAGGGGATGTTGCCAAAGGGAGAGACAAAAAGGACAGACACAAAGATGCAAAGAGAGGGAGAGAGAGAGAAGAAAGGGGATAGGCCCCGTAAACGGTATCCAGATCTGGAGTCCTTTCCTAGCTCGCCTTCTAAGGTCTCGAGGCCTGTTTCTCCTCCGCTCCATTCCCCCAGATTTTCCCCAGAGCCGACGGAGCCAAGGCCTTCCTCTAGATCCTCCCAGCGACCAGCCAGATTAGAGTCGGTCGCTTCCTCGTGCTAGACTCAAGAGTCTTTCTGAAATGGATATGGACAAGATGATAAGATTCATTCGGACCCAAATCCAGATGGGAGTCTTGCCAGGCCCCTCTCCTTCTGGAGGGGGGACCTGCATGCTGTCCTTTCACCCGATTTCTCCTTCCCTGATCCGGCCTGCAGTTTCAGGGTATATGGATCTGTGGATCTTCGGAGCTGGGGATTCGACATCGATGGTTCCTCCAACCTCGACTCCGGCGATTAGCTTGAGTTCCTCGGATCCATCTAGCTCGGATCCGAGCAGCTCTCTGAGCCAAGAACGGGGAGTCGGACCCAAAGGAATGGTCTGTGTCTTCGGCTCCGACCTTGTCAGATCCAAGCCATTCCTTTGGAGCTCTGGCTACCCTAGCCTTGGCTCCGATCCTCACAATGGACCCGGGGAGAGCTTCCTTCTTGTTGGGCTCTAAAGAGGTGCGCTCTCCATTGGCGTTCAACGTGGTGGAGAGGTTTCTGTCCCAAGGATCGAGACCCCTGCCTATTTCCTAGGATTTCGCCCAGACTCCCTCGGATTTGGTTACGACCCCCTTCATCTTGTCTCAGGGACAGCCCATGCTAGAGGAGCCCCAGGTGGTTCTCCTGGAGGAACCCCCCCCCCCCACAGCTCACGAGCCCTCTTCAGAGAGTCCCACTGAGGAGGTACATCGTAAGCACATGTGAAAAAAAGAGGCACTTGGACTGGAGTCTCTTACCAAAGACACTGATTTAGATGAAGGAGAAGGTTCCCCCAGGTCAGCTCCCGAGGATGTCTCCGTTGGAGACATCATGGAGACCTCCGCCAGAGGGGAGGTTGGTCAGCCCCAAAACCTTCTACGGATGAATCACTATTCCTGGAGGCTTTTGGCATGGGCTCATCCACTTCCTGGGTGTCCCCGCTGGCAGATCCTCACCATGTGGGCATGGAAGGAGCCTGACACCATAGAGCCGATACCCAAGTGCCTAGGCAAAATTCTCTCTCCACCCTCTGACAGACAGGCATGGTATAAGGGATCCCCTCTGGACGCTGTGGTGGTTGCAGCAGCCACCAAGAGGGAACTGATTCAAGAGAGTTCCTCGGTCCACCCTCCAGATAAGGAATCCAGGACGGTGGATCAATTTGGGAAGCAAGTGTATTCTTCAGCGACATTTTCCATCCGAGCGCTGAACTACTTGCCACACGTTGTACGACTGCAGCGAGACCTAGTCACGGAGTTAGCTGAGTCGCCCCCAGAGTATATGTCACAGGAGGACAAGCATCTGTTCTCCGCGAAGATGTCTACTCTGAAATCAGTGTCAAACATGTCCATGCGCCTCCTTTCTCATGCTACGGAAGGAGCAGCTAGGGTGGCTGGGACCAGTGTTGTTATGAGGTGACATGCTTGTCTCAGACCGTCTCAGTTTGCGGATCTCTTCAAGGTGTCTTTTACAATTGCTCCCTTTGATGGTTCTTCTCTCTTTGGGAAGATTGTACGTAACACCCTTGTCCAGAGTGAGAATGACAGGAAGACTTTGTCTGCCGTTGGAATCCGCTTCTCTAGCCCTCAAAGATCCTTTCCCAGGAATCAGAGAGGGCAAAAGAAGATGTGGTTCCGGGGACTCTCAGGACAACTCGTTCCCTAGATGCAGAGGGGGACATGACAGATGCCAGCCCAGAGGCAAAGGAGGTCCGAAGTGCTTTGGTTCTAGGGAGCCCTTCTCGGACAGGCCCGCGCAGCAACCTACTCTGGAGGCAGTCTGGGGAAGATTGTCATTGCACCCAATGGCATGGGAGTCCATAACTGCAGATCGTTGGGTGCTTCAAATAATATAGGTAGACCAAAAAAGAGCCAGCACAAATCAGTGTGAAAAAATTGTATTATAACTAGAGCATAGTGTATTTAAAAATACACAAATGTATCATATTCACCAAATAAATCAGACCGGTTTCGGCAATGCTGCCTTCCTCAGTGAACAAAAACAGTATAACAAAATCTCCCTCCAACAAAACCATATAGATATATATATATATATATATATATATATATATATATATGTATATACACACACCAATTAACACTTATACAATTATTGGATTGATCAGGGTTTCAGAAGTTTTCATTCAAGCCAGGTGGAAATAATCCACCAAGATTGACTATCCACTTCTTTTCTTTCAAAGGTGTATCTTGGCTAGTAAAACTACAGGTTTTGTAGACCTTTGAACAATTGGAACAATGACCACATGGATTGCAACCCATCAGTTTCTCCCCAGTCATAGTTCTCTGGCTAAAAAACCTATCCTGATTCTGACACCTTTTGTAATGGTTGAACAAAGAACTTAGAGAGCGACCCTTGCAAAAGGAATATATACACTTGTCTCCTACATATTCCATAAGTGAGCCCTCCCCTTGAAGAATATCCCAATGCTTAGAGATGATATTCATGAACTAATGTGTATTTTTACCATACGTAGTAATTAGCCTAACTTGATTGCTCCTAACAGGCTGGTCACCCTTATGTACAAGCAAATCAGATTTGTCCTGCTGAGAAGCAAACTGGCTAGCTGTACAGATGTCACCAGCCCTGTATCCCCGATTCCTGAATCTGTTGGAAAGATCCCGCTTATATTGATTGTAAATAGAGGAGTCTGAACAAATTCTTCTAATCCTAAGAAATTGAGACTTGGGGATATTCTTGATGACATGTTGGAGGTGGAAGTTGGAAGCATTTAACAAGGTATTATATTGCGGAAATTTGCAAAAAACTTCAGTCTCCAAGGTGTCCTCGGGTACATTTAACCAAGACATCCAGAAAAGTGATCTCATTTTTGTGCCAGGTTAACTTAAATTGGATCCCCCACTTGGTTGGTTCAAATGTTCAACAAACTCCGCCAAATAAGAAGCATCCACTCTCCACACCATCCAACAGTCATCAAGATATCGCCTCCAAATATCAATTTCTACCAAATAAATATTATGACCAACATCATAAATCAGTTGCTCCTCTATGCAAGCCATGAACAGGTTGGCATATATGGGGGCAAATGACGCCCCCATAGCCGTACCCTGTACCTGCCATACACATTGTTTTTGAAAATAAAACACATTCTTAGTTAGAACATGCTTGGCCAAACAGACCAAAAGAGTGTTAAAACCTGGTCTGTACAATTCAGCCCGATCCAACCAATATCGAAAAGAAGCCAACCCCGCCCAATGAGGGATATTGGTATACAGGGAGATGACATCAAGACTACACAATGACCAGTGGGGATCAAGTTGCATATCTGATATTATACCCAAAAATTGGGTTGTGTCTTGTATCCAAGCCCGTATGCATGACAACAGCGGTTTTAAATAATACGTAAGAAATTCAGAGATGGGTTCTGTGAGTGAGCCTCGCCCCCAAACAATAGGTCTACCTGGGGGGTTAACGAGGTTCTTATGAATTTTGGGAAGTAGGTGTAAGTATTGATGTTTAGGATAGTCAACCTTCAGATGATAGGCAGTTTCCCTAGAAGTAATACCTTCTTCAACTGTCAAGTCCAAAAAGGCATTAATCTCAACCTTAAACTTGGCTGTAGGATCTATAGGCATTATCTTATAATAATTTCGATCCAGAATTTGTCTCTGTGCCTCATCATTATATTGTGTCCAATCTTGGACCACTATAGCTCCTCCCTTTTCCGCAAATGATATAACAATATCCTCGTTTAATCTAAGCTCATCTGTGCAAATTCTTTCAGCCCGAGTAATATTGTCCCTACTTAAGTAATCCTTACCTAACTTTCGATGTAAATCTTTGAGCACACTGCCCTGGAAAAGTGAAACCACCAGAGACATGGGTGGCTTGAACGTGGAATCCCAAAATCTAAAAGGTCTATTATCAGTCTGATTTTGTTCGCCCTGAAAAAATAAACATAAATTTAAATTGTGGCAGAAATCTACCACATCCTGTGCAAATTGTTGTTCAGGCACAAAAAAGCTAGGAAGAAAGCTAAGACCTTTATTGAGTGTTTTTATGTGCATATCCGACAATTCCAAAGAGGAGATATTAAAAACATTACATGATGTTACACCTAAGCCATCACCCACAACATTCCTTCTAAGTTGGGAGGGACCTTTATGCTTCCTCCCCCCTCTTCTTGACCTAGGCCTAAAGGGTGGGCCAAGTTATCTCCCAGATTGTTTCTCTTTGACCTCGATGGCCTATCCATGTGGGCCTCCTCCCCTCAGTATTGGATGAGGTATCCTCACCTGATGTAATATTCTCCCTATTTCTTTTCTTTAAAATAGATTTGGATCTTTTGGGCCTAAAATTCCCTGATCTCTGATTGGGAGTAGCACATTTAACATTCTTGCGTATGTCAAAGGGTCTTCCCCTATCAAAATCATCAACATCTCTCTGAAATTTCTTCATCTTTTTATCTTTCAAGACGTATTCCAATTCTAACAAATCCTTACTTAGTTGGTTCAGACTAACATTATAACATGGAAGAGTCTGAAATTCCTGTACCCCTTTGCTCGATTCATCCAGAACAGAAACCTGTTGTTGTATAGTTCTCTCATAATATGCAACTAGTGCATTAACAAAACTCATTGAAGCTTGCTGTTGTATTGCAAACCAGTCATCTAATAGTAACTGATTGACCTGAAAGTACACCTCGAGTGTTTGACATCACCTTTTTTGCTACTTGCAGTACCAGCTGGGTGATATATTTGGCAAGTTGTATAACCCAGCAGTTTATATTGGACAAACATCCAGGCCACTTAGGCTACGGATAAGTGAACACGAGTGACATTAAGAACTGCAAACAATCTAGTGCACTGTATAAACGTATTTGTAAACATATACAAGGCTCATCCAGACTCTGCTACACTTTGCTGTGAAGGAAAGGTTAGTTTGCTGTTATTTTTTGTATTTCTGTATTGCCTTTCTATATTTTGAATACTGTAGTTTGTTTTCTTTACCTTGTGTTTTGCTTGCATTCTGTTTTAACAGCATATTAAAACTTCAAAAGAGACCACAGCTCTCTCTGTTCTGAGTCAGGCAGAATTTTTTCCCTCCCTCCCGCCCACCCATTTAAGTTGTCTTGTTAAATACCACTGTCTTTCTAGTTGCCCGCCTCTTATGTTAATCTGACCATATATCTCATTTCTCTCTACTTTCACTGGCTTATGTGAGTAATCACAAAACCATCACTTTTGAAATCCCACCCCTTCAATTATTTAAATTTATTGGCCATCCTACAGTATTTCATAGTACCAAAATACAAAAGTAACCACCCCTTTCAGTCCATCTTGCTGTTTTAAAAATAGAAACTCTCCACTAAACCTTAACTTTTTAAACAGGTAAAACTCAAGTTACCTACTTTCATATCTAACTTCTCTAGTGCACACTGCAGAGTGCATTCTTTTCAATCTTACCTTTAATCATCCCTGTTACTAGCACTTTCTCTAATACCTAAAAAGATCATCTCTACTTGACTCCAAGTAGACTTTTCTCTATCTGTTAAACCTAGCACTTGCTCCTACAGTACTTATTACCTTGATACGGCACTCTTATAGATAGCACCCCAAAAGGCAAACCCCATTTCTCGGTCACCCACGTCCCCGGAATCTCTTTTAAAGTTTTTTGTCTAGTCCTTCTAGCATGTCGAGGATCAGTTGCTAGTGTCCTCTCCTGCTCAGCTGGTGAACCTGGGAATATTGAGGCAATGTTACAATTGCCTCATGTACACTGAACAACCCTCTCCTCCTCCCACAAAACACAAATACATGCGAGAGATGCAACTATACGGCCAAACTGGAGGCTGAGCTCTCTCAACATAGGACTGGCAAGACCAGTCAGGAGGAGAAGGTTACCACACACACTATAGACCCAGTCTCACATAGTACCATCACAACCTCAAATCATACACATAAACACACAAAGACATACTCGGCGGCTCTGATCAAAAATCTACCAAAACAGCAGAGGCCACCAAAGCAGACACCCAAACAACCACCACCTCAGAACACAACACCTGCAACACATAGACCTCACAGTCAGAGTTTCAAACAGTCACAGCCCTTAAGGCCAAACACAATGCCAGACACACTAGTCATTGGTGACTCCATAGACAGACACACTGACGTCCCGCTCACCAGACTGAGTAAGGAGAAGGTCACAGTAAGCTGCCTGTCGGGCACTAGAATCCGCCACATAATGCAAGCACTCAGGTCTCTCAACAGCAGGTACAAATACGACTCAGTCATTGTCCACGCTGGTGTAAACGACCTGAGACGTACCTCCTTGGACTACATGAAAAGAGACATTGAGGAGCTCTCTGATTATGTAGCCCAGGCAGGTATGACCCTGACCTTGAGCAGTATCCTACCTTCACCAAGAATGATGCCACAATACAGAGATAAGATGATCAGCTTTAACAATTGGCTTAAACTCTGGTGTCATTCAAAGGGGATCCAATGTCTGTCTGCCTGGGATGACATGCTGGACAAGCCACGCTGCTCAAGGGACGGCTTGCACCTGTCACCCTGGGATTCGGATATTGGCAAAGGCTCTTGCCACCCCATAGTGCCTTTTTAGGCAAGGCTCAAATTCTAAACCTACCACCCTAGAACACAAAAAGGAAAAAACTAAGGGTAATGCTGCTCAATGCCAGAAGTCTAAATCTCAAAATGCACGCACTCGAGGCCCTTCTCAGTATGGAGAACATCGATGTCTGTGCAGTGACAGAAACCTGGTTCAAGGCTCCTGAGAGCACCCCAGCACTATCAGGTTTTACCTCTTATCATGCGTTCCGGCCCCAAAATCCGGACAATACCAAGAAAGGAGGGTATCCATATTCATCAAGGACACCCACACCTCAAGACTGGTGGCAACGCACGATGCATCGGAGACCATCCAGGTGCAATTAACCATAGGCAAGACTGCTCTGCAAATTGTAGCATGTTACAGGCCACCCTCACAAACTCAGGAACCTCACATGGCCTTCCTGAAAACACTAGAGGGGATAAATGTATCACCAAACACCATCATACTAGGTGACTTCAATTACCCTAATATAGACTGGGAACACTACTCGAGCCCAAACACCCTAGCCCAAAAGTTCCTGGAATTCATAAACTCAAATGCCATGGAACAACTAGTCACCATCCCCACAAGAGGAGAAAACATACTTGATCTCATCATCACGAACATGGGAGCACAATGTTCAACACCGGAAGTATACCCCTCACTGGTGAGATCAGATCACAAACTAATCTCGCTGGAGGTCCTCATCCCACCCCCACCTGAAATAAAAAGACCACAGTAAAGAACTTCTCGAAAGCCGACTTCATACTTCTAAAGACTAGTGTGGTCTCCTTTAAGGCCCCCGAGCCGGCGGAAAACAGTACTCAAGCCGCTGAATCACTTACAAATGCCTTCTACCAGCACCTGCAGGACTGCATGGATAAGGCAATCCCAAGCAAAACAAAGACTCTTTGTACCAAAGGCAAGCGTCCAGTCTGGTGGACCCCAGCCATAAACAAACTCTACAACAAAAGGAGGAAGCTACTACAAGATAGAGCAAAATCCTTAAAAGGTAAGACACCCTTGATCACTATAAGTAAAAAACTAAGAGCTCTCATAAAATCATCCAAAGCAAATTTTGAGAGAAAAATAGCTAAAGACTCAAAAGACAATCATAAGGCCTTCTTTAGCTATGTTAGAAACCTGGGAGGAAACTCCCAGATATGCTCAGAACTAGTTCAAAATGATGTGAAGATTACTGATCCTACAGACATTGCCAACATACTGGCTGACTGGGTCAGTGCAAACTTCTCCCCTCCCCAAAGGAGAGATATCTATACCAAGGAATTGGAAGCCCCCGAACATGTCCAACGCCCAAGTGAGAACTGCTCTCTCCAAAGCAAAAAACACAGCATCGATGGGACCTGATGGTGTCCCGGCTGTGTGCTCAACTCAACGAGGAATTAAACCCACAGCTAGGACAGCTGTTTAATCATAGTCTTACCTCTGGATACATTACCCAGGAGTGGCGCACTGCAACTGTGGTCCCACTTCACAAAGGCGGTGCCTCCACCGACCCTGGAAATTACCGGCCCATTAGCTTGACAAGCCTTATCTGCAAAGCCATGGAGAGGATCATAATGGACCTCATAAATAAAGACATAGGGAATTTGCAGACTTTGGATCCATCCCAGTTTGGCTTTGTCAAAGGCAGATCATGCCTTCTAAACTTGGTTGACTTTTTCAAAACAGTCACCAAAGCCATTGATGAGGGAAAGGCAGTCCATACAGCCTACCTCGATCTGGCGAAGGCCTTCGATACAATACCCCACTCGGGTATCATTGAAAAACTCATCAGCTTAAATGTTAACCCATACATCACAAGATGGGTTGCAAACTGGCTGAGTGACAGAACCCACAGGGTCAGAGTTGCTGGCGCCATGTCAGACTCAAAGCCTGTCACAAGTGGTGTACCACAGGGCTCAGTCCTGGGCCCACTCTTGTTTGGCATCTACTTTTCCGAAGTACAAGCAAACACAGGAGGGTTATGGCTGACAAAGTTTGCAGATGACTGCAAACTGGGCGCCATAGTAGAAAACACATCTGACACAGATATCCTTCAGAAGGGTCTCACAGAAATGGATAACTGGTGCCAGAGCCATGGCCTAAAGTTAAATGCCAAAAAATGCATAGTCATACCCTTCGGGAAAAATAAGGTTACCCCTAGCTACGAAATAGGTGGCAATCCACTGAGCACAGAAGAAGTTATCAGGGACCTGGGGACCCAGGTTGATAGTAGTCTGTCATTCGACACCCATGTAGCTAAAGTAGTTAGGAAGACCTTCTACATTGCCCACCTTATCATGAAGGGATTCTCATCTAAATCAAGGGAGGTCATAGTCTCCCTATACTCATCACTCATCAGACCAATGATTGAGTACAATGCCCCATTCGGAATGTATCTGACCCGACACTTGCAGCAGCTGGAGAGGCCACAAAAGTTCCTCACCAAAAGGATAAAGGGTCTCAAACATCTGTCCTATGCTGCCCGACTGAAAGAACTCCAGCTCTATTCAGTCGCCACCGCTTGCTCAGAGGTGATCTTTGCCTAACATACAAGGCCATGTCAAACCCAGATTTGATGAATATGCTTCACCTCAAAAATCTAGATCCGTCAGAGCCACAAGGGCGGGAGACTTAAACCTCGACACGGCTATTAATAGGATGTGCTGGAGGGATAGATTCATCACCCAAAGACTCCCTATGCTGTGGAATAAAATCCCGGTATATGTGAGGCAGAGCACCTCGCTGGCCTTGTTCAAGAGAAATCTTGACCAATGGATGGGAGATCGCAGATATACCCCAGGGATTACCTCAGTGTCACTGCTCGACAGAGGCACAGCAAAATAATGGGTATAGTTCCCCATACTAAAGGGGTGGCGTAAGCCACAAAACTATGGGCTAGGCTTGTAAATGCCCTCGGGCAGATAGCCTAGTATGAACCTATGAACCTATAAAACTGGGATGATTTACAATCATTGACTGTATTATATACAGACAAGGCAGGATTGCATGAGATACTTGATTTGAAAGAAAAGAAGTGTATAGTCAAGCTTGGTGGATTATTTCCACCTGGTTTGAATGAATACTTCTGAAACCCTGATCAATCCAATAATTGTATAAGTGTTAACTGGTATATATATATATATATATATATATATATATATATATATATATGGTTTTGTTGGAGGGAGATTTTGTTATACTGTTTTTGTTCACTGAGGAAGGCAGCATTGCTGAAACCGGTCTGATTTATTTGGTGACTATGATACATTTGTGTATTTTTAAATACACTATGTTCTAGTTATAATACAATTTTTTCACGCTGATTTGTGCTGGCTCTTTTTTGGTCTACGTAATTTAGGAGTTTTGTGCCGTTGCACTAGCCGTACCTTTGGGTCCTTCACAGTATCAGTTGCTTCAAATAATATCCAGAGGTTACAAAACACCTCCCAGATGTTCCGCCCGCTCAAAGGAGGCTGCAGTACTAGAGGTTTCCAAGCTGCTTCAAAAACGAACCATCGAACCGGTCCTCCCAGATCAGTCCGGGTCATGAGTTTACTCCAGGTTCTTTTTAGTGCCAAAAAAGACATGAGACCTCAGACCCATTTTGGCCCTTTCAACCTTAAACCTGGCTGTACAGTCCATTCTACCTTATCTTCCAGAATGCGACTGGATGTGCTCGATAGACCTCCAGGATGCTTAATACCATATCAAGATTCACAGAAGCTTCAGGAGAGTCCTTCGCTTCCGACTGGGAGCCAGTCATTTTCAGTTCCGAGCCCTACCCTTTGGGGTCACCACAGCCCCCAGGGTGTTTACTAAGGTAATGGCAGTCGTAGCGGCTCACCTGAAGCATCAGGGGATTCAGGTATTCCCTTATCTAGACGATTAGCTCCTCGCTGCTTCCACCAAGTATCTTCTTTGCCAAGCCAGAGACTTCTTCCTGCATCTTGCAGTCCTGTTAGGGATTACAGTCAATGTTTCCAAGTCCCTCTTGAATCCGGTACAGATCTTGGATTTTATCGGGGCACGGCTGGACACCCTTCAATTGAAAGTCTTTCTAACTCAGACAGGGTCCAGAGTCTAAGGGCTCATGTATCACTGATTCTTGGCCCCAGGTTACCGAAGGAGGCGGACGTTCTTAGAGCCTTGGGCTGTATGGCTGCAGCAATTTCTATCCTCCCCTGTGCATGTCTTCACATGCATGTTCTACAATGGACTCTAGCCGTACAGTGGTCTTGGCTGGATCTCCCCATGGAATATCCAATTCACATCAGCAAGGCCTGCAGGGCGTCACTTCTCTTGTGGGTCCAGTCTCCGGAGATTGTAAGGAGACGCCCCTTTGTTCCATCCACAGTCTAAGCCACAGTGATCAAGAACGCCTCCCAGCTCGGGTGTGGGGGGGCATTATCTGGGGAAGACGGTCCAAGGCACGTAGTCCCAGTGGAGACCAGATTGCACATCAGTGTTCTGGAGATTTTAGCATTGCAGGCCTTCCATACTGTTTTTCCTCTGGGGACTATTGCTATTCAGTCAGACAATATGTTGGTTGTCTGGTACATCAGCAGACAAGGAGGAACCAGATCTTACCCTCTGTGTTGCGAGGCCATGAGAGTTTGGGAGTGGGCGATCTCCACCAGTCGGTTTCTGATTGCAACCCACATCTCGGGACGCTCCAACATTTTAGCAGACAAATTGAGTCGGGCTATTTTAATGCCATACGAGTGGTCTCTGAAGCAGTCAATAACTGAGGAGATCTTCCTTGCATGGGGACAGCCTTGCTGCGATCTCTTCGCATCTCCTTCCAACGCAAAGTCCAACGAGTTCTTCGCTCTGATTCCCTTACCAGGGGACCCCCCCCAGAGACGCTCTAGTCCATGCTTGGCATCCCAGGCTCCTGTACGCTTATCCCTGTTACCACTCATTCCGAAGTTTCTTCAGAAAGCTTGCCGACTGGGGTGCAAGGTGATCCTCATTGCCCCGTTCTGGCCTCGTCAGGTTTGGTTCCCCCTTCCTCTGGTCTCATGTTCTAGCTCCTCCTTGGATTCTAGATCCCTGCCCGGATCTCATTTCTCATCTTTCAGGCACCTGTCCGCCCAACCTGGACAGCCTCAAGCTGACAGCTTGGTTGCTGCAGTTCCCATAATTGCCAGGACTCCCAGTCTTTCGTCTTCAGTGAAAACTATTCTAGTGGCAGCTCATAAGTCTTCCACTAGGAAGATTTACTGCAGTAAATGGAAATGATTTTCTATTTGGGCATTTCAGAGAAAGCTGGATTCTTTTATGGCCCCTGTATCTGCGGTAATGGATTTCTTAGCCAGCATTTTTCAGCAAGGGGCCAATTCTTCCACTGTGAAAGTGCAACTGGCAACTATTTCAAATTTCCATGTTGGCAAGAACAGGAATGCCCTGGCCTCTTCTAGATTGTGTAAGGCTTTTCTTAAAGGCACTTTTCTTTTGCGCACTCCAGTTAAGAACCCTGTTCCTCTTTGGGATCTTACCTTGGTTCTTTAGGCCATAGTTTCTCCCCCCTTTGAACCTTCAGCAGATTTAAAGTTCTTATCCTGGAAGACAGCCTTCCTAGTGGCTATTACGTCGGCTATGAGGATTTCTGAGCTTCAGGCCTTGTCTGCCATGCCCCCTTACTTGATCTTCCATAAGGACAGGGTTTCTCTCTGCACAACCCCTACTTTCTTACCAAAAGTGGCTTCTGAATCAACCATTAATCAAACAATCTGTTGATTTTCTTCCCAAATTTTCAGAACAAGGGTGAATATAAACTGCATTTGCTAGATGTTCATAGACCACTTATTTTTTTATTTACTCAGAACAAAGCCCTTCCGTAAATCTGGCCTGTTATTTGTGTCCTTTTCTAAGGCCTTTATGGGCAAGGCCATCTCCATAGTTTCCTTTGCTAGATGGATTACACTATGTATTTCGTAGATTTACAAAGACAAAGGCTTGTCTCTACCTGGTCCTGTTAAAGCTCACTCTTACAGATCTATGGCGATGTCTGCTGCTTTCTGGTCTAGGGTGCCATTTGATGACATTTGTGCGGCAGCAACTTGGGCTAAATCACATACCTTCATTTCTAATAAGTTGGATTTAATCTCCAGAGGGAGAGCATCCTTCGGCTCTGTGGTGCTCAGGAATATACTTCCATGAGGGCCTCCCAGGGGTTTGAGTAGCTGGGGACTCTATCCCACAGGTTGAAGATAAAATGAAGTTAACTACTTCAAATAACGAAGTTATGTACTCACCATAAGGTTCCATCTGAGTAGTTATACCTAATTTTTCTGCAACCTTCCCACCCTCCTTCCCCCGAACCTTCTCATGTGACGATCATGTATGGTTTCTTCTAGTTTGAGTTGCTGATTGGTTTGGGTTGCAGCAAACTCAATCTGAGGGAAGGTAGGAGATGGTGGTGTGTTATGGGTAAGGAGGAGGAACTTGGAGCTCGGCACAAATGCTTGTAAAGTTGCTGGCTCAGGTCCGATATAGATCCGAATACCCACAGGTTGCAGAAAAATTAAGTATAACTACTCAGATGGTACGCAATGTTGAGTACATAACTTCTTTTTACCTATATGTATAAACCTGCAGGAGGATATATGAGGGATTGGAGGTGAAAATTAAAGTGGGTGGAGTCCTCTCTCATAATTTATGCATGAGCAGAGGAATCAGGCAGGGGTGTCTTCCTTCCCCTTTATTATTTGCATTATATTTAGAACCATTGGCAAAGAAAATAAGGGACTTAGAAAGTCAAGGATATAATTAGTATGGTACTCAAGAAAAACTGGCTCTATTTGCAGATGATGATATTTTATACTAGATGAAACTGGAAGGACACATTACAGATCCACAGAGTGTTGTGGAATATTTTCAGACTGTTTCAAATCTTTTTGGATACAAAATTAATGAAGCTAAAACAAAGACAGTAGCAGTAAATTATGTACCCACATATGAATTGGTTCAGCAATATCTATATTTATGTGAACATGATAAAATGAAATATTTAGGAGTATGGATTAAAATCGATTCTGGTATGGCAGCTAAGGATATGTGGGAAGAGACTAAACAAAAGATAATAGGAAAAACTGACAAAAGTGGAAGCTTTGTTATATGGATAGTAAGATACAAGCAGTTAAAGTGTTTTTAGTCCCTGTATTCTCATACACAGGTCAAACATATTTTTATCAACCAGAGGAGAAGCTGTGAATAGCAATTAGTAGAGCTGAAGGACTTTATCTGGGAGGGGAAGACGGCAAGAGTCAAGTGGGATAAGATGATTCTTCCAGTAGAACAGGGTGGATTGGGATTACCCGATTGAAGGTTCCGGGACCTTAGATGAGGGTAAAGTAGTTCACACAGCCTATCTTGACCTTGCCAAGGCTTTCGACACCATCCCCCATTCTGGAATTATAGCTAAACTCAATAAACTAGGCATAAATCCCTACGTCACAAGATGGGTTGCCAACTGGCTCACTGACAGAACCCACACTGTAAAAGTTGCAGACTCCAAATCTGACCTCAAACCAGTGACAAGTGGAGTACCACAGGGTTCCGTCCTGGGACCGCTCCTGTTTGGTATCTACTTCTCTGAAGTACAGGCTAACACAGAAGGCCTCTGGCTAACGAAGTTCGCAGATGACTGCAAACTAGGAGCCATAGTCAAGTCCCCAAATGATGTGAACATCCTACAGAAGGGCCTCTCTGAGATAGATGCCTGGTGTCAGCCATGGCCTCAAGCTCAATGCCAAAAAGTGCAGTGTCATCCCCTTTGGTAAAAACTCTGTACCCATGAACTACCACATAGGCAGCAATCTACTTAACACCGAATGCGTGATAAGAGACCTTGGGACCCAGGTGGACAGTAGTCTCTCCTTTGATAGTCACATCGCCACAGTAGTCAGGAAGTCCTTCTACGTGGCACACCTCATCATAAAAGGGTTCTCGTCCAGGAAAAAAGAGGTCATCGTTACCCTCTACTCATCACTCATTAGACCCATTATAGAGTACAACGCCCCTTTTGGAATGTACCTCACAAGACATCTGCAGCAGCTGGAAAGGCCACAGAAGTACCTCACAAAGAGGATTACTGGACTCAAACAAATGCCCTACACTGACCGCCTCAAAAAACTCCAGCTTTACTCCGTAGCATATCGCCTACTCAGAGGTGATCTCTGCCTAACATATAAAGCTATGTCAAACCCAGAGCTGTTGGACATGCTACACCTAAAGAAATCCCAATCCCTCCGAGCTGCACGCTCTAGGGACCTAAACCTTGTCACCACAATAAACAGGGCATGCTGGAGGGATAGATTCCTATCCCAGAGACTTCCCATACTCTGGAACAGGCTACCCATCTATGTCAAGCAAAGTTCTTCATTAGCACTCTTTAAGAAAAATCTTGATGAGTGGATGGGAAATAGGTAATACACCCCGGGGATCACTTCTGTGTCTTTGCTCGTCAGTGGCACAGGAAAATAACTTTCTTGGGTGGCGTAAGCCAGGGAACCTTGTTGGCTAGGCTTGCATAGGCCCTTGGGCCGATAGCCTAGTACCTACCTATGAACCTATGAAGGAGTATTTCAGAGCTACTCAGCTAGGGCTCCTATACGTAACACAAGCAGAAAACTATAATTCAAAGTGGAAAGGGATGATGATGAAACAGGGGGAAAGCTCAAGAAAGAAGGAGAGACTGGGATTTTGGATGCAGGCCTTTAAGGAGAATAACAGTAATCATACAGATTATTATATCTATAAAGTAGCAGAAAGGGTCCTAAGATCTATTCTAAGCCAACATGGGGATAGATAAAAGGAGATTCTGCCGATGGGATGACTGCAATCGGATATAGACAATTGGCAAGAGGGGGCTGGAATTTGTTGGAGAAAACTGGCAAAAGAGCCAAGGTATTGGGAGCAAATAACTGTAGAAGGAAAGTTGGCAAGAGGCCAAGAATTTATTTGGACTGCAGGGTAGAGATTGCCTTCCCTATCAAGGATTGCTGTCAGTGTAGGCAAAGAGAAAGAAATGGGGGGAGGGTTCCAAAACAAAAGGCCAACACTGAGCTTTTAGTAGAATCTAGAACAGAAGCTGCCATTAAAAAAGGAATAATTAGTAGACCATATAAAATATTGTTTGATAACTATAAGAATCAGTTAGAGGAGGTTAGAAAGGATTGGGAAGAGAGAGATTGGATAAGCAATTGACAAAGAAACAATGGGAGGATGTATATATGTATATATATGTGTGTATATATATATATATATATATATACATATATATATATATATATATATATATATGTCTCCTAAATATGGAGCAAAATCTAGAAGATTTAGGATGTTTGCTTGGAAATGGTTACATAGAAATTTTTATATCCCAAGTAGATTCCAGAGAATTTTTCTTCAGGTAGACACCGAATGTTGGACGTATGACGCGGAAGGGAGAGGTAACTGGGAACATATTTTCTAGGGGTGCGGTGAGTTGGTGGACTTTAAGGATTCCCTGCGAGATGCACTGTCGGAGATGCTGATTGGGCAGATTGGTGTGATGGGGGAGATGATTTTTTGGAGCTATAATACAGAATCAGAATTGCTTAGACATGTTAAGGCCTTGCTGTGTCCAATTGTGGTGGCGGCCAAAAAAGCAATTACTAGAAAATGGAAATCAAAATCTAAACCAATTGTACTAGAAGTAGTGAATATAGTAACAAGAGGTAAAACAACTGGAATTGAGATCTGTAGAAAAGGGTAAGAGCAAACTATGTAGGAAAAAAATGGGATTGTGGGAGCAGTACATACAGAGGAGGAATGTGGTTTAAAAGAATGCAAGACTTAAATGAGCTTTATAATGTTTGAAAAGTGATACCAAAACGCTGAAGAACACTTTATTAACAAATCTGTAAAAATAGTATACCAATTGTGAAACGTGAAAGCGCTTACTTGGTATACTATTTTTACAGATTTGTTAATAAAGTGTTCTTCAGTGTTTTGGTGTTGCCTCAAAGGTCTTTTTTGGATTTTATCATTTTCTTTGTTGGGACTTCATCCTCTGACAATTCTTTTTTGAAAGATTATAAGTGATGTATAATGTTTGCAACTGTGAGTGTGTTAGTATGGTTTGTGATGTAAAATGCTTGTAGGATTCTGTTGGTGTGGTTTGTTTTCATGTATATAAATGTATGATTGCCTGAGAGTTCAAAATGGTGGTCGTCTAGGAAACACCCTCTCCAGATAGCTCCATCTACACTGATTTGGTTAAACCTATCATCTTAAGTTTTATGATCCAGGATCTTGTACAAGTGTTTTCCTAAGCCTAGTGTTGAATATTCAGGGCTTCTTAAACTGAATTAATGATCCTGATGCTCTAAATCCGCTCGTTTTTTTTTAACCAGCAATTCAAACTAACGAAGCTACACGTGGCTACATAGAGGCCTGCACTTTCAGCACCAGTTTAACTGATAACACCCACAAGCTTAAAAACGATCCTAGCAATGCCAAAGGAAATTGAAGCTGTGGATTCTCAGACTACAAAGTCTAAACTATCGGCTATTTCTACATCTCCGGAAAAAGAAGCAAAGAGACTTAGGTCATCCAAAGCGACACAAGAACAACCAGCTCAAATTAAACAGAAGTCCGAAGGTGCGCTACAAGTAGACGAATTAAAGAGTGCTCTGTTACCCTTGCAAACAGCTATACAAGAATTGACTATGAAAATGAGCTCCTTTGGTTCCTCTATTAATAAAATAGCCGATCGATTAGATCTGGTAGAAGGTAGATCAAAAGCTAATGAATTCAAAATTGACCACATATAAGAACAACTACAAATAAAAGATAAAATGATCAGCGAGATGCAAACAAAGTTAGTGGACCTTGAAGCTAGGAGCAGAAGAAACAACCTGATTATCAGAGGGTTATCGGAAAAGTATGAACCAAACCAACTACTTGATGCTGTTACACAAATCTTCAACAACCTTTGTCATGATACTAGCTCCCCATCTAAATTCATCATAGAGAGAGCGCATAGAGCTTTGCGGAAACAGCAAACCGACATACCACCGAGACCAGTATATGTCAAATTACTCAATTATCAAGATGTACAAACTGTTTTACTAGCCTTCAAGAAAACAAACCGTTTTGCCTGGAACAATCAAAAAATTGTCGTATCTCAAGACTTGCCCCTGGAAATAAGAGAAAAACGACGTATGCTTTCCCCGTACTGTGCCGACCTTATTTCCCGCAAAATTAAATTCCAAATTAAATTTCCTTCATTACTCTCATTCACATATAAAGAAACAAAGTTCCACATCTCTTCCCCTAAAGAAGCAGACTCTATTTTTATGAAATGCTTCGGTACAGTTCCCTCCACTCGGGGAAGCACTTAACTAACGCTTTCTACCTACCAATGGTTTTTGCAGTTGATCTAATCCAAAATGTGGTCGCTAGGTCCAAATATGTATGAAAAGTCTTCTGACTTTATGAAATTAATCTTTTTGAGTCTCCCTCAATAGGATAGGAACCTATACTGTGTTACTGTTGCTTGGGGGATCTGTTTTTATGCAACTACCTGAGCTCTAAATAGTTGCACTCCTAAAAAACGGAAGTTGAATGACTCGTATCCTTTGTTGTCCTGAAACGATTACACAGCACGAGGATTGATACCAGCACTTAATAAAAAGATCGCTGACACCTAAAAGTTAGGGAGTTTGTTTCCATCTGGCAGATTAACTTGAAGATGTACTTCCGGGTATGTGAAAATCAGCTTATTATTTTGTCCGGCCGGAGCAGCTAATCCAGTAACTTGTATCCCTTAAAGACAAAAATTGGATTGCATCTTGACTCAACTGAAACACGTCAGTCTAGAATTGGTAGATTAGCTTCTTCTTGGAAACTGCTGTATCCTGTTGATTTGGTTGACCGCTGGGTCGGGAATATACCCCTTTATAAATACTCCAGTAGATGCTCAGGAGGAAGCACAACTATTAAGCAAATTGCTCTATTGTAAACTCATATTTACGTCTTGAACCTTAGTTAACCTCATGTGTGACCAATACTGTTTTTTCCTGAAGTTTTTTAACTAGAGATTATTTAAAAAGTACAAGTTCTAGTTAATTTTATTTGACCTTTCTAGTATTAGGTATCTTTACTGTTTTGGGATGCTGTTTGGAGTGAATATATAGGGTTGTAGATGGCCTTGTTGTTAACTAGATATATGGTGTATAATATTTGTAAATATTCTAGGTTCTTTTTCTTTTTTTTTGCTACTAATTGTTGAATATATGATAGATTATTGCTCTTCTTATTGTTATTCTTATCCCTCAAGGATAGAGGTGATGTGGATAGGTACATGATTAGCATTGAGGGTTTTTATTTCTGTCATAATACATAAAGTGCTGTTACTGATAATACTTATGTTATTCTTATGCTAGTATGTACCCCATATAAAAATGCTTTATATATTTTTAAACTTTTTTCCAAATGCTTTCGGACAAAACTTGGAATATTTCCTCTTGGAATGTAAGAGGACTCCATGAGAAAAATAAGAAAAATATGGTATTCCATCTTCTATATAAGTCCCGCTCAGATCTTTGCTTCTTGCAAGAAACACATATGTTGGATGAAGAATGGGTCAAAGAGAAAAACAGAAAATGGATTGCAGACATTATTCCCTCGGGTACCAGCCATAACTCTAAGGGAGTGGCAATTATTGTCAAAAATTCTTTTAAACCTACGATTGTAACTAAAGGAGCTGATCAAGAAGGGAGGTGGTGTTACTTTACATGTATATCACATAACTTAAATAAACCTGTACTCTTTTTAAACCTTTATGGACCCTGCTCAGGGCAACTAGAATTTATCATGAGGATTTACAGCTTTCTACTTATGTTCCCAAATCACTTAATTATCTTGGGAGGGGATTGGAATTTGGTTCAAAACCCCAACATTGACCGCTCTACTAAAACCAAGATCTATAATACCCAAGACTCATTAGCCCTATCAGAGTTAAAAATGGATTTTGACCTAATGGATCCTATCTCATTCGGATCTGACTTTGGGAAAAACAATTTTTTCACCTACTTCTCAAAATGCCATCATTCCTGGTCCCGCATAGACTTTTTCTTAATATCCAACACTTTAGCTAAAAGGCAAATTAAACTTACAACTGAACCTAGATTCCTTTCTGATCATTTAAGATTAACCCTAGAGATAGACTTTGATTATAACCTGGTCTCATCTTATAAAGCATACAACTGGTCCCTAAATATGATCATTCAAGATTAACCCTAGAGATAGACTTTGATTATAACCTGGCCTCATCTTATAAAGCGTACAACTGGTCCTTAATTAGTAATTTACTAAAGATCCAATCATTAATTGTAGAAATTGCCCATACCTTAAAAGAATTCTTCTCTTCTTCTTACGATAGTGATATCCTACGATAGTGATATCCCCTTTGATGTTAGTTGGGCGGCGTGTAAAGTGGTGATTAGAGGTATCCTTATTAGGAAAGCTAGCTTTCTTCAGAAACGGAACAAAGATAAATTAACTAACTTAACCACAGAGATTAAGACCTTGGATAACAAACTGCAAGAGAACTACTCCTTAGAAATTGAAAAAGAGCTGCAACGTAAACAAAGAATTGTTTGAATTCCATCAATCCATCATATCTCTGCAAGAATTGCGATATATATCTAGATACTCCGAATCCTTACAAACTCCTTCTAAAGCCCTCGCTAGGCTAATACTTAATACACCCAAATCACCCAGAATCGAATATATCTTTCATAACAACACAATATATAAATCTGATGCTCAAATTTTTCAACTGTTCCACCAGATACACTCAGATGTATATGCTAACAATAACATGCTACCCAAGTGTAATGAGATGGAAAAATTCCTAAGCGAGCTTACCTTTCCTAAATTAAATGACTCCCAGAAATGCCTTTTATCTGCCCCGATTACTGTATCAGAAATTATCGAAGTCATTGACAACCTCAAGAGTGGTAAGGCTCCAGGTCCAGATGGCTATTCATCTGACTTCTACAAAACATTTAAAAACATCCTTGCTCCCATTTTACTCAAACTCTTTGAATCTATTGCTAATAAAGGCATAACAGACTTGTACATTAATCATTCGAAAACCATACTAATTCCCAAAAATACCTTGGATAAAGCTAACGTAAACAACTATAGGCCCATCTCCCTTATGAATACAGAGATAAAAATCCTCTCAGCTGTTTTAGCAAACAGACTTAAAAAAAACAATGCATGCCTTGATCTCTTCAGAGCAGGCGGGCTTTATGCCTAACAGGCATACATGGGACAACACCTTGGTGTTGGAAACTATAATTAATCTCACCAAAAAGGATAAGAACCCCAGGTATGCTCTGGTGCTAGATGCTTGCAAAGCATTTGATCGAGTAAACTCAAATTTTCTGTTTTTAGTCTTATCAAGATTTGATATCCCTCTTGATTTTATTAACCTGATCAAAATACTGTATACTAGTGCATACACTCGCTTATATATAAACAAGCAAGATTCACAACCGATAAAGATCACAAACGGCACTAGACAAGGATGCCCTTTGTCTCCCTTATTATTTAATTTATATTTAGAAACCTTTTTCCTGCTTATATTGCAAAAAACCTATCACTCAATCCCTAGAATTTTTAACACTAATATCAGTTTTACAGCTTTTGCTGATGATCTAAATCTTTATTTTGAACTTCCTATGTCTGATACTAAGAAGATTACAAAAGGATTGCACTCCTCTACCTCTATTTCAACCTCTATTTTAGATCAAATTAACCAAAACAAATCCTTTATTTTCCCGATCAATCCCCTAGCTCATAAACAACACTTATTCCCTGAATTTGCTTTTCGTATAGACTATTCTTTAAAATATCTATGAGTTTTTTATGATCACTCTTCTTCTTCTCTTTTACAGACTAACTTATCCAAGATCTGGTCCTCTATCTCCCAAGACATGTCAAGATGGCAACACTTAAAACTTCCAATGCTAACAAAAATTTCCATTATCAAAATGAATATACTCCCTAAAATACTTTATCATCTTAACTCTTCTTTATCTACGGTTTCAACCCTTTTTCTCAACAGAATTTACAAAGCTCTTGCAAAATTCATTTGGCACCCTAAATCTGTTAGGATTTCATATCAAAGGCTTACTGTATCTAAAGCGTTAGGGGGATTAGCATTGCCGGATCTCTTACTATACTACAGAATTATCCACGCAAATCGGATACTTACTATTGCTAATCATCGTCCGAATCCGCCTACCCGTACCCCCTTATGGATTAAAATATGGTATAACTATGCTCTTAAACATGACTTTATCCCTGCAGCCCTGCCTTTCTTAAACAAATCTAACCTTAAGAATCAAAAATTACATCACTCTTTAAAAGGATTAATTAAGACTCTACAGGAGCTCTTCCAATCTCTTAACCTAAGTAATGCTCTTCTAATATTTCAACCTATTCATCTTAACCCAAACTTAATGATGGGTGGTAAAATGATCAATTTAACTAACTACCCATATATTAGGGACTTAACTCTATGGGATATAAACAAACTTAACCACCTTTCACTAACAGACCTCAGAGATACTTGGGCATTGCCCAAAAAATATGCCATTATTTTAAAGCAACTAAGGGAGTTCACCTCATCTTTTTTTGTCAGATACCCAAGCTCTGAAGCAGACCATAATCGTGTAGCAGATTTACTACAAAACTTAAGGAGTAGAAAACACATGACTTCTATAGCTTATAAAGCCTTTTCTGTATCTCTGAATCAAGGGAAAATTATGTTTGCAGAGTACTGTGATCAACAGAATGCCAACTTAACTCTACAACAGAAGACTCTATCAATAAAACTTACCCTTAAGTATTCTCCATTTAAAAATCTCATGTACACACAATTCATGATCACCAATAACCTATATTTAACTCCGGTTTGTATGAATAAATTTAACCCGAATGTCTCTCCTTCTTGCTCCTGTTGCTCCTCTCCCCAAGCTGATATTATCCACATTTTGTGGTTTTGTAGATACTCTCACAGTATCTGGTGTTCTCTCAAAGTAAGGCTCGATAAAATGGGATATCATAAATCCACCTTGTCCTGGGAGATGGCCTTACTGCACATCACCAGTCTTGAAATACCCAAGCTGAAACTTAGGGCTCTAATTACACTCTGTCTTCTAATAAAATTCTATATTACTAAACACTGGATTGATCGCTCTAAATTGACATGGAAGAACTTTAAAAATTTGGCAGTCAAGTGTATTACTTCCCAAAAACTGATGATAATTGATCCCCACAAACGAACAGCATATCAGGAATTATGGGACTTTATTTTTCTCCTTTTAACTGACTAATCTTGGACACTACTTATATAGTTAGTTTTGCCCCTTACTCATTACGTTTTGTCCTAAACAGACTTATTTGTAAAGGGGGTTGTTTCCCCGGGGCGTTCCTGAGTAAGGACACTATCCATTCTTGGCTTCTTAAACTCCCTTCATTTCTTCAATAGTTGGCAAGATGGATGCGATATCATAAGATAGATGTTATGCCTATACTACCTGTTAAAATTCAGCATTTGGAGTTTTCATTTTGTACAGCACTATACCTATGTTTTTTCTTTTCTTTTCTGGTACATATTGACACGTATGTATATAGGTTATGATTTATGTTAAGTTGTCAATCTCGCCTTCATTCTTGCTGGATGGGTTCGGCACTTGCTTTAGCTTAGGAACTCCTTTTACCAGCTCGAGGCAACCCTATATCCCATGATGCAAGGCGGAACTACCTCAGATCTCGTTTGCCGCTTAGCGAAAGAGGTCTCCTTTACCAGCAGAGGTAAGTGAATTTCTTGTAAAAGAAAGAAAAAGCTTAGTTAGTATTTTTATTTCCCCTTTTTAGTCATAGTGTAGCCTGTAGTGATTTCAGCCCACCCTATTCCCTTATTTTTCAAACTTTATAACTTATTTTTAAACCTTAGTGTAAAAGTTTTTAGTTAGGCCTTAAACCCCAGTTGTTAATCCCTTCCTGTGTGTTGTGTGTAGGGGATTAATTTGTGTGTTTGTTGGGGTTTGTCTGTGTTTCTTCCACCTAGGATATGTCTAGGGAAGGCAAGGTCTCAGGCTTCAAGAAGTGTGACTCGTGCTGTCAGAAAATGTCTCTGACAGACGGTCACACTTCTTGTGTTTATTGCCTGGGGCCTTTGCACCTGCAGGACTCCTGTGCTTTGTGTCACTCCTTTAGCCAGAGAGTCCTGCAGGAAAGGAGGAACAAACTTATCCTCCGTGGCTTACTTAAGCCAGAAGGTTCTCCCTCAAAGGCAGGGTCTGGGAAACCTTCTAAGCCACCGAAGGCTCAGGCTTCAGTATCTAAGCCTCCTCCGGTGGCTCCGGCTCCGTCGGAGCCGAGATCGGCTCTGGCTGGAACCGATGTATCTGCCTCGAAGGTAGTGGGTTCGGTGCCGGCTGGCTCCGATACCTTATCTACTGTAGCCTTGTCGGCTCCGGCTGGAGCCGACACTTTATCCAGCATCGGAGCCGAGAAACCTTCGGCTCCATCTGGAGTTCAGGGGACTTCGGCTCCGATGGCTCCGTCCCGGAAGAGATCTCGGTCCCCTTCGTTACTGAGTATCCACTCGGCTCCGGGGTCTCCTCTTTTGTCGGAGCGGAGCCATCGGAGCCGATCTTCGAGATCTTCCAGGCTGTCTGACCACGACTTGGAGAGGGTGGTAAGCAGGCTGTTGAAGTCTCAGGCACTGGCCCAAATGCTCCATAGCCCGTCTCATCAGACGTCGGCTATAGCCTCACCCCTTGAACTTCCTCCTCCGACTCCACATCGCAGTTCAGAGCCGGAGCTTCTCGGGACAGCGACTGTTTCGGTGCCGGAGCCGATACATCCTTCGGCTCCGTCATCCTCGGCTCCGATCTCCTCCTTGAGACCTTCCTTGGAGGGATCCGGTCGTCGGGTTTCCACTGTCGGCTCCGAGGGGGCTAGTGGCATCGGACCCTTGTCCGACCCTGCTCTCCCTCTCGGGGCTTCGGCTTTGGTAAGCTCGGCGCCGACATCGGCCTCGGAGCCTTCCCTCTCACTGGAGCTGGGCATTCCTGTTTCCTCGGAGCGGGGATATTCCGGTCTCCCGGGGAGGGGAGCCTTTGAGGTGATGAGGAGTGTCCTGGCCTCTGAGCCTGGTCAGCGGTCCATCCCTCTAGCTCCTCCCTCATCAGTGCCTGCAGATGCCTCTTGCCAGCCTCTTGCTCTCAGGCCCAGGGATCCATCGCCCCAAGTTTCCCCATTGGGAATTTCCTCCTCTTCCGAGGTTTCTCCTGATCCTGCAGGGGAACCCCCTCGGAAGAGGACGTGTAAGAGGAAACACACAGACTCCCCTGAGTCTACTACATCTGATACCGACTTAGATGAGTCGGAGGGTTCCCCACGGTCCCCCTCTGAGGATGTCTCCTTTTCAGACATCCTTGAGCTCCTCAAACAGAGGGGAATTGGCCTCCATTGACCCCTCCGAGGATGAGTCGGTATACCTGGAGGCTTTGGATCCCGACCCTCCACCTCCTGGGTGTCTCCGCCTTCGACCCACTGATGCAGGTAGTGGCTCGGAAGGCGTGGGCGCTCCAGATTCTGTGGAACCTGTCCCCAGGAGACCATCCAAATTCATCACGGCCCCTTCGGACAAACAGTTCCTTTCCAAGGGTGTCTCTGTGGATGCTATGGTGGTGGCGGCCACTAAGAAGGAACTGGCGGATCCTTCAGTACCTGTCCATCCTCCTAACAAGGATTCTAGGACCATGGACAGGTATGGAAAGCGGATGTTTTCTTCAGTGACCTTTGCTATCGTTCGCTGAATTATCTTTGTCACTTCACCAGGCTTCAACGAGATGTTCTCAAGGAACTGGGTGAAGTAGTCCAGGATCCTTCTGCTGCTGGGGCTCAGGAAAAGATTGCCTCGCAGCTAGCAATCCTGAATTCCATATCTAACTCCTCCATGCGGCTCATATCCTATGCGGCCGATGGAGCGAGCAGGGCCGCAGGCACAGGAGTTGCTCTTAGACGCCAAGCCTGGATGCGGCTTTGTAATTTTGCGGACCCCTTTAAGGCGTCCTTCACTAATACCCCCTTTGATGGTTCGGCTTTGTTCGGACCTCAGGTGAAGGATACCTTGACCAGGTGTGAGCAGGACGGTAAAACTCTTTCTGCCGTTGGAGTCCAGTTTTCCACTCCTTCTAGACCATACCCCAAGGGTCAGAAGGGGGGGAAGATGTGGTTCCGTAAAGCCCAAGGAGCTACACCGGGCACACGTGGTCAGTTTACCCCAGAGGCAGAGGGGGTAACAATAATAGACGCTGCCCTAGAGGCAGGGGGGGTCCTCAGAACCAGGGCAACAGGGAGTCTCTTCCTGAGAAGTCCTTTCAGCACCCCTGAGGTGTTGCCCGACTGTCCACCCTTGGAGGCAGTCGGGGGAAGGATTTCGCTGTACCCAGTAGCCTGGCAATCCCTATCTCAAGAGATGTGGGTACAGTCGATCATATCCGAGGGTTACAAAATCCCTTGAAGGTATCCGTGCCTCAACAATCCCTTCCAGACATCTCACCCGGTCAGAGGGATTTGGCAGAACAGGAGGTTTCAAAGCTCCTAGAAAAAAGAGCCGTCCAGACTGTGCCGGCAGACCAGGTAGGATCCGGCGTCTACTCGAGATTCTTTTTGGTCCCCAAAAGGACGGGAGATTGGAGACCAATATTAGACCTGAGCAATCTAAACAGATTTGTCAAGAAGGCAAGATTCGGATGGTCACGCTTCAGTCCATTCTGCCCTTTCTGGGCAAGGACAACTGGATGTGCTCTATAGACCTTCAGGATGCGTACTATCACATAAAGATTCACAGACGCTCCAGAAGGTTTCTCCGCTTTCGGCTAGGGACCAGTCATTACCAATTCAGAGCACTGCCCTTTGGCCTCACTTCAGCCCCCAGAGTGTTTAACAAATGCATGGCAGTGGTCACAGCTCATCTGAGACGTCAAGGATTCCAGGTGTTTCCCTATTTGGACGACTGGCTCCTCTCCGCCACCACCAAGTGTCAGCTTCTTCAGTCCAGAGACTACACTCTACAGCTTTGCAGGAGTTTGGGAATTTCAGTAAATTTGAAAAATCTTCTCTGCTGCCTTGCCAGTCTATCACCTTTATAGGCGCAGAATTAAACACCGTCAAAATGTTAGCCAGACTAACAGATCAAAGAATTCTGGACATCCAAAAATTCGTTCGGCTTCTATTGCAAAGCAACAAGATCAAAGCCAGATTTATACTGAAGGTTCTAGGTCTTATGGCTGCGGCCATTGTTCTTCTACCACTGGCCCGCTTCCACATGCGTCTTCTGCAGTGGATGCTATTCACGCAGTGGTCGTACCACAGTCTCCCGATGAGGCACGAAATCTTGGTAACACAGTCGTGCCGAGCTCATCTGAACTGGTGGATATCTTCCCCTCTTCTTCATCAGGGCTGACCCTTTATTCCCCCTCCTCCAGTTGCCACAGTCACTACGGATGCCTCTCTGATCGGGTGGGGGGGGCATTATCAGGGCAGGATGGTCCACGGGGCGTGGCAACCCATAGAATGCCATCTGCACATAAATGTCCTGGAGATGAGAGCAGTGCTTTTAACGTTGCAAGCCCTCAACGACTTTCTTCCTACGGGGACTATTGCAGTACAAACGGACAACATGTCCGTAGTCTGGTACATCAACAAACAGGGCGGGACCAGGTCCTATCCGTTATGTCGAGAAGCTCTCAGACTTTGGCAATGGGCGATCTCTTCTCAGCGGTTTCTGATAGCAACGCACATCCCCGGCAGGTCCAACCTATTAGCGGACAGGCTGAGCAGATCCATTCTGATGCCTCACGAGTGGTCTCTCAAGCAATCTGTAGTGGATCAGATTTTTCTGAAGTGGGGCACTCCTTGTTGCGATCTTTTTGCTACTCCTCAAAACAACAAGTGCCCCGATTTCTTCACTCTCTTTCCCCTACCAGGCCAACCCCTGAGAGACTCTCTAACCCAGGATTGGCCCGGGGACTTCTGTACGCTTTTCCTCCTTTTCCCTTGATTCCACAAGTCATTCAGAAAGCCACCGTTTTGAGAGCCAAGTTGATCCTCATTGCCCCTTATTGGCCTCGACAAATTTGGTTTCCGTCTCTGCATCGTCACCTTCTGGTGCAGCCCTGGCATCTGGACCCAGTTCCGGATCTCTTGATCCACCAGTCGGGTCAGCAGCACCAGGCCATTCATTCTCTCAACCTCACTGCTTGGTTGCTCCACTTCCTACCCTAGCCAGGCTACCGATGATTTCGGACTCAGTCAGAGACATTTTAGTGTCTTCTTTGAAGTCGTCCACTAGGACTGTTTATGCTAGCAAGTGGCGACGTTTTTCTATTTGGGCAAATTCCAAAAATATTGACCCCTTTATTGCTCCTGTACATTCGGTTTTAGATTTCCTGGCGGAGGTTTTTCATTCAGGATCCTCGTCATCTACAGTCAAAGTACAACTGGCTGCTATTTCCAAGTATCATGTTGGCTTGCATGACAATAACATTATGTCTCATAGGTTATGCAAGGCCTTTCTGAGAGGAGTTTTTCTCCTAAAACCACCTATAAAGCATCCTCCTCCGCAATGGGATCTAAACTTAATGTTAGCATCCTTGATACTACCTCCCTTCGAACCGTCTGCTTCATGTTCTTTGAAGTTATTGACCTGGAAAACTATATTTTTACTGGCTGTCACTTCTGCAAGAAGGGTTTCCGAGATTCAAGCTCTCTGCATTCGTTCACCTTATTTGGTTTTTCATAAGGACAGGGTATCATTAAGAACTAACCCTTCCTTTCTCCCCAAAGTCGTATCGCAAAACAACATTAACCAATCTATAGACCTACCAGTCTTTTTCCCAAACTATTCTGACAGAGCTGAACAGAAACTGCATTTTTTGGATGTCCATCGTTAGCTCAGGTACTATTTGCATTGAACTAAACAATTCAGAAAATCGGACCAATTATTTGTCTCCTATGCAGAAAACAGGATAGGTCTTCCAGTATCTAAAGTGACCTTATCCAGATGGTTGACTTCCACTATTTCCTATGTGTACTCTCTGAGGCAAACAGCTAACTTCTAAGCCAAAAGCACACTCAACCAGGAGTCTTATCCACTTCTGCAGCTTTTCAGGATAGACTACCCATTGATACCATTTGTGCAGCAGCTACTTGGGCTACTCCCCATACCTTTGTCTCTCATTACAAGTTGGACTTGGCCTCCAGAGATAGGGCCAGTTTTGGTTCCACAGTTCTCAAGAGTCTGTTCCATTGAGCCACCCGGGATACAGGTGCTAGGGACGCGGTCCCATCCAGCAAGAATGAAGGCGAGATTGACAACTTAACATTTAGAAGTTATGTACCTACCTTAACGTTCCATGTTAGTTGTCTTCTCTCGCCTTCTTTCTTGCGTCCCTCCCTCCTTCCCCCCTGGCCTGGACAGATCTTGAACAAGTTCCTATTAGGTTGTTTCCTCCGGAGCCTTCATATGAGGACTTCTATTAGGAACCTGTGTTCCTAATTATGTTAGGATAGTCTTTAGCAGGGTAGGTTAGCTACCAAACGAGATCTGAGGTAGTTCCGCCTTGCATCATGGGATATAGGGTTGCCTCGAGCTGGTAAAAGGAGTTCCTAAGCTAAAGCAAGTGCCGAGTCGGAGCCGAGGATCGGCTCCGAACCCATCCAGCAAGAAAGAAGGCGAGAGAAGACAACTAACATGGAACGTTATGGTAGGTACATAACTTCTAATTTTTAGCCATTGATGTATTAAGGCTCGATCATAGCTTAATATTTGTGGTATTTGAATATTTTCTTTTTATTATTTCTGTTGTACTTATCAAATAAAATAAAATGTGTTTTGAAAAAAAATAAATGTATGATTGCCTATGTTGTAAGGGGTTGTTTAATAAAGATTTTTTTTGTTTAAAAAATGGCAGGAATTGAATAGTTTATGTAATGTTGCTTATGTTGTATGATATTTATAATGTTTGTAAATGTGAACTTGTTAATACGGTTTGATTACTTTTATATAAATGTAAATTTGCCTATCACAAGTGATGATTCAATAAAGATATTTAAAAAAAACAGGGACATATACTTTGTGTAGGCTAAGATTGATCAATAAGGCAACGCTGCTCAGTGCGCAAATGAGTTGCTCCTTGAGCAGCAGAAAAACTTGGAAGGGTTTCACTGACAGCTGTTAAGGGAATAACTGAGCTTCTAGGCTTGCGTCTATACAGGCCACTGCTAACCACCGCTGTGCAAAGAGCAGCACCGGGCAAATGCAAGGCGTAAATACGAAGAAAGAGAAACAAGTTTTAAGCTAACTCAGACAGGTTAGACAGCACACTTCTGCCAGAAGGGTGGAGAAAAACACCTTCTTAATGTAGAATAGCTGGTTTGGAGCACAAGTGTAACAAGACCACACAAACTACCCACAATATCCCTACAACTAAGAGATGTATAGAGTAATGTAACAAAACTTTTATTTGCCAGAGGGCTGGTTTCAGATGCAGAGTGGTTTAATCTTTTTGATTAGCTATACTCAAAACTTGAGCGCACATATACTGTTTGTAAAGAAAACTGGTTAGACAGCTATGTCAGTAAACTAAGTCAGAGTGAGCTGGAAAACTGATTACTCTAAATAGTAGGACTTTCAGGTTTGGAGATGGAAAAGTAGAATGCCCCACAAACAAACGGGGGAAAACAGTAAAAAAAATGTGATACTGAGGCAGAAATAATTCCATTTGAGATTGTTGCTGAGTAAGACATCTCTGAAAAGGGCAGTAACAAACCTAGACTTGTAAAGCTGTTGAAGCAACAGTGTGGGTAAAAACCTTAAGGGGAGAGTCTGCTGTGAGAATGCGTTCATTGCAGTTTCATAGACCATTACCAGGGAAGAGAAACAGACAGTTCTAACGAAACACATATTTAGTTTGGATGCGCTTCTCTGGTAAACAGCAGAAATTGTATCGTCAGTCAGGAAGCAAAAACCCTGAACATGTTTCTTTCTTGAAATAGATTGTTGACCATTGTGATGTTTTCTAAAGTATAGCAGAAATAAATCTAAAACCATTGTTGGCATGCATCTGGTCTTGGAGTACAGTGAAAACAGTTGCTTTAGACTTATGTGGCACTTGGTACAAATCATCTATCAATTTACACTTTTCATTGCTGGAAACATTATGACAAATACTGTCATAATTGTAAATCTGTTCATTACTGGATAAGCAAGCATGGTCTACTTCAGAATTTATTTATTTTTTTTGAAAACTTTTACTGTACTTTTAGAAGTAGGACTTGATGCACATATGCAAAAGTGAAAACATCTTAAAATTTCACAAGAGCTACTACATATGTAGAGCTGATGTAAGCGTTATCAACTTAAATTTTACCTGATCTATTAATTGCAGTTGTCTTATATGATACTAATGCACCTTTAAGTTAACCTTTAAGTTAAAAAAATCCTCTTGCAGCCTGTAAAAATCACACTAAAGTTAGAACAGTAGTATTGGGGGTAATGCAACAGAGCATCAAGATATTTCTGAGGTATTTAGTGTAAAACTTAATTACACTTCATACATTTAGAGTAAAGATCTGCACCATCTTAGTGCCTATCTTTTTAAGGTAAAATCTTTAGTGAGCTGGGACTTGATTGGGATTTATGCTGGACTAGACAAAATAGACTTGGGGAGCGCTTATACTAGTAGGTGATTTCAACTGATTCACCTCCCCTAGACATACGAATGCTTATAAGTCACTACAGATTTCTGCATTAGCTAATTTTATTAATGGTTGGGTGTAAAATTATTCTTTGTCAGGTTTGGGATTGACCACTAATTAAAATACTAGTACTTACATGCATTACTGTTCTTACTTCAACACTTTTAGTAGAACAGACAGGATTTGCATGGATAGGATATTTTTAGATGCACATGTAGAGTTCTTTATTTCTCCATGCCCATATCCTGATCATGAATCTTTGACGTGCTGTTTTTTATGCCATCCGTTTATCTTTCCTAAAGCCTTGAGGTTGTCCACGCATTACACTAGAAGGTGAGACTTTCCCTTGTTCCTGCAAGATATTACTCAGGAATTTATGGCAGCACATGAAAGGGATCTTCTATACACATATAACATGGGATAACTGTAAATACTTTATTCATGATAGAGTACGGAGGTGGGCATCAGGGATAGGGATATGGAAAACCTGGCAAAAGAAATAATATCGAAAGAAGAATATCAGAAATTAGCCTCCAAGTGTGACCCTCATAAATTTTTCTCTGCTAGGGAGCGCGATAAAGAGCTCATGAATAAGATTCTGTCTATTTCATCCATTATTGCAAAATTTCTCTTCAGGTTTATTCTAGGCTAACTACGAAATGTTAAGCTAATGCCTCCAGAAGTAGTCCCAAGGTTTTCTGTATGCAAAACAATGTAAGAAACTTCTCTGTGTGGAAGATTTTCAGTCCATGTATCTTTAGTTAATCACGGTATATTAATTCGATCAGACAATAGTAGTAGAAGAAGCGAACTTAAACTCGTCTTAAGTCAAAAAAATAATAAATATATAATTTGAAATATTGTACAGAATTACTAAGTATTCGAAAGTATGCAAGCAAGGCAGGCAGTCTGTTTCGGTTTTCCATATACTCGTCACACTCTCTGAATTAGAACAGCTGTCTTTGTAAACTCCTTTTACAAAAGATGAAATTGTGGCTTCAGTTCAGCATATAAAAACACACAAAGCTCCAGAGGCAGATGGCTTACCATAAAAAAGCAGAGTTGTGTAAGATCTTAAACATAATGGTAGATGTCCTTCTCTTCACTATTGCAGTATTGTAAAACCATTTCTTGTTATGCCTTCCATGGCAAGAACCTTCCTTCTTCTGTTAAGGCTCATTCTCCTAGGGCTGTGGCTTCTTCTGGTGCTTTTTAAGGGTTTGGATACTAACTATATTCTTGAGACAGCTGTCTGGTCTTCTGTGCATACATTTACCAAGCACTCTGATTTGGATGTGATTTCCAGAGCTAGAGGTGGCTTTGCTAGTGCCTTTCTCCATGGGATCCTGGAGAGCTCTGCTGGTCCATCTTCCTCCCTCTCTTCTTCCTGAGCTTTTCCACATTCCCTATTGTAAAGAATACTGCAACAGTGAAGTGGAAAGACATAGTACAGTTGTCTCACTGTTGCAGTATTCACTCCCTCTATCCTTCCCCCTGGTTCTTTTCTCTTCTGGTGTATTGGTTACCTCTTTTTTTCCTTGGACTGGAATTACTACTGGTGCTCTCAGTTCTGAGGATGGTATGTCCGGACGTCACCTTTATGCACTGTGCTATACGCAGGAAGCATATGTGTGATGTATGGCGTACCTTAAAGCAACCTAAAGGCTTTGGTATATTGGCCGGATGTCAGGCTGCCCTTGGCAGGGGATCCCTATTATAAAGAATACTACAACAGTCAAATGGAAGGGCATATATATATATATATATATATATATATATATATATATATATATATATATATGTTCCTACATAGGCCTTCATCTTTATTTTGGCAAAATGTTTTAGCACTACCTGTGACCCATTTGGTATAATTTTCTTGGAAGCCATCTCTCCTATTCATCCTGATCAAACCTGAGAAAGACAACACACTTCTCACCAACTGTAGGCTGATTTCACCTCTAAACATGGATATTAAATATATATATATATATATATATATATATATATATATATATATATATATATATATATATACATACATACATACATACATACATATATAGCCATGTGAGCAATGCTTACTAGCCTCTTTGCTTCCCTGGTTAATTAACCCCCAGTAGTTTGGCTTTGTAAAGGGGAGGGCTTGTCATAATGTACTTTGAGCTGTTCGATAGATACAACAAACCAGGGTCACAAATACTCTGAAGGTATTATCAGTAGATGCTGAGAAAATCTTCACTAGTGTCAAATGGTCTTGTCTTTTTCAGGTCCTAAAAGCTTTTTTACGTCATGCTGATTTTCTGACTATGTTGCAATACATTTGCTGAGATAAAATAGTGGTTATCCACTTAAGACCTTATATGTCTCACTCTTTCACAGTCTCAAAGGGGATCCAGCAAGGATGCCCCCTCACCTCTCTATTTTTTAATCTAGCCCTTGAGCCTTTAGCTATGGCACTTAGGACTGAATTGACCTTTGTGTCCATTCATCTTTCACTGGCCTACACTCCAGAGGAATTGACGCTGTGTGCAGATGGCCTTTTTTTTCTTCCTTGTCCTGATACCACTATTCCACTGTGATGAGTGATTTTATAAGACTGGCAGCACATTACAGGGTATAAGGTAAACCATGCTTTTGACTTCTAGTTGTACTCTTCTGGCATCAGCTCTTCAGTCTTATGGGCTCACCTTCACATGTGCAAACATCACCTTGTTAGAAGTTGTAATAACTCCAAGCTTGGTGCACAGTGGGGATTTCAACTGGAGAAAATCCAGCAGATTCTTGCTTAACATACACAAGATTGGCTGAAATGGACTTTACCACTGGAATTAAGAATCATACATATAAAAATTATGTACCTTAAACTTCTTTGTATTATGCAAGCTAGGCCTACGAGAATTCCCTCTAGGACAATTATTAAAAGGGATAGAAAAATACTTTGTTCTTGTGGTGTTTGTATATTCCTGTATACTCCTAGAGGGCCCACAAAGTCTGTGGTGTTCTTCGTGTTTCACTGTTTCCCGTCATTACATTTGGGTTATCTTCTTGCAGTAGCCCTCAGTCGGCCTGATTAACACAGTCTTGGGTCCTGCGTCGGTTGCTGTCCCTTCTTCCGTGTCTTCAGGGATGTAAAACATGCAGCCGATGTCATTACATCAGTCTTTCTTGCCGTGCAGTGCCCGAAGCAGAAGCAGTTTGCAAGTGCCGGTCGGCCGGCTCCTGAAATTTTCGTTATCGCGTTTCAGAACCTAAGTCTTCAACTAAAAGCTAAGTACCCCATTGGGGAAACTTTTTCTTTCTCTAAACCGATGTCAGTAAAAGTAAATAATTGCATTACTTGTGGAAAGCAAATACCTCATTAAGATTTTCATTCATACTGTATTCCTTGCCTAGGCCCTGACCATGATGTACCTCGCTGTCGGTTTTGTGACTTACTTAAACCACGAACTATCCGTCGTCGGTATATTTAGGTGCTAGGTTCAGTTATCCTGATATGTCTTCAGTAAGCCATACGTCTACTGAAATTCCGAAAAAATGCAAAGATAGAGACAGACAAGCTGCCGAGGTCCAAAGCTGCCAAAGACGCTTCACCTAAGCCAGTTTGCCGGTACTCAGTGAGGCGCTTTCGCAGCCCCTGATACCCACTACTTCAGATTCGCAGGCCTCTACTGAGACTCATTTGGAGTCCTGTATGCCGCGAGATGCTTCAACTGTGGATCCTGCGGATGTCTCTACCTTGGATGGGTCTGGAGCCACTGTGCAGGCACTGGCTTCTGAGGGTGTATTCAGGCCTACGGACTTGTGTATTAAACCAACGCCATCTTCTTCTTCAAGGCCTAAAACTCGAACCATGCCTAGAAAACTGATGCCCAGACCGCATGGCCAGACCTCTATGCCTAAAAAACAAATGATAAGAATGGCTGAAGACCTTATTACTTTAATTAGGGGAAGCCAACCTTCCCCCTCTAAGAGACTTAGGATTGAGTTTGTTAGGATTCTGAATTTTCTGTTTCCTTTGATGACCAGAATTTACCCTTATCTGCCTATGAGGATTCTGATGCTGAGGACTCTATCCCCTCTGCATCCCCCCCTTCCCCCCGGAGGATTTTTCTTTGGGTGAAACCTGGTAAGTCAACAAACAGGGAAGAACCTGATCTTATCCGCTATGTCGAGAAGCAATGAGTGTGGCAATGGGCAATCTCTTCAGGAAGCATTCTCATAGCAGCGCACATAACAGGTAAGGCCAGTGTGACTGCAGACAAACTAAGCAGGTCCATTCTGATGCCTCACGAGTGGTCTTTTAATGTATTCCTTGCCTAGGCCCTGACCACGATGTACCTTGCTGTCGGTTTTGTGCTTTATTTAATCAATGCACTGTCCGTCGTCTGTATATTTTTGCCTCTAAATATCTCGTTCTCAGTTTAATTATCCTGAAATGTTGTCGGTTAGCCATCCGACTACCGGGATTCCGAAAAAACGCAAAGATAAAGACAGAGACAGGCCGCCGAGGTCCAAAACTGCCGATGACGTTTCTCCTAAGCCAGTTGTCAGCTCGCCGGTACTCAGTGAGATGCTTTTGCAGCCCCTGATACCCACTACTTCTGATTCGCAGGCCTCCACTGAGACCCATCCGGAGTCCTGTATGGCGCGAGATGCTTCATCTATGGAACCCGCGGATGTCTCTACCTTGGATGCGTCCGGAACCGCTGTGCAGGCACCGGCTTCTGAGGGTATATTCAGGCCTACGGACTTGCATATTAAACCAATGCCTCCTTATTCACTAGGCCTAAATCTTGAACCATGCTTAAAAAAAACGACGCCCAGGCCACATGCCTAAAAAACAAATGATAAGAATGGCTGAAGATCTAATAACTCTAATCCGGGGTAGCCAATCCCCCCTTCTAAGAGGCCTAGGACTGAAGTTGCTTATGAATCTTCTGACCAGGATTCTGTTTTTTTCTGATTCTTCTGATGATCTAGATTTGCCCTCATGTACTTATGAGGATTATGATGCAGAGGACTTCATTCCCTATGCTTCCCCTCCAGAGGATTTTTCTTTTGGGGAAACCTTACATACTTTAAGGCAGCATTTCCACAAAAGCCAGGATTTTTCTGATTCAAAAAAGAGGCTTAGGGATTTCTTACTCCTACCTCAGCACTTTAGCTATTCCTCCTGTACTAGACATTGTTGTTGATGCTTTTTCGGAATCTAGTTTGACCCCTGATTCCTTGCTTCCTGCTCCCAGAAAACCTGACAGATACTACAGGGTCTCTGAGTCACACAAGTTCCTTTTTAAAAAGCCTGTTGTGGATCCAGATACTATTTCACAGGGGCCCAAGGGCATTAAGGCTTCTGCTGCTAAAAATCCTACCCCTTCTGATAGAGACTCCAGGGTGCTGGATAGATGGGGTAAGAAGGTTTATACTTCTGCAACCTTAGGGCTTTAAACTGCCAGTTTCATATGTTAAAGTATCAGCAACATGTTATTGGGTTGCTTAAACAGAAAATTATGTTGATTCCAGACTGTGTGGAAAATAAAGAATTACAGGATTTAATGCATTCTGCTGAACAAGTTGGAAAACATACTTTGCAGTGTGGTTTTGATTCTGTAGAGGCCTCTTGCAGGGCTGCTGTTACTGGGTCTGTGCTCAGAAGGCATGCTTGGCTTAAGGAGCAATATTTGCCTGATCATGTTAAAGCTAAATTTTTGGATGCTCCCTTAAATCAGGACCGCCTGTTTGGCAACAAAGCTGAGGAAGTTCTTAAAAAGATGGAAGATAAAGCTAAATCTATGCAAACTGTTAAATATTTCTTACAAGTTCAGCCTCCTAGATTTAGTAGGCGCTGACCCTCTAAGAATTGGTCCTTTCCAGCCCCTTCCAGGTCTTCTCAAGCCAAACCCAGACACAGCAAAAACCCCAGGTTTCAGTCCCAGGGGACACACAGGACTAAGCAGTGGGGGCCTCCACTTCCAAATCTGGGAGTAATAAGACTCTTCCTATGGTAAACTGTCTCAATGACTTCCTTTTAAAATTTCCAAGCACTTATCAACTGACTGCCCCTTTGGGGGAAAGATTGCTCTTCATGAAAAGAACTGAGAACTCATTACCCAGGACAAATGTTTTTTAAATATAATGTCCCAGGGATACAGATTTTACTTCCACACGTTGCCAACGCCAAGCGGGCGGCCCCCAAATCAGTGGGCAGATGCCCAAAAACAAGTACTTTCTCTTAAGAGTGGGGTTATTCAACTGGTACCAGAAGAGAAAAAGGGACAAAGTTTCTACTCGAGACTTTTCTTGGTAACCAGAAAAGACATTTCATGGCGTCCTATCCCAGACCTGTCTAATCTAAACACTTTTTTGGAGATTCCAAAATTCAAGATGCTGACTCTTCACCAATGACGTCCTGTGCTAGGCAAAGTTGCCTGGTTGGCAACACTAGATTTAAAAGAAGCATACCTGCACATCCCAATCAGGGAATCTTGCAGAAGATACCTACGCTTCAAAGCAGGCTACACACACCATCAGTTCTCTGCACTGCACTTTGGCTTAACTATTGCGCCCAGGGTATTCACAAAGTGCCTAGCTCCAGTTATTGCATTTTTCAGGCAAAAAAATATTCAAATATACCCATACCTGGACGATTGTCTTATTCAGGCAGAAAGCCAGGACATACTTTTGAATCATCTGGCCTTTGTACAAAGGGTGCTAACTTGTCTGAGGTACACCGTAAACGAAAAGAAATCACACCTGGTACCCTGTCAACAAATTATATTCTTGGGAGCAAGCTTCAATACAGCTTCCCAGATGGTTTACCTCACGCCAGAGAAACAAATTAATTTGACAACCTACTTCAAACAAGTGGCCACAAAAACCCTGCTATCTGCAAGACAAATATTGCAAGTCTTTGGGTTCATGGCCTCCTGCATTCTTCTAATTCCATATGCAAGACTGCATATAGGAAACTACAGTGGTATCCAAAATGCCTGTGGTGTCAACATTCTCAGGATCTAGAAGCAATGATTCCTATCATACCTTGCCTACGCCTAAAGTTCCTGTGGTGGGCAGAGACCTGCCACCAAAACAAGGGACTACCTTTCACACCACCCCCTGCCACCCAATCCCTAACAACAGATGCATCAGACTATGCGTGGGGGGCTCACCTGGCAGGGAAGTGCATTCAGGACAAATGGAACCCAAATCAAATGCACCTGCACATCAATCAAAAAGAAATGTTAGCTGTACCGAATGCTCTGACAACCTTCGAGGACAAAAAAAATGGTCACGGCAGCAGCAGAATAAGCACCAGCAGTTTATTAAAACTTAAACACAAATGGTTGAGTAAAACTTCTTTAAGCACTTTTCGTTTGCTAAGAGAGCAAACTTCTTCAGAAGAAAGACATTTGTAAATAAGAATGTCAGCCTTTTAAACACTCAGTCTCAAAAACATGGGACAATCAAATCAATTATTGGCACCTCACTTAGTTCATTTAAAGTGGTATGCACAATTAATACTGTAATAACTTTAAAGAAAATTTTGTATAAAGAACCCCAAACAATTATAAAATATCAAATACAAAATATCAGATACAAAATACATTGGTTTGTTACAAGTAAGAAACCAAATAACCAAACGGCCATAACCAATACGAAAATAATACTTATAATAAGTATTTGTATTCGAAAAAATTACAATGTATTTTGTGTTTGTGTTTAAGTTTTAATAAACTGCTGGTGCTTATTGTGCTGCTGCCATGACCGTGTTTTTGTCTTTAACAGTTTGTGTTTGCCGGATAGTTTCTTAGTTTGTCATGGCGTCCAGTATGGCAGCTAGTCAGAGCCTTTTTACACCGGAAGAAGCTTTGGTATTATCTGGAGCAGAAGATGACAATATTATAATGGATAGTGATACCATTAATACCCTTTCCAATAATAGCGTGGTAACATCTTTACTCAGCAAAATTGAGTCCCTCTTTACCAGATTGGACCAACTCAATCAAAACCAATGGGCTATCAAAGATTTGATTCCATCTTGCACTAGTGCCGGTAACTTGTCATTGTCCCTGGTGAGTAGTGGCAGCCTTGGGACCCATCCAGCTACAAATCCAGATTCAAATCGGTTGCTTAAGTCTCGCAGGAAGCTGTTACAGGCAGGAGTAGCACGACCGGGGCAAAGCCAGCTCATGGAACTACCGCTGAGTTGGTAAAGTCGGCTCCGGCTAGGATGTCTAATCAGCTACTGTGGGATGGTAATCAGTTTAGGATGAATGGACATGCTAACTTGCAAGAGACTCTTCAAACTGAAGTATGTACAAACACTTCTCAAGTTTCGGATGACTTAGGAGGAGCACCAGCACTTGCGGCATTGATTACTGATGTTTTTTCTTTTTCTGGGTTAGAACCGTCTAGTGCTGAAGATTCTCGCCCTACCAAAGGTAACTGTGCAGATTCTCCTGATATAGTTTTTAAGTTAAAATATTTTGACAATCACCTTATTAAATTAAAAAAACTCCAATTGGAAATTTCTTACTTTAGGGAATGTATGGTGCAGAAGGTTGTACTGAAAGGCTTGCGTAGGTATCAGTACCCTACAGGCCTTGAAAACAACTCACCTTTCCACAGAGACTTAATAGAGTTGTTTGACCGACAAGGATTAGAACTACTAGAGTTAATGGTCAAACATTACTCTATTCTTGTTGATACTTTAACTTGTGCTGTGCCTGAACTGGACAGGAGCATTAAATCTGATATGGAGTTTGCTAGATACAAATTCGAGTACAGTAGGGTTTTTTCCAGTATAGATCAACATATGAGTAAATTCAAGGCTAACAAGGTGAAAAAATTGGATTGTGATTGTAAGGCATACAATCAGGGTAAAGCGTACCTGGCTCCTTCCCCAGCGCAAGTATGGCAGGCAGGCCAAGTTCCTCAATACTATCGGGCAAAGGGGCTTAATACTAACCCGGTCAATCATGTTAACAGAATCCAGTCTGATCAGGGTAATGGAGAGGAAGACACTCAAAGTGTCAGTACTCCCATGGACGCAGTAAATGTACCTGGTAATGATTGTGGGGAAATTGTTAATGGTTCTGGTTTCACTGAAGTCCGGAGGAGTGAGAGATTACAGAATGGCCCTCAGGTATACTATAACAATAATGGATATCAGAATAATTACAACTTCAACCGAAACCACAACCAGAATCAGGATTTTCAGCAAGCCAATCATATGGGGATGAGGCCGAAACAACAGAAAGGCCTCCAACAGAACAATGTAAAATTAAACTTCAACAAGCACAAGACTTGATAATTGTAGAAGGTCCACCTGACGAAGTACCCCATTCTGACGACCTGTTGTCAGGGGAACTTCATTCCCAAGAGCATATGTCCACTAGTGGTGACTTATATTTACACGCTAGTGTGACCTCTGTTGCACCCACTATTATTTGTAATAAGGAAGGGGACTTCAAGGTCTACAACTTTTCATCTTCTGTCATCACTTCAGACATTGTGAACTTTTTGGTAAGGGGCATATGTATGTTCCCACACAACATTTAGACTTGGGTGTCAATTATTGAAATCAAGTCTTTTACTAGGAAATTGAACTTTCACTTGCTGTTTGGCATCTCCACAGATGCACTGGATAACATTAGTTTCTGTGTCTCTAGCACTTACAATCCACCCTTACATCCTGTTCTACAGGTTTTTGAACAAATATGCGAATTAGACATCAGGCAGGCTGTCAAAAGCAGTCCTAACCTTAATCTTCCATCGAATACAATTTGTGAAGAACGAGAACATCTGCAGTATATTTATTCTCAGGATATTCGCATGTGTAAACTTGACAAGGGTGGAGGATTGGTAGTTTTTGACAATTTAGATTATATTGAACGCATGACCAGTTTGCTTTCTAGTATAGCTTACCAACAGAGTTCTCGGTCAGAGGTCAATAAGGCTTACAGCCTAATTAAGATCTGTATTAATGACTTATTTATCGAGGGTAGAATAGAACAGGACATGTTCAATTTTATGACAACATCTTACCCCAAATACCCGTACCTGTTTGGTATTCCTAAAATACACAAGGACCCACTTAATCCACCTATGAGACCCTTGGTTGACAGCCATGGTTCTCCCACTTACTCTTGTGCTTAGATCATCAACGCGATTTTGCAAAAGTATGTAGTCCTTGAGGACCAAATCTGTAAAGATTCATGGTCCTTTTTGGCTAAGATTAACAGTTTAGAGTACAATGAGAATTTTAACGTTCTCACAATCGATGTCAAAGACCTGTACACATGTATTCCTCAAGACATCAGCATAGAATGGGTGGGTTTTATGTTGAACAAACACGGTGCCCCAAGTTTGGAGCTTTCCTTGGTGTTAGAACTACTTGACCTTGTATTAACAAACAACTTCTTTATGTTCAACAATGAATTCTACTTGCAGAAAGTGGGCATAGCAATGGGGTCTCCTTGTGGAGCTAGTGTAGCTAATTTGGTCATGGCATGTTGGGAATCTGAGTTTGTATTTAAGAACAACAACGTCAAAAAGGCGCTTGTTTATTACACCAGATTCCTAGACAACATCTTAATTTTGTTAAATGGAGACCATGAGACAGGTCACTTTGTGTTGGAAACATTGAATCAATCCACAAACTTTCTACAATTTACATCTAATTTCAACACAGAAGCCATAGCATATTTGGATATCTGGTTAAGCAAGGATAGATCATCGGGCTGCTATATGGCAAAAATCCACAGGAAAAGTACATATTCTAACTCTTTCCTCCACTTCACAAGTTGTCACCCATTTCATCAGAAACGTTCTGTCATTAAGGGCCAACTAGTGAGAGCTTCTCGTATAATTAGTCAAGAGGAAGACTTTGTGGAGGAATGTAAATTCCTGAAAAGCCTATTTTTACATCGTGACTATCCGGAATCCTTATTGGACTCCCTCATTGAGGAGGTCAGTTTAAAAAGAGCTAGACAGGTTTTTAAACCTATCTTGCCTATGAGGCCTCAGGCACTTGGTGACACTAGTATAACTAGTATATCAGTATCTGTGGGTCAGCATGAGTCAACAAGTCAAAGAAAACAAAAGTTCTACTTTAGTTTTATAACTACCTACAGTGTACAAAGTTATCTCTGTATGGAAATTTTACAGAAAAATTGGGAACTTTTCAAGTCTAACCAAATGCTATTTAACAAATTGGGGGGTTCACCTAAAGTCATTTTTAGACGTGGTAGGAACTTGAAGAATCTTTTGGAAAAAACAGCGTCATAGGATTCCCAGGATAGTGGGTATGAACAACTGTGAGAACTGCAATTTTTGCAAAAATGTGGAGGTGGCCAATTTATTTACTATCAGTGGTGTACAGTTTAAGCTTAAAAATAGGTTCAGTTGTAATTCCAAATTTGTGGTCTATTTGGCCAAATGTACATGTTGTTCTGCCTTCTATATAGGTAAGACGGAGCGAAGGCTCCATGACAGAATGTATGAACATCTGTATGCAATAAGTCATAATAAGGCTGACAACGCCTTGGCCAAACACATTCAATTAAATGTGGACCATAAATTCAAGTTTATGGCCATCTACCAAGTGTTACATGACATTAGAGGTGGTCCTACACCTCTAAAACTTGAAGAGCTTGAACTGATTTGGCAAATCAAACTTAATGCTTATAATTTACCAGGTCTCAACGAGACTCGTTCTGTCAGTAGTATTTTAAAACTGAGAAGTCTGTGAAGATAAAGGTTAATAATAGTTAAATTTAATTTAATTTATAGGTACTTTTCACATAATTGAGATTTGCCTCAAAGGTTTTACAAGTAATTTTTTCGAATACAAATACTTAATTAAAAGTATTATTTTCGTATTGGCTATGGCCGTTTGGTTGTTTGATTTCTTACTTGCAACAAACCAATGTATTTTGTTTTTGATATTTTGTATTTGATATTTTATAATTGTTTGGGGTTCTTTATACAATTTTTTTTTACAGTTATTACAGTATTAATTGTGCATACCACTTTAAATGAACTAAGTGAGGTGGCAATAATTGATTTGATTGTGCCGCGTTTTTGAGACTGAGTGTTTAAAAGGCTGACTTATTCTTATTTTCAATTGTCTTTCTTCTGAAGAAGTTTGTCACTTAGCAAACGAAAAGCGCTTAAAGAAGTTTTACTCAACTGTTTGTGTTTAAGTTTTAATAAACTGCTGGTGCTTATTCTGCTTCTGCCATGACCGTTTTTTTGTCTTAAGAGTTTGTGTTTGCCGGAGAGTTTCTTAACCTTCAAGGACCACATTCTTCCAGGACAACTAATGGTAAAGACGGACAACACCACTGTTATGTGGTACATAAACAAGCACGGGGGTACACATTCTTACGCCCTCTGCAGACTCGCCATGGCATTGTGGAACACAGCCTTGAGCTCCCAAGTGCACCTACAAGCTCAATTCCTGCGAGGAAAATTATATACACTGGCAGATGGACTAAGCAGAAACCTCATGGACCCACACGAGTGGAAACTGGAGCCAAGGATTTTCAACATGTTGACAAGCAAATGGGGGAGCCCAGATATAGACCTGTTTGCCTCTCCCCAGAACTACCAGTTGGACAAATTTTGCAGAAGGACTCCCCACAGACAAGCCTGGAAAGTGGATGCTTTGTACTTCAGCTGGAAAAACCTATCAGTTTATGTCTTTCCTCCTCTGCCTCTGCTCTCCAAAGTACTACTAAAAATCAAACAGGACAAACCAAGAATGATTTTGATTACTCCAGACTGGCCACGCCAACACTGGTATCCCCTCCTGCGCAGTGTGTCACGGTTACCCCCATGGCACCTGCCTCAGACTCCTTCACTGTTGTCACAGCACGTGAACCAGATTCTGCACCTTCAGCTTCTAACACTGAACCTTGCAGCTTGGCTAATTACATAATCTCTCCTTTACCATCTCTCAGTAAACCTGTGATGGATATCATTTTAGAGGAAAGGAGGCCTAGTACTAGAAAATCTTATGCTGAAAAATGGAAAAGATTCTGTGCCTAGAACCAGTCTCAAGGGATGAGCACAGCAGCGTCCACTTTACCTCAGATTTTACAATACTTAACTGGAGATGCTTCACAAGGGCTTGTCTTTTTCCTCCATTAAAATCCACGCCTCAGCCATTTCAGCTCATTATAACACAGAACCTCCCCTCTTCTCTCATCCACTGCTCAAGCAGTTCCTCAGAGGGGCCAAAAATTTGAGACCACCCAGGAGAGCTCCAATCCCAGCCTGGGACCTTAACTTTGTTTTGGAGAAAGTCACGCTACCTCCTTTCAAGCCAGCTGCTACTGCAGACTTAAAATTTCTTTCTTGGAAAACAACTTTTCTTTTACCAATCACTTCAGCTAGAAGGGTATTTGAATTACAGGCCCTTATGGCAGTGAAGCCTTTCAACATCTTTCATGCAGACAGGGTGTCCATCAGAACCAATCCATCCTTCATGCCCAAGGTGGTATCCAGTGTGGCTGTTAATCAGTTCATTCATTTGCCAACCTTCTTTCCCAATCCACAGAATAAAGTGGAATGGATACTGTATTCCTTAGATGTGCACAGACAACTTAGATTCTACTTGGACAGGACTAAACCTCAAAGGAAATCTGAACAACTGCTGGTGGCATTTGCTGCAGGAGCAGAGGGGAAGGCTATTTCAAAGCAAACCATTTCTAAATGGGTAGGCCATTGCATTAATTTCTGCTATAAGCACCATGGAAAACCTATCCCCCAGGGGATCAGACCTCACTCCACCAGGGCTGCATCTACCTCTACAGCCTTTCTCAGAGGCATCCCTACCAGGGACATCCTTGAAGCTGCTACCTGGAGTTCTGTACATACTTTCACCAAGCATTATCATTTGCTAATTTTCTCTAAATCCAGAGCTGGCTTTGCCACTGCAGTCTTGCAGGGCCTTATAGCTGGTCCTAATGCTATCTAAATTCCTCCTCCCAACCATAGCTTTGGGAATCTACCCAAATGTAATGACTGCAACAGTGAAACACGAAGAACATAGTACAGTTGTGTACACTTACTATAAATGCAGATGTTCGAGTGTATTCACTGTTGCAGTCCTGGTTACCCTCCCTCCAGCCCCCTAGTTTTTTCTGACTATACCTTTCCTTTCCTTTACTATGCTTAAAAGCCTTTTTGGTGTATTTACTTTTGGATGGAGGTATACTTTTGTGTTTTTGTGTTAATTTGCTCCCCATTAGGGGGGCACCTAACATCTGGGGCAAGAAAAACTGATGTAATGGCGTCGGCTGCATGTTTTATACCCCTGACGACCTGACGTCATGGAAGATGGGACAGCAACTGACGCTGGACCCAAGACTTTGTTAATCAGGCTGACTGAGGGCTACCTGCAAGCAGATAGCCCAAATGTAATGACTGCAACAGCGAATACACTCGAACATCTACATTTATGGTAAGTGTACACAACTGTACTTTTTTGACAAGTATAAAAAGATAGTGGTGTACTAAATTTACTAGTGCTTTTTGACATTTTGAGAATGTGCACAGATGAACTGCAGATACAAAAAGTGACAGGACTGTATTTCACTAACTTTTTGCTTTATACTAGAAGGCTCAGCTGACTCTGATGACCATGAATTTGACCCATCTGCTGATATGCTAATTCATGATTATGATGACGAAAGAACATTGGAAGAGGAGGAAATGATAGAGGGAGAGACAAATTTTAGCTCAGAAATAGAGGATCTTACAAGGGTAAGTGGCTTTTAAATGGCCGTAAAACATAACATTTTTATTGATGTTGCAGAGTCATATTCATTTACAGCTGTCAGCGTTAACTGCTTTAAACTGGACTGTGTAGTGATTCCTGTAAAATAGGTTGAGTTGAAGGCATCACCTGGTAACACATTTTATCTCCATTACTTTTTGTGTATATACTTACTTTTATGTTGATTGTACATCTGATAGTGTAATTTGGTTTTATGTGCTAGCTCACTGCCAGTAAACTGAGCTGCACAGTAAAGTAATGAACTGTACTGATCATTTCACTTAGGGTTGATTTGTTGCAGATTATAACCTGGTTATCAACACTTGCACTTGCCTAAATGTTTTTTTTATAGTTCTGACAATGCACAAAATATTTCCAGATCAGAATATTTACAGTTTCGTAATTAAAGGGAAAATGTTTCAGAAAAATTTTGGCTTTTGAATTTATAAGCACTTTTCATAAATTTTGTATTTTGAAAAATCATTTTAAGTATTTTAAACATAATGTGGCATAACTCCTGTAATAATGTTCAGAAGTACACACTGCAAATAAGGGTCAATGATATCCTGTTTGGATCGCATTAGACTGTTGTGCCTGTTTAGAGTACTTGACAGTGAAGTTGCTGCTGTTACAGCAATTGTTTTTTTTTCTGAGCTGGTTACTATCTCAAAGTTGATGTTTAGCTTGGATTATTTTTTTAGGAAGGAGAGATGCCTATTGATGAACTGCTTAGTTTGTATGGCTATGGAAGTACAGTTCCCTTTCCTGGAGAGGAGGAAGAGGATGACGAAGGGGATGAAGATGATGAAGATGTGGATAATGATGGAAACAGTGGCTGCAGTGGAGATAAGGTCAGTTTTAACGTACTGCTGTAGAATGTATTACTTCAATGCAAGTAAATGAAAATACCACTAGCGAGGCAGTAGTCCGTCAGTGTCAGAACCAGTAGCTAGATTTTGGAACCACGCCTTTCAGCTACTTTTTGACAAACATATATGTGCGCAAGTTGGTCATTTAAAGTGTTCTGCCATTTTTCCCTTTCTCCATTCATTCAGTTGCTTCTTGCTGGTATTGCACTAAAGACTTGCTATGTTTTGTAATCACATTTTTACTGTTTTTGATTCATTGCCATTTCATGTATTAATATTTCATGTATTAATATAACCAAATTCCTCAACCAGGCCTGACCTAGTGTACACTGGGGACCCAGGTAAAAAGATCCAAATGTATCAAAGCTGCTGTTCAACTAAACTGTTTATAAACAGAAAAGTAAAACATTTAAAGTTTAGTCAGTCATGGGTAACATTTAAAGATAGGTTAAATAACAAGCTGACCACAGATAAGCATAGAAATACAAAATAAAATACAGCAATTAACAAGTCATTCATCAATGACTATATTTATGTACTTATCCAGCTACCTACTTGATGGGTGAACTAGTCCTTTTGACATTTATATGTGGATAGTTTAGAGTAGCCAATCCAGGCGGCATGTTTTTCAGAGGTGGGAAGAAACTGGAGTATCTGGAGAAAACTTGTATAGACAAGAAGAGAATTGCCGTCACTCCACGTACAGTACATGAAGGTCAGGGTGAACTACAGCCCCTTAAGCTGTGAAGCTGAAACTTTTCGGAGTCATTTGGCTACCTAAAACTTTGTAGTAAAACGTAGGGGTGATTAACTTTTTTTTTCTAGGGAAAGTCATGCAACTTCATAGTAGTCTTTTTTGTCCAGGTTTGTCAGTTTTTTTTTTTTTTTTTTTTTTACTTTTTCCCTGATAATGCTGTCAGACCATAAAAATGTGCTGAAGACTAACTGTGACGCAACAGGCAAGTTGCCTAGATATAACCATCCCAAGCATTCCTGCATTTGCCTTTTACCCTTTGCAGAGAACGTCAAAGTGCTCATTGTGAATTTATCCTTTGGGTCCACTACTGTTTGACAAAAAAAAAAATAAAAAATTCATGAGTCACTCATGAGTCACTCAAATCTTTGAGGAAAGAGGCTAAAACTTTACCACTGAGGTTTTAATAGTGTTAACTGCTAGTGGGTTTCTTCACTGAAATGCAGAAGAGTCATTGTAGTCCTTGGTTTTGGCAAAACCTTTCGTGTCAATAATAGGAACCTTAACAAAGCCTACATATTTCCTCAGCTGGTTCCAACCAATGACTCTTTAAGTCGAGTCTGTGATCCTCAGCATTTTTACCAAGGCTGTATGCAGCCTTTGGGGAGTAAGCAGCAGAAATGACTCCCAGCCCTGCTACTTCAGGTGAATTTGATTGGGCGAAAGCTGTTGCCTTCACCTATTGTAACAGTTTGATGTTATAATCTGTACATGAGAGCTAGGGGGTGTCATAAAAGACTGCCATGTCAATTTTTTCACTCTCCTTTTCCATCTCTTTGCTATGTCAAAAAAGCTACGTCATGGAGGAAACCAACCAGGAGGCCCTGCAAAAAAAGTTACAGCATCTAATATTATTTCATATACTTTTTAGTTCCAAAAGAAGACACAAGGGCTAAAACCAGTATTTGAAATAAGTGATTGTACTGACATCATTCCAGAAACAGACCTTTGGAACAGTCAGACTTTAGTTTCTCCTCCATTTGGTGTACAGAAGGGACAAGATGTGCTCTCTAGATCTTCAAAATTCTTACCTGAACATAAAGACCATGTAGTGGTCAGAGAGAAATTTTTTCATGTTCGTCATGTCAGTGCTACAGTACTGAATCTTGGGTTCTCCTGCCATGCAGAAGCCTGTGACTGGACAGATTTCCTGAGTCTTTACATCATCCCTAGCCGACAGATGTCTGAAGACCAGTGTCTGGATGTCAGGGTATAAGAAGGGCATCCATGGGAGCCATCTTAAGTTCTTTCTAGCAGTGCAGTCTGATGCACTTCAGGTATGTACTGTATGCTCACAGTCCATCGGTCAGATAATTTTTTTAGAGAACCACCTTCTTCCAATCAGTTAAGTACCATGTTGGGTAAATTTCTGTACTAATTTATTGTTCAGAAAAGTCAACAGTTGCTTGAAGTGTGGGAAACAAATCCAACATTAAGATTTTCATGTTTGTTCTGCTTTGGGCCTCAGCATGATGTCTCTAACTGCCCTGACTGTGAAAAGTTTTGTGGAAAACCCTAAAATGTAGGGTCAAGGTGCCAGCCACCTATATGCAGTCTTCTCTTTGGCTTCCCCAGTGACACCTTAATCCATGGCTACCACAAACCCTGGCATTAGCTGGTGTCATTCCAAAAAATGGAAAGACAAAAGACCAAGGACCCTAATGTCACCCAGAAAGCTCAAACTCTAGGTCATAAGTTGACCAGCAGCTCAGATGAGGTGCCTTTGTAGTCCCCTGGTCTAGCGACTCCTAGGCTGAACCGTATGGCTCGACCCTCGGGAGGCCACCATGGTCTGTGGCCAACCTGCGAATACTACTATGGCGCACATGTTGTTTGGGTCTGTGGTTGCTCAGCAGGCCTCAGCTTCCGATATCTGCACAGTGGGACTAGAGAGAGATACCCTGTCTTCCTCAACTACCGAAGCTACAACCAAAGTTGTGGTCAAACGACCACAATCTCAGATGTTCTTTCTGTTTCACTGTTGCAGTCATTACATTTGGGTAATCTGCTGGCAGATTGCCCTCAGTCGGCCTGATTAACAAAGTCTTGGGTCCTGCGTCGGTTGCTGTCCCTTCTTCCATGACGTCAGGTTGTCCGCGGTATAAAACATGCAACTGACGCCATTACATCAGTCTTTCTTGCCGTGCGGTGCCCGAAGCAGAAGCAGTTCGCAAGTGCCAGTCGGCCAACTCCTGAAATTTTCGTTTTCGAGTTTCAGAACCGAAGTCTTCAACTTAAGCTAAGTACCCCGTTGGGGAAACTTTTTCTTGCTCCTTACTGATGTCCGTAAAAGATAATAATTGCATTACTTGCGGAAAGCAAATACCTCATAAAGATTTTCATTCATACTGTATTCCTTGCCTAGGCCCTGACCACGACGTACCTTGCTGTCGGTTTTGTGCTTTATTTAATCAGAGCACTATCCGTCGTTGGTACATTTTTGCCTCTAAATACTTCGGTTCTCTGTTTAATTACCCAGAAATGTCGTAGGTTAGCTATCCGACTACCGGAATTCCGAAAAAAATGCAAAGATAAAGACAGAGACAGGCTGCCGAGGTCCAAAACTGCTGATGACACTTCTCCTAAGCCAGTCGCCAGTTCGCTGGTACTCGGTGAGGCGCTTTCGCAGCCCTTGCTACCCATTACTTCTTATTCACAGGCCTCTACTGAGACCCATTCGGAGTCCGGTATGCCAAGAGATGCTTCACCTATGGAACCCGCGGATGTCTCTACCTTGGATGGGTCCAGAGCCGCTGTGCAGGCACCGGCTTCTGAGGGTGTATTCAGGCCTACGGACTTGCATATTAAATAGACACCGCCTTCATTACTAAGGCCTAAATCTCGATCCATGTCTAAAAAAACTGACGCCCAGGCCACATGTTCAAGCCCCTATGCCTAAAAAACAAATGATAAAAATGGCTGAAGATCTAATTACTGTAATCAGGGGTAGTCAACCCCCCCCCCCTCCCCAAGAGGCCTAGGGCTGAGCTTGATTATGAATCTTCTGATCAGGATTCTGTTTCTTCTAACTCTTCTAATGTCCTGGATTTGTCCATATCTACTTATGAGGATTCTGATGCAGAGGATCCCATTCCCTCTGCTTCCCCTCCACTTCCCCTCCTGAGGATTTTTCTTTTGGGGAAACTTTACATACTTTAAGGGAGCATTTCAAAAAAGAGGCTTAAGGATTTCCTTCTTTTACCTCAGCATAGGCCTTTGGCTGTACCTCCTGTACTAGACATTGTTGATGTGTTCTCAGAATCCAGTTTGGCCCCTGATTCCCTGCCTCCGGCTCCTAGTAAGCCTGACAGATACTACAGGGTTCCTGAGTCCCACAAGTTCCTTTTCAAAAATCCTGTTGCAGATCCAGAAACCATTTCTCAGGGACCCAAGGGCATTAAGGCTTCTACTGCTAAAAATCCTACACCTTCTGATAGAGACTCCAGGGTGCTGGATAGATGGGGTAAAAATGTTTATAGTTCTGCAACCTTGGCAATCAGAGCTTTAAACTGCCAGTTTCATATGTTAACATATCAACAGCATATTATTGAACTGCTTAAACAGAAAATGATGATTCCTGACTGTGTGGAAAATAAAGAATCTGAAGTAGTTAACTTCATTTTATCTACAACCTGTGGGTATACGGATCCGAGCCGGCAACTTTTTTCCTAGCATCTGCTCCAAGCTCCTTCCCTTACCCATAATGCCCTACCATCTCCTATCTTCCCTCAGATCTTGTTTGCTGTGCCAGTAGTGTGCATCGTGGTCTCTTTTGCTCTGAGCTCAGGGATAGTAAGTGGAATTATTTCTTATATCTAGAGTGTGTTAGAGTAAATATTTTCCCTTCCTCCCCTTGTTTAGTGTCTCGCTGGTTTGTCTGTGTCAAAAAAAAAAAAAAAAGTTTTGTAGTAGTTAGGCCTGTCCTTCCCCTACCGGTGTTTGTGTGTGGTTTCTGGTAGTTAGTGTTTGTACTTTTGGGTGCAGGACTATGGCTGATCAGCCGAAGCCTATTTTCAAAAAATGTACAGTGTGTGGCCATCAGCTCTCCCTGGCTGATGGTCACACTGTGTGTGTAATTTGCTTGGGAGTGGCACATTTGTCCACTCAATGTGCTGTCTGTTCGGGTTTCAATCCGAGGGCCCTTAGGGAGCTGAAGGCCAAGTTAGTAGCCAAAGGCCTTCTCCCTGCTGCCATGCTGGAGTCTGCCTCGGCCTCGGTCTCTAGTGCTCCACCTCCCACCCAGACAGGGACTCAACCTCCCTCCTCTTCGGGTGATGGGTCTTCTAAAGACAAATCTACGGTCAGCGTGGCTGACAAAGAAAAAGAGAAAGAAAAAGATAAAGGTGCAGAGAGGATAGGGAGAAGAGAAAGGACAGACATCGTAAGAGATCCCCAGACAGGGAGCTCTTTCTTAGTCCCCCTTCTAAGACCATGAGGCCTCTTTCTCCATGGCTCCGGTCTCCTCGTTTCTCACTGGAGCCGTTGGAGCATTCGGACCCGAGGCCTTCCTCCCCATTGCACAGACCAGCCAGATCCGAGTCTGTGGCCTCTTCGGGGTCGACTTGGAGCCTATCGGACATGGACAGGATGATGTGGAGATTCATTCAGACCCAAATTCAGATTGAAGTCTTGCCAGGCCCCTCTCCCTCTGGAGGGGGGACATCCATGCCTCTTTTCTGCCCCATCTCTCCTTCCCCGATCCATGCTTCGGCTTCAGGGCTCTTGGATCCGAGGTTTTTCGGAGCTGGTATCTCGGCGCCGATGGTTCCTACAACCTTGACTCCGGCTGTTACCTTGAGTTCCTCGCATCTGACTTGTTCGGATCCGAGTGACTCTCAGAGCCGCGAACAGGGAGTCGGACCCGGGGGAATGGATTCTTCGGCTCCGACCTTTTCGGATCCGATCTGTTCCCTCGGACCTCAGACTACCCTGGCTTCGGCTCCGGTACCTGCTTCAGATCCGGGGAGGGCTTCTCCCTTGGCCTTCGAAGTGGTGGAGAGGATTCTCTCCCAGGGATTGAGACCCCAGCCCATCCCCTCTGATACCACCCAGGCCCCCCTGGATTTGGCGACGACTCCCTTCATCCTGTCTCAGGGACAGCCCGTGCCAGAGGATCCCCAGGTTAATTTCCCTGTGGAAACCCCTGCGGCTCATGAATCCCCTTCTGAAAGTCCCACTGAAGAGGGTCACCGTAGGCGCAAGTACAAAAGGCGGCACTTGGACTTCCCCAAGTCCCTCACTACAGACACTGACTTAGATGAAGGAGAAGGTTCCCCCAAGTCACCTCCCGAAGATGTCTCCTTCGAAGTAATTATGGAGATCCTCCGCCAGAGGGGAGGTTGGTCAGCCCCAAAACCTTCTGGGGATGAGTCAGTGTTCCTGGAGGCCTTTGGCAGGGGCCCATCTACTTCCTGGGTGTCCCCACCAGCAGACCCCTTGGTGGACCTTATCACCACGAGGGCATGGAAGGAGCCTGACACCATAGAGCCCACCCCCAAATGCTGCCCTGACAAGATCTTATCTCCCCCTTCCGACAGACAGCCTTGGTCGAAAGGAGCCCCAGTTGATGCTATGTTGGTTGCAGCGGCCACAAAGAAGAAACTAGCACAGGAGAGTTCCTCAGTCCACCCTCCAGACAAGGAGTCCAGGTCGGTGGATAGGTTTGGGAAGTGCGTCTGTTCCTCAGCAACCTTTTCAATCTGTACGCTGAATTATTTGGCACATGTGATTCGGCTTCAGCAAGACCTTGCTGTGGAATTCGCTGAGTCGCCCCCAGAGTCTTTATCGCTGCAGGACAGACAGTTGTTCTCTGCGAAAATGTCTACTCTGAAGTCACTATCAAACACGTTGGTGCGACTCCTTTCCCATGCCACGGAAGGAGCAGCTAGGGCGGCTGGGACAGGCATAGCCATGAGACATCATGCCTGGCTCAGGTTGTGTCAGTTTGCGGACCCTTTCAAGGCGTTGTTTATCAACGCTCCCTACGATGGTTCTTCCCTTTTTGGGAAGACAGTACGTGACACACTTGTCCAGAGCGAAAAGGACAGGAAGACTTTGTCTGCCGTCTGAGTCTGCTTCTCTAACCCTCAGCGGTCCTTCTCTAGGAGTCAAAGAGGGCAGAAGAAGATGCGGTTCCAAAAATTTCAGTTTTCCCACGATTCTCAGGACAACTATTCCCCCAGGGGCAAAGGGGGACAGGATCGACGCCGACCCAGAGGTAGAGGGGCTCCCAGGAATTTTGTGTCTAGGGAACCTTTTTCTGATAGACCCGGTCAGCAGCCCTGAAGGGTTGCCAGACTGTCCTACACTGGAGGCAGTCGGGGGACAATTGTCCTTACACCCAGTGGCATGGGAGTCCATTACGACAGATCGCTGGGTTTTACAGATAATATCCAGGGGTTACTCTATCCCTTTTGTTGCCCCTCCAAATATTACAAAACACCTCCCGGATGTTCCACCCGCTCACACGGAAGCCGCAGCTCTAGAGGTTTCAAAGCTGCTTCTCAAACGAGCCATCGAACAGACCCCCCCCCCCCGATCAGGCGTCTACTCAAGGTTCTTTTTGGTGCCAAAAAAGACGGGGGACCTCAGGCCCATTCTAGACCTGTCAACATTAAACCTGTCGGTAGCTAAACAGAAATTCCGGATGGTCACCCTACAGTCCATTCTACCTTATCTCCGAGAGTGCGACTGGATGTGCTCGTTAGACCTCCAGGATGCTTACTACCACATCAAAATACACAGAAGCTCCAGGAGGTTTCTGCGCTTCCAGCTGGGAGCCAGTCATTTTCAGTTCAGAGCCCTACCCTTTGGTCTCACCACAGCCCCCAGGGTGTTCACCAAGGTAATGGCAGTTGTAGCGGCTCACCTGAGACTTCAGGGTATTCAGGTGTTTCCATACCTGGACGACTGGCTCTTCGCTGCGCCCAACAAGCATCGCTTGTGTCTGGCCCGAGATTATTTCATTTGGTTGGCAGATCTACTGGGAATTACAGTCAATGTTCACAAATCCCAATTGCAACCAGTACAAGTTCTAGACTTCATTGGGGCATGGCTAGACACTTTGCAGATGAAGGTATTCTTAACGCCAAACTGGATCCTACACCTCAGGTGCCACATAGCTCAGATAGCAAACTCCAAGTCTCCAAAGGCGAGCGAGGTTCTCTGGGCTCTGAGCTCCATAGCTGCCACCATATCGATTCTCCCTTGTGCGCACCTTCACATGTGGGTTCTTCAATGGACTCTGGCTGTTCAATGGTCTTGGCTAGACTTGCCCATGGAATTTCCGATCAAGATCAGTCACGTCTGCAGGACATCTCTTCTTTGGTAGTTAAGTTCACCAGAGATATCAGAAGGACGCCCCTTCGCATCATCTCCAGTCCAAGCCACAGTGACCATGGGCGCCTCCCAACTCGGGTGGGGGGACACTGTTTGAGAAGAACAGTCCAAGGCACGTGGTCCCAGTGAGAGACCAAGTTGCACATAAATGTTCTAGAGATGAGGGCAGTGCTTCTAGCGTTGGACACAGTCCTCCCTCTCGGATTGATTGCAATTCAGTCAGGCAACATGTCGGTTGTCTGGTATATCAACAAGCAGGGAGGAACCAGATCCTAACCCCTATGTCGTGAGGCCATGAGAGAGTGGGAATGGGCAATTTCCACCGGTCGGTTTCTGATAGCAATGCACATCCTGGGGTGCTCCAACATTTTAGCAGACAGATTGAGTCGGGCCATTCTGATGCCGTACGAGTGGTCTCTGAAACAGTCAGTAACAGAGGAAATCTTCCTTGCATGGGGTCAGCCTTGCTGCGATCTCTTCGCATCTCCTTCCAACGCGAAGTGCAGCGAGTTCTTTGCTCTGATTCCCTCACCAGGGGAAGTCCCCAGAGACGCTCTAGTCCATGCTTGGTCCCCCGGGCTTCTGTATGCTTATCCACCATTGCCACTCATTCCGAAGTTTCTTCAGAAAGCTTGCTGACTGCGGTGCAAAGTGATCCTCATTGTCCCATTCTGGCCTCGTCAGGTTTGGTTCCCATTCCTTTGGTCTCATCTTTTAGCTCCCCCCGTGGGTTCTGGATCCCTGTCTGGATCTAATCTCCCATCCGTCGGGGGCACGTCCGCCCGATCTGGGCAGCCTCAAGCTGACAGCCTGGTTGCTCCAGTTCCTTTAATTGCCAGGGCTCCCGGTCTTTCATTTCCAGTAAAATCCATTCTTGTGGCTTCTCTTAAAGACTCCACTAGGAAACTTTATTACAGTAAATGGAAGCGTTTTTCCATTTGGGCCTCACAGAGAAAAATAGACCCCTTTACAGCCCCTGTTCCAGTGGTGTTGGATTTCCTGTCTGGCATCTTTCAGCAAGGAGCTAGTTCTTCCACAGTGAAAGTACAATTGGCAGCCATTTCCAGTTTTTACGTTGGTGAAGACAACATGGCCTTAGCCTCCTCTAGGCTGTGTAAGGCTTTTCTTAAAGGTACTTTTCTGTTATGTCCACCTGTCAAGGATTCAGTGCCTTCTTGGGACCTTACTTTTGTTTTACAGGCATTGGTAGCTCCTCCTTTTGAACCTGCAGCTTCGGTGGACTTGAAATTTTTGTCCTGGAAGACCACTTTCCTAGTCACCATTACATCTGCTAGGAGGGTTTCTGAGCTTCAAGCTCTGTCTGCCGTACCTCCGTATTTGGTCTTCTGTAAGGATAGGGTCTCCCTCCGTACTAATCCTTCTTTCTTACCTAAAGTGGCATCTAAAGCAAACATAAACCAGTCCAATAATCTGCCCGTTTTCTTTCCTAACTTCCAAAATAAAGGTGAATACAAACTCCATTTGTTAGATTTTCATAGAAAGCTTTGTTTTTATCTTCATAGAACAAAGTCTTTCCGCAAGACTGACCAATTGTTTGTTTCCTTTTCCAAAGCATTTATGGGAAAAGCTATTTCTAAAATTTCTTTTTCCAGATGGATCACTCTTTGTATTTCACATGCCTACAAAGCAAAATGTTTATCTCCTCCTGGTATTGTTAAGGCTCACTCTACCAGGTCCATGACGACTTCTGCTGCCCTTTGGTCTAGGGTGCCTTTGGACGATATTTGTGCAGCAGCGACCTGGGCCAATTCACATACCTTCATTTCCCATTACAAATTAGATCTGATTTCGAGGAGTAGAGCATCCTTTGGCTCTGCGGTGCTCAGGAACATCCTTACATAAGGGCCTCCCAGGATCAGAGTAGCTGGGGACTCTGTCCCACAGGTTGCAGATAAAATTAAGTTAACTATTTCAGATAAAGAAATTATGTACTCACCACAACGTTCCATCTGAGTAGTTATTACATTCCCTCCCTCCGTCCCCCGGACCTTGTCCTGTCTTTTCAGGTTTGGTTTATTGGGTTAAGTTGTTTATGTTTTTAGTTGCAGCAAACTCGATCCGAGGGAAGATAGGAGATGGCAGGGCATTATGAGTAAGGGTAGGAGCTCAGAGCCAGGAGCAGATGCTAGAAAAAAAGTTGCCGGCTCAGATCCAATACGGATCCGTATACCCACAGGTTGCAGAAAAATGAAGTATAACTACTCAGATGGAACATTATGGTGAGTACATAACTTCTTTTTTACAGGATTTAATGCATTCTGCTGAACAAGTTGGAAAACATACTTTGCAATGTGGTTTTGATTCTTTAGAGGCCTCCTGCAGGGCTGCTGTTACTGGGTCTGTGCTAAGAAGTGTGCTTGACTTAAGGAGCAATCTTTACCTGATCATGTTAAAGCTAAATTGTTGGATCCTCCTTTACATCAGGACCGCCTGTTTGGCAATAAGGCTGAAGAAGTTCTTAAAAAGATGGAAGATAAAGCTAAATCTATGCAAACTGTTAAATATTTCTTACAAGTGCAACCTCCCAGATTTAGTAGGCACTGGCCTACTAAGAATTGGTCCTTTCCAGCCCCTTCCAGATCCTCTCAAGCCAAACCCAGACGCAGCAAAAACCCCAGGTTTCAGTCCCAGGGGACTCTCACAGCTAAGCAGTGGGGGGCCTCCACTTCCAAATCTGGAAATAACAAGACACACCCCTATAGTAAACAGTCTCAATGGCTTCCTTTTAAAATTACCAAGCACTTATCTTTTAACCACCCCTTTGGGTGGAAAGATTGCTCTTCATGCAAAGAACTGGGAACTCATAACCCAGGACAAATGGGTTTTAAATATGGTGTCTCAGGGTTACAGATTTCATTTCCACACGTTGCCAACACCAAACGGGTGGCCAGACCTGCCCCCAAATCAGTGGGCAGAGGCTCAAAAACAAGTACTTTCCCTCTTAAGCATGAGGGCTGTTCAGATGGTACCAGAAGAGGAAAACGGACAAGGTTTCTATTCCAAGCTTTTTCTGGTACCCAGAAAAGACAGATCATGGCATCCAATCCTGGACCTATCTACTCTAAACACCTTTCTGGAGATTCCAAAATTCAAGATGCTGACTCTTCACCAGTTACTTCCTATGCTAGGCAAAGATGCCTGGTTGTCAACTCTAGATTTAAAAGAAGCATACCTGCACGTCCCAATCAGGGAATCTTGCAGAAGATACCTACGCTTCAAAGCAGGCTACTTGCATCATCAGTTCTCTGCACTGCCCTTTGTGAATACCCTGGGTGCAGTAGACAAGCCAAAGTGCCTGGCTCCAGTTATTGCATTTTGCAGGCAAAGAAATATTCAAATATACCCATACCTGGACGATTGTCTAATTCAGTCAGAAAACCAGGGCATACTTCTAAATCATCTGGCGTTTGTAAAAAGAGTTCCAACTTGTCTAGGGTACACCATAAACGAAAAGAAATCACAACTGGTACCCTGTCAACAGATTACATTCCTGGGTGCAAGCTTGAATACAACTTCCCAGATGGCTTTCCTCACGCCAGAGAAGCAAATTCATTTGGTGACTTCAAACAAGTGACCACAAAAACCCTGCTATCTGCAAGACAAATATTGGAAGCCTTGGGGTTCATGACCTCCTGCATTCTTTTAATTCCATATTCAAGACTGCATATGAGGAAACTACAGTGGTATCTAAAAAAGTCTATGGAGTCAACATTATCACAGCCTGGAAACAATGATTCCTATCATACTGTGCCTACGCCTAGAGTTCCTATGGTGGGCAGAAGCCTGACACCAAAACAAGGGACTACCATTCACACTACCCCCTGCCACCCAAACCCTAACTACCGATGCATCAGACTATGCATGGGGGGCTCACCTGACAGGGAAGTGCATTCAGGGCAAATGGAACCCAAATCAAATGCACCTGCATATCAATCAAAAAGAAATGTTAGCTGTACAGAATGCTCTGACAGCCTTCGAGGACTGCATTCTTCCAGGACAACTAATGGTAAAGACGGACAACACCATGATTATGTGGTACATAAGCAAGCATGGGGGTACATATTCCTACCCCCTCTGCAGACTAGCCATGGCATTGTGGAACACAGCCTTGAGCTACCAAGTGCGTCTACAAGCTCAATTCCTGCCAGGAAAATTGAATACACTGGCAGACGGACTAAGCAGAAACCTCATGGACCCACACGAGTGGAAACTGGAACCACGGATTTTCAACATGTTGACAAGTGAATGGTGGAGCCCAGACATAGCTCTATTTGCCTCCCCCCAGAGCTACTAGTTGGACAAGTTTTGCACAAGGACTCCCCACAAACAAGCCTGGAAAGTGGGTGCTCTGTCCTTCAGCTGGAAAAACCTATCAGTCTACGCCTTTCCCCCTCTGGCTCTGATCACCAAAGTTCAACTAAAAGTCAAACAGGACAAACCAAGGATGATTTTGATTGCTCCAGACTGGCTGCGCCAACACTGGTAACGCCTCCTGCACATTGTGTCGCAAATATCTCCATGGCACCTGCCTCAGACCCCTTCCTTGCTGTCTTAGCAGGTGAACCAAATTCTGCACCCTCAGCTTCCAACATTGAACCTTGCAGCCTGGCTAACCACTTAAATTCACCCTTATCATCCCTCAGCAAACCTGTGATGGATGTCATCTTGGAGGTGAGGAGACCTAGTACTAGAAAATCTTATGCTGACAAATGGAAAAGATTCTGTGCCTGGAACCAGTCTTTAGGGATGAGCACAGCAGCACCCAATTTACCTCAGAATTTGCAATACTTACTGAGCTTCTTCATAAGGGCCTGTCTTTTTCCTCCATTAAAATCCACGCCTCAGCTATTTCAGTTCACTATAACACAGAGCCACCCGTCTTCTCTCATGCTCTGCTCAAGCAGTATCAAGGAGGGGCAAAAAACTTGAGACCACTCAGTAGAGCTCCTACCCCTGCCTGGGACCTTAACTTTGTTTTGGAGAAACTCACTCTACCTCCTTTCGAGCCAGCTGCTACTGCAGACTTTAAATTTCTTTCTTGGAAAACAGCCTTCCTTTTAGCAATCACTTCAGCTAGGAGGATTTCTGAATTACAGGCCCTTATGGCAGTGGAACCTTTCATCATCTTTCATGCGGGCAGGGTATCTTTCAGGACCAATCCATCCTTCATGCACAAGGTGGTTTCCAGTGTGGCTCTTAATCAGTCCATTCATTTGCCAACCTTCTTCCCCAATCCACAGAACAAAGGGGAATGAATGCTGCATTCCTTGGATGTGCTCAGACAACTAAGATTCTACTTAGGACTAAATCTCAAAGAAAATCTGAACAATTGCTGGTAGCATTTGTTCAGGGGCAGAGGGGAAGGCTATTTCAAAACAAACCATTTCTAAATGGATAAGCCATTGCATTCATTTCTGCTATAAGCACCAAGGCAAACCTATCCCCCAGGGGATCAGATCTCACTCCACCAGGGCTGCATCTACTTCTGCAGCCTTTCTTAGAGGTGTTCCTACCAGGGATATCCTAGAAGCTGCTACCTTGAGTTCTGTACATACTTTCACTAAGCACCATCATTTACCAATTTTCTCTAAATCCAGAGCTGGCTTTGCCACTGCTGTCTTGCAGGGCATTATAGCTGGCCCTAACGCTGTATAAACTCCTCCTCCCAACCATAGCTTTGGGAATCTACCCAAATGTAATGACTGCAACAATGAAACACGAAGAACATGGTACAGTTGTGTACACTTACCATAAATGTAGATGTTCGAGTGTATTCACTGTTGCAGTCCTGGTTACCCTCCCTCCAGCCCCCTAGTTTTTTCTGACTATACCTTTCCTTTCCTTTACTATGCTTAAAAGCCTTTTTGGTGTATTTACTTTTGGATGGAGGTATACTTTTGTGTTTTTGTGTTAATTTGCTCCCCATTAGGGGGGCACCTAACATCTGGGGCAAGAAAAACTGATGTAATGGCGTCGGCTGCATGTTTTATACCCCTGACGACCTGACGTCATGGAAGAAGGGACAGCAACCAACGCAGGACCCAAGACTTTGTTAATCAGGCCGACTGAGGGCAACCTGCCAGCAGATTACCCAAATGTAATGACTGCAACAGTGAATACACTCGAACATCTACATTTATGATAAGTGTACACAACTGTACTGTCACCACTTTTAAAAGGACAACCAAACTAAAGCTAACCAGTTCCTTTTTATCACCTTCACTTCTGTCCTCTTCTCAAACTGAAGTCCAGGATCTCCAGCACTGTTCCTAAGAAGCCAAACAGTTTTACAGAGTACTTGAATCTCGCAAACACCTTTACAAAACCTGAAAGGCTGATCCTTCTGTAGTTTCCACTGAATCCACAAAAGGTGTGCCAAAGGGAACAACCAGACACCCTCTGCCTAATGACAGGGAAAGTAGGCTATTAGACAGATTTTGGAAGAATGTTTATACCTCTGCCACCCTGGCAATCTAGAACTTTGAACTGCCCGTTTCATATGCTAAAGTGCATTGAATCTCTCCAGGACAAAATTATAGCTAAGACAGACTCTACAGTGATTAGAACCTTATCAACGGAAACTCAGGAGACAGCCAGTTAAGCTTTATAGGGTCACCAGACACTCCCTAAAATGTGGCTATGATGCCTTAGAGGCTTCTTGCAGAGCAGCTGCCACAGGTTTTGTCAGTCATAGACATGCAAAGCTCAGGACCCAGCTGCTGTCAGATCAGGTTAATGCTGAAGTACTGGTTGCTCTGTTAAACGAGGAATTTATTTTTGGTTCTCCATTTGAACAAGTTTTTGAGAGGCTGAATGAAAATGGAAAGCAAATTAAAACTGTTAAAGAATTTTCCCTGTCTGCAACCCCAAGGTATAGTAGGAATTACCTTTCTAAACCTTATCCTCTTCCACCTAGAGAAGACAAGGGATGGCTTCCCATGGTAAAAGACACAGACAATCCAGGAGATGATAACCAGAACAATCTCACAGAGCAGGGAGCTCCAAAAACTATGGTCATCCCCAGCCTCCTATACTGCTTTGCACCCTCCCATCCAAACATCTGGCTGGAAAACTCTCCTTATTCCTAACTTAGTGGAAAACCATCGCCAGGGACCAGTGGGCCCTCAGCATCATAGAAAAGGGGATAGTACATCCACTTTAGAGCAATACCACCCTTCTTGGGCATTCCACAACCACTAAAAGAGCAGGAAAGCCTTTTAACACTTGTCCTTGGGGAAGTGCTTTACCAAGGACCCATCCAACATGTCCCTTAAGGGCAAGAGGAAAAAAGCTTCACTGAAGGATTTTTCTAGTTCCATGAAGAGAGAGAACCTGGAGGCCCATCTTGGACCTCTTAAAGCTAAACGAGTTTCTTAACATCCCAAAATGCTTGGGTTGCAAAAATTACTGGCCATGATTTTCCAAGATGCCTTCATGGTCACTGTAGACCTAAAAGACAATTACCTCCATATCCCCATAGCAGACTCTTACAGAATGTAACTACTGATCTGATGTTGTCAATTTTCATTTTATCCTTGACGTATGGTTTCGTGTCAGTTATCAGAACCAACTCGGCCGTTGCTACAGCTCTCATAGGACAAAAACTCTCGAGCTTTACCTCTACCCACAGTCCCACTCTCCCGTTTACCTCAGATCTTGTTTGCCACTTTTCCAGACAGACACGTTCGCCTTAGCTCTCAAGCTAAGTAAATTATTTTCTAATGTCTTTCTTCACATTTGTTCTCTTTTTCTGTTAATATTGCCTTGTAATTCCTGTATTTTAGTACCCTTTGATCTTACTATACTTTACCCTTGTAGTTTTTGTATCTCTCCCTTTCTGTATACTTTGGTGTACCTTGCATTATCATTGTTGATAGTCCCTTTTTCATACACTTCAATGAACCTTGTACTATAATTGTTGATAGTCCCTTTCCTTCTTATTTTTCTTTTCTTCACAAAAAAAAAAGTACTAGTTAGAATCCTTTGAGTGTGTTATCTGTCCTCTCCTTTTTGGGTGTCAGTGTGGTGTGTGCTTCTTACCAGCTTGTAAATTGAAAGCCTTTATGTTATGGCTGAAAAACCCAAGGGTTCCTCTGGTTTCAAGAAATGACAGAAGTGTGGCCATAAGATTCCACACTCAGATTCGCACCTTTTGTGAGTGTATTGTTTGGCCCTAGTTAATCTACAAGAGGATTGTAGTATTTGCCATGGATTTAGTCATAGGGCCCTTGTCAAAAGGAAAAATAAGTTATTCCTAAAAGGTATGATTCTTTCTGCCTTTGGAGAGGCCATATCTGCTCACAACAAAAGTAAAACTCGTGTTTTTTCGCCTGCCTCCTCATCCTCCATGGAGAAGGTTAAAAAGAGAAGTCTGTCAGTATTGTCATCTTCTTTAGCACTGACACAGAAAAAAGCTAGATCCTTGGTTCCTTAAAACTCTTTGGATATAACGGATACCATATCTTAGGCTTTGGTACTGGAAAAGTCATCAGCACTGACTGACTATTTCTGTGGATTCTGAGGTTTTGACGCAGAAGTCTTTGGTACGGCAGCAACTTCAATCTTCAGCTCAATAATTATTGCTTCTTGGTTCTTCCTCGATGCAGACTACATCAGCACAGAGTATTAAGACAGTAAAGCAAGAAGTTTTGCCTAGGACAACTTACTCCCCATCAGTCGATCCTTTTGTGTGTGAATTACTTGAAATTGTTCTGCAAAGGCCTAAATCACGCTCTCTAATGTCCTTCCGTTCCACCAAAAGTCTTACAGAAGTCAACGTGGAGAGACTGGTGAATAAAATTCTGTGGACAAGAGGATATACAGGACTTCCTTTGGCTCTGACCCCTATGGGTTCAGGAGCCAAACCTTCCTTCACCCCTTTAACTACTCCTCCTCTGACCTCCTATTAGAGTTTTCAGCTCTGAGTCATCCGGCACCAACTGTATGTGTTCTGGAGATTTCTCTTCCTTTGGAACTGGTTATTGCTCTGAGGTCTTGAGTTCTTTTGGATCCGGAATCCTCTGGGAGCCATATTTGCTCTGTTAGCTCTGAGGAGCTGGGGTTGACTCCAATTTTTTCAGAGTCGTCCCTGTACCTTAGAGCCTCTGTATGGAGCAATTCAACTCTGGCTTCTGTCTCGGGGGCTATCTCGTCGGAGTGTGGAGTGACAGTGGATGATCTTCGTGTTTCACTGTTGCAGTCATCACACTTGGGTTATCTGCCTGCAGGTAGCCCTCAGTCGGCCCGAATACCAGAGTCTTGGGATTTCTGCATTGGATGCTGTCACCTCTTCCATGATGTCAGATCGTCAGGTGTCTAAAACATGCAGCCGACGACATTACATCAGCTTTTCTTGCCATGCAGGAGCCCGAAGCAGAAGCATTTCGCAAGGCTGGTCAGCCGCTACCTGAATTTTTTGTTTCTCGAGTTTCAAATCTGAAGTCTTCTAAAGTTAAGTACCCTGTTGGGGATCCTTTTTTCTTGCTCTAAACGATGTCAGAAAAAGTTAACAATTGTCTTGCCTGTGGAAAGCAAATATCTCATAGGGATTTTCATTCTTACTGCATCACCTGTTTAGGCCCAGACCACGACGTTCCTCTCTGTCGGTTTTGTGCCTTGTTCAGCACCGAACTATTCGTCGTCAGGCTATCTTTGTCGCTAAATTCTTTCACTCTCGTTCTCCTTTTTCTGAAATGGCTTCATTAAGTCATCCGACTACCGATCTTCCGAAAAAACATAAGGATAGAGACAGAGACAGACCGCATAGGTCCTAAACTGCCGACAACGCTTTCATTAGGCTAGTCGCCAGTCTGCCGGTACTCAGGTGCTTTCACAGCCCCTGATACCCACTTCTACAGATTCGCAGGACTCTACTGAGACCCATTCGGAGTCCGGTATGCCGCGAGATGCTTCTTCGACTATGGAACCTGCGCATGTCTCTACCTTGGATGGGTCCAGAGCCACTATGCAGGCACCAGCTTCTGAGGGGGTATTCAGGCCTTCCGATGTTTATATTAAACTGACTACTTCATTTTTTACTAAAACTGACGAATTTCTCAGGCCCAGAGTTCGCACTACGCCTAGGAAACCGACGACCAAAGCACATTCTCAAGCTCCCATGCTCAGAAACAAATGCTTAGAATGGGTGGAGACCTTATTACTTTAATTAGGGGAAGCCAGCCTTCCTCCTCTAAAAGACAAATAATTGATTTTCCTTTTGATTCTACAGACCATGAGTCCGATGACTCTGACCCCTCTGATTACCAGGACTTACCCTTATCCAGCTATGAGGATTCAGATGCAGAGGATTCCATTCCCTCTGCCTCCCCTCCAGAAGACTTTTCTTTTGGTGAAACCTTGCCAACCCTAAGAGATCATTTCCGATGGGAATGCCAGGATTACCCTCAATCAGAAAAGAGACTCGGGGAATTTTTAGACTTGCCTCACCGCAGGCCTCTAGCTATACCCTCTGTCCAGGATATTGTAGATGATGTCTTAATGGAATCAAGTCTTACCCCTGATACTTTACGTCCAGCTCCTAGAAAGCCTGACAGGTACTACAGAGTACCTGACTCTCACAAATTTCTCTTTAAAAATCCTACTGCGGATCCAGAGACCATTTCCCAGGAACCTAAATGTATTAAGGCTACTACAGCTAAAAACCCTACCCCTTCAGACAGGGATTCTAGGGCTTTAGACAGATGGGGTAAGAAGGTATATAACTCTGCAACTCTTGCCATCAGGGCTTTAAATTGCCAGTTTCACAAGCTGAAGTACCAGCAGCATATTATGGAACTAATTAAACAAAATTTTTTGTTGATTCCTGATTGTGCAGAAAATAAAGATTTACAAGAGTTAATGCATTCTGCAAACCAAACTGGTAAACATACTTTGCAGTGTGGTTTTGATGCCTTAGAAGCATCTTGCAGGGCTGCTGTCACTGGGTCTGTTCAGAGAAGGCATGCTTGGCTGAAGTAACAAATCTTGTCAGACCATGTCAAAGCAAAATTACTAGATGCTCCATTAAATCAAGAATGTTTGTTTGGCACAAAAGCAGAAGACGTTCTTAAAAAGATGGAGGAAAAAGCTAAATCTATGCAAACTGTTAAAGATTTCTTACAGGTACAGCCACCTAGATTCAGTAGGCACTGGCCTTCGAAAAACTGGTCCTTTCCAGTCCCTCCTAGGCCTTTTCAGTCCAAACGCAGGGGCAACAGACCACAAAGACACACAGATCTAAACAATGGAGTGCTCCCACCTCAAAAACAGGGAGTGGTAAGCCACCCTCTTATGGAAAAATTTCACAATGACTTCTGCATCCTTCCCAGCCACGCCCAAGTACTTGCACCCCTGGGAAGAAAACTCGCCCTGCATGCAAAAAACTGGGAATATATTACCCAGGACTGTTGGGTCTTAAACACTGTATCCCATGGATAGAGATTCTACTTCCATTCACTGCCAACCCCAAACGGATTGCCAGACCTTCCCCCAATCCAGTGGGCAGAGGCTCAAACGCAAGTACTTTCTCTTCTCAGTATCAGGGCTATTCAACCTGTTCCAACAGAGTAAAGGGGACAGGGTTTCTACTCCAGACCATTTCTGGTGCCCAGAAAAGAAAACTATTGTCGCCCTATCCTGGATCTGTCAATTCTCATCACCTTCCTGGTGGTACCAAAGTTCAAAATGCTTACACTCCAACAGCTGCTGCTTACGCTAGCCAAGGACTCCTGGCTGGGCACCCTAGACTTAAAAGAAGCTTATCTGCACATCCCCATAAGGTAATCTTGCAGGAAATATCTACATTTCAGGGCAGGCTCTATGCACTATCAGTTCTCTCCACTTCCCCTTGGCTTATGTAATGCGCCCAGATTATTCACAAAGTGCCTGGCTCCAGCCATTGCATAATACAGACAGAGAAACATTCAAATTTACCCATACTTGGACGATTGCCTGATTCAAGCGGGCAGTCAAGAATTGCTACTTCAGCACCTGACATTTGTAAAGAGACTCCTAACTTATCTGGGGTGTACCATCAACGAAAAGAAATCACATCTGGTACCCAGCCAAGAAATTGTATTTCTGGGAGCAAGCTTGAACACAACTTCCCAGATGGCATAGCTCACTCCCGATAAGCATGTTTATTTGACAAATTACTTAAAACTACTGGCTACCCAAACCCAGCTGTCTGCAGGAAAAATACTGCAAGCCCTAGGGTTCATGGCCTCATGCATTCTCCTAATTCCATATGCAAGACTGCATATGAGGAAGCTTCAATGGTACTTAAAAAGTCTCTGATGTCAACATTCTCAGGACCTGGAAACAGTGATTCCGATCATTCCTTGCCTAAGGACAGAGTTCCTTTGGTGGGCAGAAGCCTGCAACCACAACAAGGGACTCCCTTTCACTCAACCCCCCCCCCCCCGCCACCCAAACCTTGACAACAGACACATCAGACTATGCAAGGGAGCTCACGTGGCAGGCAAATGCATTCAAGGCAAATGAAGCCCAGGACAAATTCACTTGCATATCAATCAAAAAGAAATGTTAGCTGTACAGAATGAAATCTTTTATTCCAACAATTGTGCAGTTAAGCGCTTTCAACTGGAACCCAGTCTTCTTCAGAACCATTTAAAAAATGCACACAATCTCATATATATACTCAACCCACATCACTCAATTTAAAAAGTCCGCCAAAACTCTTAAAGGTGCAACACTCATAAAGCAACTTGTTGCTAATACATCAAAACTGTTGCAATAATTGCATCAGAAAGGGAAGAAAATACAATAACATAGTAAAACTCTACAATACCCTAAACAATACCACATATCAAGGATAATTTTACATGTCAGAATAAATAAAAAATTAAAAATATTATTAAAAATACTGGCACATAACCAAGATGCAAAGATGTGTCCCATAATAATAGTAACAAAGAACGTACTAATTGTTCTAAAAATCAAATCCCAAATATGTAATACTAATATTCATTAGCTCCATTTACTGGGAAAGTACTAAAAAAGGTTTAATACTGATGGATTCATTTAATCCAGGGGGTCTTGTGGCATCCAATAAAATCTGCCATCTGCTTTCCAGGGCACCTAAGTGCATCTTCCAATTACCCCCAAATAATGAATTCCTGATCGTGTCAATGATGGCAAAACAGAAAGAATGCTCAGCCCCACATTCATGGATGTGCTTATATAAAGCATTCTTGGAATCTTTTTTCTGGATACGGTAAAAATGCTCATAGATACGTTTTTTTAAAGTTCTTTCTGTTTTGCCAATATAGTACGCAGGGCATAAAACACATGTAGCTATGTAAATCACCCAGCTTGTATTGCAATTCCCTGTTCTTGTCTTGATACAAGTAAAATTAATATCTTTAAGTCGAATGTATCTAGAATCATTAATGTACTTACACTGTTTGCATCTACCACATTTGGTAGTGCCTTTATACATATCCATATTAGTAGTGTGGTTGGTGGCCTTCTCTAATATTCTTTTTAGATTAATACCTGTCTTGTATACAATTTTAGGTGAGTGTCCCACAACATGTTCCAAATTGGAGCTTATAAGGATATCCCAATGTTGGCGTAAAATATCCTTAATTAGAAAAGTATGTGGGGTGTATGTCAAGATACAGGCACGTCCAAACAAACCAAATTCGTTCCCTCCGTCTTTTCGATTAACCACATAATTTCCCAATAAAGGAGGATATTTCTTCCCCCATTCGTTGCCCACATAATCTATAACATCTTGGAGCATATTAGCCGGATATCCACGGTTAAGAAATAATTCTCTTATAGTGTCAAGTTCTAATCTCATGACCAATTCGGTCGAAGACATCCTAGCTGCACGGATGCACTGCCCCTTAACAATATTTTTAAAGATGTGGGGTGGATGGTTGCTAGTGAAATATAAGTAGTCATTGGAAAACGTTGGTTTTCGATAAATTCTGGATGTAAACCCATGACTGTCGAGACCAACCAAAACATCCAAATATGGTATATCAAGGGTACTGATGTTGTGGGTGAATTTCAAGAATGGGGAGGAATTGTTGATAAAGGACATAAATTCTAGCAGTTTCTCTGTCGAAGCCTGCCATAAGATAAAAATATCGTCCAAATATCTGGCGTAAAATTTAATATCAGTATAAAAATTACTTTTGAATAATACTTCTTCCTCCCATTCGAGCATCACCAAGTTGGCAAATATGGGAGCACAAGATGCTCCCATAGCAACCCCCTTGATTTGCTTAAAAAATTCCCCTTGAAATACAATGTAATTATGTTCCAACACCAATCCCATCATGTCACATAACAAGGAAATCCTGTCCCAACTAAGGCCTGAATACTTCCTTAAACTGCTGGAAAAATGTTCTATACCTTCGTCTCTAGGAATACTTGAAAAAAGGTCTACCACATCTATTGTAACTAGAATAAGATCAGTTTTCCAATAATCCTGTTATAATTTCCCCAGGAAGCTCCACGAGTCTTTCATGATGTGGGGAATGACCCCATACATGTGTTTGAGCTGATGATCTATCCATTTCCCTATGTTGAATGTTTTGGAATGGGACCCTGAGATGATCGGTCTAAAAGGTGGTTGCTCTAGAGACTTGTGTAACTTAGGAATTCCAACAATTTTGGCCAACATTGGATGATCATTTTTCAAAAACATATAAGTCTCATTGGTGATCCTGTTGTCAATTAAATATTCCTCAATAGCCAGGTCAATACGATGATGTCCAATATTGATCTGGTTGATGGAAACATTTTCATAAGTATCAGTCTGATGTAATATATCATATATACTAGAGACATATGCTTCAACCTGAAAAAGTGCTATCCCACCTCCCTTATCGGGTTTCATGATACGTACCTCTTTATTGTGCATCACTTTGTTTAAACATTCCCTCTCTGACTGAGTTAAATTGGTCTGAGATTCGTAATGTAAAAAGTGTGTTTGCCTAAGGTCCCTATGTAGTCTATAAATGTCTTTACTAACCAATTTCTCAAAATTGGATATACTTGGGTGAGAAACAGGTACATAGGAACTCTTTTTGCACAATTGCATATTCCCCGTTCTATCTAACTGATCTACTTGATCACCATAAACCACAGCCAAATTGAGCTTACGACAGAAAAGCTTCACCTGTTTGATATTATCTACTAAATTGTTGCGGACAGTAGGAATAAACTTCATGCCCTTGCACATAACACTAATGAAATCAGCATCAACCTCCACGTCAGTGTAATTATAGACGTTGAAACCTTCATGGCATGTAATAATAGGGTAATTATGAGAAGGCATGCAGCTGCCCACCGACTTGTCATCAAAATCAAAATTTAGGTCAAAAGAAGGTTCCAAGGTCTCAGTAACAATCACTGGTGTCTTATTTTCCATAGCTACACTGACTCTAGTGTGGAAATTTTTATTTATTTCTTGTAATTGTTCCACTGTCTGTTGGGATTTCTGAAAAAGGGGGGCTTGGCCCTCTGAAAATCCCTATGATCAGATCTAGGGGAAGTGGATATAGGACCTTGTTCAAACTGTATGTCTTTGGGCCAAATATAGGCCCTGTTAGTACTATATGCTTCTTGATCTCTAGATAACTTCTTACATTTTCTCTCGAAAATGCTGTTAGCTCTACTGTCAGCTTGAAAGAATTGTTTCTTAAACAATTCCTTCCAAGAATCATATTCAGCATCATTAGTGATAGTCTCATACATGCACTCCAGCTCATCCCCAAGTGAATCATATTTTTCCTGTTGATATCTAAGTAACAGTTGCATATATGCATATCCAAAGCTATCAAATAATCCATTAAATTCAGTCATCACATCTGAATTGTATGGGATGTCTAATGGCAATTTAAAAAACCGGAGGCCCTTAGGTACTACCTTAATTTTCATACAATTATTTAGATAGCTAACATCTATCTTCGAATTTTTATATGCAGTAAGCTTTTTACCGAAATCAAAGATCATTTCCTTAAGTGAACTGTAAATATAATTTTTACTGTTAAAATTAATAGCATGACTTTTTTTCCCAAAATCGTACACATCATGTTGACCATTTAAAACATTTTCAAAAAGTTCTCTTTCATTGGTACTTCTAGATAGCAAATTGTGGCTAATCGGTTCTGTAAAGTCATTACGACCAAATGTCTTAAAATCCTGCTTAGGACTAGATATAATGTATTGAACAGTACCTTTTTTGTCACAATTAGGCTTCTGCTTGTTACACCTATTTGCTTTATTAACATATGCTGTTTTGGGTCTAGCACCATTTCGTTCAGCCTCCCGTCTTGCCCGTGAAATACTGAAATCGAACGTAAAGTCCTGTGCTGGTGTGAGTCTCAACGGATCAAACATATTGTGTACTTCATCATGGATAATGAACCGGCGTTGCTCCTTAGGAGATGCTGCAGATCCGTCACAGGCATCAGGTAAATCAATTGCTCCGTTGATGGTATGAACTGCATCCTCTGAAGACTGTAGAGCTGCAGGAAATCCTCTTTCAGGTGTAGGCAACATCCTCCTGGTACGTGCACGTTCACAGTCGTGTGCACCGGGAATCGGCGTCTTCCGGTATACTTGGGGAACCTCCCCCTCTCCTTTGGAAGCCAACGGACTTCCATTTACATTAAAGGCATCACAAGAATGAGATGAATGAGACAAGTTAAAAGTTTTAACATTGGTGACATTTTTCGAAGCGAAACTGTTAACCAGTTCAAACAGTTTACGGAGCTCACTCTGCACGGCTGAGACTTCAGCGCGAAGCCCATTAAACTCCTCCCGAGACAATGAAGCCCCTAAGGTGGTCTCCTGATCCGACATAACAACCAACCAGTAAAAAGGTGAACCAACAACTCCAAGATGTAGTAAGGAACAGGAACCTCCAAGGAAACTCGTACACGAAGGAGAATGAAATCTTTTATTCCAACAATTGTGCAGTTAAGCGCTTTCAACTGGAACCCAGTCTTCTTCAGAACCATTTAAAAAATGCACACAATCTCATATATATACTCAACCCACATCACTCAATTTAAAAAGTCCGCCAAAACTCTTAAAGGTGCAACACTCATAAAGCAACTTGTTGCTAATACATCAAAACTGTTGCAATAATTGCATCAGAAATATCATAATAAGAACTTTAAAAAAACGTATCTATGAGCATTTTTACCGTATCCAGAAAAAAGATTCCAAGAATGCTTTATATAAGCACATCCATGAATGTGGGGCTGAGCATTCTTTCTGTTTTGCCATCATTGACACGATCAGGAATTCATTATTTGGGGGTAATTGGAAGATGCACTTAGGTGCCCTGGAAAGCAGATGGCAGATTTTATTGGACGCCACAAGACCCCCTGGATTAAATGAATCCATCAGTATTAAACCTTTTTTAGTACTTTCCCAGTAAATGGAGCTAATGAATATTAGTATTACATATCTGGGATTTGATTTTTAGAACAATTAGTACGTTCTTTGTTACTATTATTATGGGACACATCTTTGCATCTTGGTTATGTGCCAGTATTTTTAATAATATTTTTAATTTTTTATTTATTCTGACATGTAAAATTATCCTTGATATGTGGTATTGTTTAGGGTATTGTAGAGTTTTACTATGTTATTGTATTTTCTTCCCTTTCTGATGCAATTATTGCAACAGTTTTGATGTATTAGCAACAAGTTGCTTTATGAGTGTTGCACCTTTAAGAGTTTTGGCGGACTTTTTAAATTGAGTGATGTGGGTTGAGTATATATATGAGATTGTGTGCATTTTTTAAATGGTTCTGAAGAAGACTGGGTTCCAGTTGAAAGCGCTTAACTGCACAATTGTTGGAATAAAAGATTTCATTCTCCTTCGTGTACGAATTTCCTTGGAGGTTCCTGTTCCTTACTACATCTTGGAGTTGTTGGTTCACCTTTTTACTGGTTAGCTGTACAGAATGCACTGACAGCCTTCAAATACCTTATCCTTCCAGGACAACTCTTGATAAAGACAGACAACACCACAGTCATGTGGTACATAAACAAGCAGGGGGGAACCCATTTCTGCTCACTCTGCAGGTTAGCCATGGCTCTGTGGAACACAGCCTTGAGCAACCAAGTGCACCTGCAAGCTCAATTCCTGCCAGGCAAGCAAAATTCACTGGCAGACAACTTAAGCAGAAATCTAATGGACCCGCCCGAGTGGAAACTGGAACCGAATTCATTCAAGCTTCTAACCCACAGGTGGGGGACACCAGAGGTGGACCTCTTTGCTTCCCCCCAGAACCATCGATTGAGCAAATTTTGCACCAGAACTCCCCACAGCCAAACATGGAAAGTGGATGCCCTGTCCTTTACATGGGAAAACCTCTCAATCTATGCCTTTCCCCCTCTGCCCATCCTCTCGAAAGTATTACTCAAGATCAAACAGGACAGGCCAAGGACAATCCTTATTGCACCAGACTGGCCACGCCAGCACTGGTACCCACTTTTATGCAGTCTGACAACAGTGCCACCCTGGCATCTGCATCAGACCCCCCCCCCCTCTGCTGTCCCAACAGGAGGGCCAGATTTTGCATCCTGAGCTGCAAACCCTGAACCTAGCAGCCTGGCTTATTCCCTGAATACATCGCCAGCAGCCCTCAGCAAACAGGTGCTAGATGTCATCCTTGAGGCCAGGAGGCCTAGTACTAGGAAATCATATTCAGAAAAGTGGAAAAGATACTGTTCTTTGAGCTAGTCTCAGGGAAAGGACACAGCCGTGCCCACCTTACCTCAAATCCTAGATTATCTAGCAGAGCTGCTCCAGAAAGACCTATCCTTCTCATCCATTAAGATTCATGCCTCTGCCATCTCAACTCATTACAATACTGAACCACCCCTCTTCTCTCACCCTCTGGTAAAACAGCTCCTGAGAGGAGCTAACAGTTTAAGATCCCCTGAGGAGAGCTCCCACTCCTGCCTGGGACCTTAACTTTGTACTAGAGAAGCTCACGCTTCCCCCGTTTGAGCCTGCTGCTACAGCAGAGTTAAAATTCCTCTCTTGGAAAACAGCCTTCCTTCTAGCCATCACTTCAGCAAGAAGAGTGTCTGAGTTACAGCCCCTTATGGCTGTGGAACCCTTCATTATCTTCCCTCAGGACTAACCCAATTTATGCCCAAGGTGGTATCCCGTGTGGCTTTAAACCAATCCGTCCATTTACCAACCTTTTTTCCTAATCCTCAGAATTAAGGGGAAAGGATCCTGCACTCCTTGGACGTGCACAGACAGCTTAGGTTCTGCCTTGACAGGGGCAGAGGGCAAGGCCATTTCAAAGCAAACTATCTCCAAATGGATAGCACACTGCATCCATTTCTGCTACAAGCACCAAGGTAAACCTACCCCACAGGGGATCAGAACCCATTCCACTAGGGCTACCTCAACCTCTACAGCATTTCTCAGGGGAGTCCCTACCAGGGACATCCTGGAAGCTGCAACCTGGAGTTCAGTACACACCTAAACCAAGCATTACCACTTACCTATCTTTTCTAAATCCAGAGCTGGATTTGCTACAGTAGTCTTACAAGGCCTGTTAGCCAGCCTCAATACTTCTTGACTACCTCCACCCTTCCTCAGCTTTGGGAATCAACCCAAGTGTGATGACTGCAGCAGTGAAACACGAAGAACATAGTACAGTTGTGTACACTTATCATAAATGTAGATGTTCGAGTGTATTCACTGTTGCAGTCCTGGTTACTCTCCCTCCAGCCCCCTGACTTTTCTTTACTTTCTACCTATCCTCTTTTTTGGCCATATCTTATGTCTATGGTGTTTAGTTTTTACTGGAGGTGTTCCACACCATGTAGTTGCTTCCTATTTTGGGGACTCCTGACATCTGAGGGAAGAAAAACTGATGTAATGGTGTCGGCTGCATGTTTTATACCCCTGACGATCTGACGTCATGGAAGAGGCGACAGCATCCGATGTAGAAATCCCAAGACTCTGGTATTCCGACAGACTGAGAGCTACCTGCAGGCAGATAACCCAAGTGTGATGATTACAACAGTGAATACACTCGAACATCTACATTTATGGTAAGTGTACCCAACTGTACTTTCTGAGGCAGTGTTTCTCAGTTTCGGGCAGCCTTCCCTCTTTGGGGGGGGGCAGCCTTTGAGGCAATGGAGAGAGCCTTGGCTACTGCACTCATTTAGGTGGCCCCCTCCACCTCAGAGCAAATGCCTTCGTCACGCTCAGTTATTCAACCTGCCGAATCTCCAGGAACCTCTGATACAGATTCTGTCATCCTCTGAATCCTCCCCAGACTAATCTCCTGAGGAGGCTCCTCAGAAGAAGTGCAAGAGGAAGCACTTAGATTCCCCACAGTAATCGATCATGGAAAACACTGATTGTGATGAAGGGGAAGGGTCCCCAAGATCACCCCCTGATGATGTCACCTTTGGAGACATCCTAGAAATATTGAAACAGAGGGGTGATTGGAAGTCTCAAAATCCTTCCTTAGAGGAATCCATTTACCTGCAGGCTTTTAGTACTCGCTTGTCTACCTCTTGGGGGATTCCACCTGCTGACGAGCTCATTCATTTTATCTCTCAGTGGGTGTGGAAGGCACATCAAACTTTTGAACACATCCACACGAGACTGGACAAAAATTTTATCAGCCCCCGAGGATAAACCGTTCTGGGCCAAAGGATTAGCAGTAGATGCCATGTTCGTAGTGGTCACCACCAAAAAAAAACTAGCTGAGGAGAGTTCCTCTATTGATCCAGCCAGCAGAGAGTCTTGGGTGATGGATAGATTTAGGAAGCGGGTTTATGCTTCATCGACTTTCACCTTAAGGTCTTTGAATTTCCTGGCACATTTTACCAGACTTCAAAGGGATCTGATCAAGAAGCTGTCTGATACTGTGGGCAGGAGCTGTTACTGAGGGAGTCCAAGAAAAAATTGCTTCCCAGTTGGCTACTCTGGAGTCTGTGTCCAACTTGACCATGAGACTCATTTTGCATGCAGCCAAAGAGACCACCAGAGCGGCGAGTTTAGGTGCAGCTATAAGGAGACACACCTGGATGCGTCTTTGTGACTTTGTGGAGCCATTTAAGTCTTCATTCATTACTGCACCCTTTGACAGTCTCTGTTTGACCCAAAAATTAGACATTATCCAGGTGTGAGAAGGATGGTAAGACTCTTTTAGCTGTGCTTGTACATTTTTCCACTCCCCAAAGATCCTTTTCTAGGAATCAGAGGAGCAGTGGAAAGATGTGGTTCAAAATGTCCCAAGCGCCTTTACAGAACACATGTGGAGCCATTTTTCCCAGGGGCAGAGGAGGGATCTACAATAGAAGATGCCGTCCATGCAGCAGAACCAGGGCTTCAGAGACTTTTTCACAGATAAGCACTTTCAGTGTTCCTGAAAGGAGGCCTGATTGCCTTCTCTGGAGGCATTCAGTGAATGCTTATTCATGCACCAAAATGCCTGGTTAAATATAACAACAGATTCTTGGGTGCAGAGGATCATTTCCAGAGGTTATACTATATATTCCCTTTTCTTTTCATCCCCCCATATGCAAAAATATCCCTGATGTTCCTCCCAGTCAGAGGGAACTAACAGTTCTAGAAATTCAAAAACTGCTAGAGAAAAGAGTTATCAGTGTACTGAATAAATGAGTTCGGCAAGCAGAATTCCAGATGGTCACTGTACAGTCCATTCTTCCATTTTTGGAAAAGAATGACTGGATGTGCTCGATGGATTTTTCAGGGTGCGTATTATCACATAAATATGAACTATTAACAGCAGTCAGGTGAATAAAGCACCTCCTTTAAAACAAATCCAATAATTCAACTGAAAAAGAGGTAGCAAACATGGTGTAGGAACACGAACTGAAAACTTTATTAAAATAAAAAGTGTGAGTGCTTACGCATCCAGTATTGGTGCTTCATCAAACTTGATCAAAAGTGAACACAGCCATCATTTATATACAGGAAGTCATCCCACGCATCATCAAATTAATCAATAAAATATGCAAAGCACGTCATACATCACAATGAGAACCTCGTTCACCCTGACCACAACTGCTAAAAAACAATGAAATTAGTACACTGTACATCTTTGAACCTGTCAAAATATCTGAAAAACGTGTGTGAATATAAAAAATACTAAAATGTAGATAAATATATAAAGACACATGCCATTAAACAATACCTTAATATAAACTCTGTGAATGTCATACATCAGCTCCTATAATCCAGCAGATAGCGACATATATTATTTTAATTCACCACACCTGCCAGGGTGTTCACCTAATGTATGGCAATAGTAGCAGCTCACTTGGGACTGCAAGGATTCTGGGTGTTTCCATACCTGGACAACTGGCTCATTACCACTCTTACCAGGCATCGATTGATAGAAGCAAGGGATTGTGTTCTCCAGATCTGTGCATACTTAGAAATAATTATAAATTATGAAAAATCTCAACTGGCTCCAACTCAGAGTTTAGAGTTTATAGGGGCAGTATTAAATACGACAACATCTGTTGCATCCCTTCCTCCCGTGAGATTTCAGAAAAAAAGAACACAAGTTTAATCCACACCAAGAAAGTACCCGCTCGTCTAATTTTACAGGCTGTAGGTTCCAGGGCAGCTGTAATAACTCTAGTTCCCCTAGCAAGATATCACATGAGGATTATACAGTGGCTGCTTGCATCTCAGTGGTCAATGCTGTATCAACCCATGTCAGACCAGATTTTGATCACCAATCATTGCAGAAAAGATCTAGTGTGGTGGATGCATTCCAGAGAAATTCTCCTGGGAAGCCCCTTTGTCCTTCCAAAAAACAAGGTTGTAGTGACCATGGATGCCTCCCAAATAGGGTGTGGGGGGGGGGCATTTTCTGGGCAAAACTATCCAAGGCACTTGGTCCCTCTTAGAGGCCAACTTGCATGTCAGTGTTCTGGAGCTAAGAGCAGTGCTTTTAGCATTGCAAACCTTTCAAACTGCTCTTCCTATGGGAACAATCGGTAAACAGATAATAAGGCAGTAGTTCAGTACATAAGCAAACCGGGAGGAACCAAATCTTACCCCCTTTGTGGAGAAGCACTCAGAGTGTGGCAATGGGTGATGTTTTCCAACCACTTTCTGATGATAATGCATACTCCAGGGAGTTCCAGTGTCCTAGCAGACAAACAATGCATACTCCAGGGAGTTCCAGTGTCCTAGCAGACAAACTGAGCAGATGTATTCTCCTGCCTCACGAGTGGTCTCAATCCAAAGATTATGGAAAAGATTTTCGTCAGTGGGGCCAGCCTTGCTGTGACCTTTTTGCCTTACCTCTGAACAAGTGCAGCAACTACTTTGCCCTGATCTCCCCTCTGGGGAAGTCACAAAGAGATGTTCTTCTCCACATTTGGCCTTCCGGACTTCTATATGCCTTTCCCCCTGATACCTCTAATCACAAAATTCTTACAGAAAGCACTCAGGCTGAAGAGCAAAGTAATCCTTATTGCTGCTTACTGGCCTTGACAGATGTAGTTCCCCTTTCTTTGGCCTTACCTGATTCAAAGACCTTGGACTCTGGACCTGGGTCCAGACCTTCTGCCCCCTCCAGAGGGATTAGTTCATCCAAACATTCTGAACCTCAAGCTGACAGCATGGTTCCTCCAGTTCCATTAATTGCCAGGCGAGTTAACCTACCTTTCCTGGTAAGTCATAATGTGAAGTTGTTAAATCTCGCCATTTATTCTCACTGATGGGTTCGGAGCCGATCCTCAGCTCTGACATGGCCGATAGCAAAGCTCAAGATTTGCCAGTAGCTCGAGACCAAGCCCCTTATCCCACAATGCACTGCTGGAATTACCTCAGATCTAGTTTGCCGCTGCAAGAGAGATCTTGGAGATCCAGCTAGCTTGGACCATTTGTGAGAAAATAACAGCAAGTTTTATAAAAAAAAACTTTCCTTTTTGTTTCTAAGATAGTTGTGTGTTAGTATTAGATAATTACATAATATAATCTATACTTTTAAATAGTTTTAAATAGTTAGTGCCCTGTTGGCTTAGTTGGTTTGTGTGGGCCTTTAGCCCTATTTACTCTTATTAGTCTTTCTAATAGTCAGGGTTTTTCTCTGTGGGCCTCTTTAGCCATATATTTGTAATCTATAATTATATTGTTATAGATAGTGCCCGGATTGGGCTTAGTTGTTTTGTGGGTCTTTACAAGTGAGTAAGGACTTTACTGTCTTACTTTTTGCAGTTTACTGTTTTGTTTTATTTAACTATGTTGGATGAAAAGGAGAAATCCCATCCTAAATCGGGATTCAAAAAATGCCCAGATTGTGGGCAGAAAATGTCCGTCACTGACGGACACATTCAATGTGTTTACTGTCTGGGGGCTAAACACCTCCAAGACACTTGCAGCATTTGCCATTCCTTTTCTTCAAGAGTCCTCTTGGAGAGAAGGAGGAAGCTAATAGACAGGGGATTGCTACAGCAATCCTTTTCTGAGGTGTTGAGTAGTCATGCGGGTACTAGCACTTCCACCAAATCCTCAAAATCCAAATCTTCAGACAAAGTGACAAAAAAAGCAAAAAATTCAGAAGGAGGGTCATCGGTTCCACAGACCTCGGAACCGAGTGTACCTTTGATTCGGAGCCAGCTCTCGGTATTGGAGCCGGTCTCTGAATTTCCTTCTTCTCCTCTGCTCTAGTCAGCACCTTCGGTGCATTCAGCTAAGTCCTCAGTCAGCCTTTCAGATTTGGACATGGATTGGCTAGTGCAGAAGCTTTTACAGGCACCAGGCCTTGCCAAATTGTTGTCGGCCCCGACCAGCTCGTCGGTGCCGAAGACCATGGAACCGGATTTGTCTACTCCTCTTCCGAGCCGTACAGGACTCTCGGAGCCGAAGGAAACTGAACCGATGATTATCGAACCCTTGGAGCCGATACCCGCACCGGTGTTATCGGCTCCATCTACTCGGATGTCCTCGGCGCCGACGCTCTCCCATCGGGTCTAGAGAGGATAGTCAAACCGATTTGTCGGTGCCGACTCTTCCTCTCAGGGCTTCAGCTCGGATGAGCTCAGCTCCTACCTTGGGCTCGGAGCCCAGGATTTCGATGCGGGAGGATCGGACGGTACTTCCGGGTCCGTCCACTCCTCGTCGGAGCCATGGTGCCTTCGATGCTATGAGGAGAGTTTTGTCTCCAAAGACAACATCAGCATCGGTTCAGCCTTCCCTCTCCCCTCAAGCTCCTGTGTCTGCTTCTTCATCTACCTGTCCCTCTAAGCATAGAGACCCCGAGCCTCAAGTACCCTCACAGGGCATCCCCTGATCTTCTGAGACCTCCCCAGACCCCCACACTGAGGAGGTGCCCAGGAAGAGACTGTGCAAGAGGAGGCACTTAGACTCCCCACAGGAGTCTTTGACATCTGACACGGACTTAGATGAGTCAGAAGGGTCCCCTCGATCCCCCTCTGAGGATATCTCCTTTGCAGAGATACTAGAGATCCTTAGTCAGAGGGGCGATTGGCAGTCCAAGACCCCTACTGAGGATGAGTCCGTGCTCTTGAAGGCTTTTGAGTCTCGACGTTCCACTTCTTGGGTGTCTCTGCCTTACGACGAGCTCATGGAACTGATTTCTCGTAAGGCGTGGGAGTCACCGGAGGCCATGAAACCTGTTCCTCGTAAGCCCAATAAATTCATGTCTGCCCCAGTGGACAAGCCATTTTTGACAAAGGGAGTGCCTGTTGATGCCATGGTGGTAGCTGCAGCCACCAAAAAGGAAGTGTCTGAGACATCCACATCTATCCATCCTCCTAACAGAGATTCTAGGGTAATGGATAGATATGGGAAATGCATGTTTAGTTCAGCAGCTTTTTCTCTGCGATCACTGAACTACTTAACCCACTTTACGAGACTACAAAGAGATCTCCTGAAAGAGCTAGGAGATACTCTCCAGGGTACGGTAGCTGCAGGGGTGGCTGACAAAGTCAACGCCCAGCTCACTACCCTAAACTCAGTGGTAAACTCGTCCATGCGTCTCATATCCTATGCAGCTGATGGTTCGAGTAGAGCTGCTAGTTCGGGCATTGCTCTTCGAAGACAAGCCTGGATGCATCTCTGTTCCTTTGCGGAACCCTTTAAGTCTTCCTTTATTAATACCCCATTCGATGGCTCATCACTGTTTGGACCCAGAGTAAAGGAAACCTTAACCAGGTGTGAGCAGGAAGGCTAGACCTTATCTGCCATTGGAGTCTGTTTATCTACCCCTACTCGGCCCTACCTCAAAGGCCCTAAGGGAGGAAAAATGTGGTTCCGAAAAGCACAGGGAGCCTTTCAGAACACACGTGGAGAAACCCCCTCTAGAGGCAGAGGAGGGGGTTATAACGGAAGATGCTGCCCCCGCGGCAGAGGGGGTCTGCAGCAACAGAGTGACAGGGGTCAGTTCTGTGGTCAACCCTTCCAGCGCCCCTGAAAGGGGGCCCGACTGTTCGGCTCTGGAGGCAGTTGGGGGTCGCTTGTCTTTGTACCCAGAAGCCTGGCTAAACCTAACATCAGACACATGGGTACAAAACATAATTTCCAGAGGATATTTCATACCGTTCTCTTCCCCACCCATTCCTGTAAGCAGAATCCCAGATGTTCCACCCTATCTCAGGGAACAAGCAATCGTAGAGGTCCACAGATTGCTAGAAAAAGAGTCATCCAACTAGTCCCAGCAGACCAAGTTGGATTCGGAACTTACTCAAGATTCTTTTTGTTACCAAAGAAAACAGGAGACTGGAGACCTATCTTAGACCTCAGCAGACTCAACCAGTTCGTAAAGAAAGAGAAGTTCCGAATGGTCACGATTCAGTCCATTCTTCCCTTCCTAGGGAAAGGCGATTGGATGTGCTCCATAGATCTCAAGGACA